>NW_024412397.1:49312539-49319063 GCF_014898765.1 Herpailurus yagouaroundi | reverse complement strand
TTTTGTTTTGTTTTGTTTTGTTTTGTTTTGTTTTGTTTTGTTTTGTTTTGTTTTAGAGCATGAGCAGGAAAGGGGCCGAGAGAAAGGGGGATAGTGGGGGACAGAGGATCCAAAGTGGGTTCCACACTGACAGCAGCAAGCCTGATGCAGGGCTAGAACTCACAAACTATCAGATCACAATCTTAGCTAAAGTTGGATGCTCAACCTACTTAGCCATCCCAGTGCCCCATGACTGGTTTTTAATTCTTTTAAAATTTTGGATTTTTTGTTTTGTTTTGTGTTAGTTTTTTTATGTGTTTGTTTACTCTTGATTGTCTATAATTATAGATGTCTCTAAATGGGTGATTTTGTTAAATGCAGTCTCATTTCCTTGGTTGAGGAAGAATCCCTACTTTGCTAACAGTAAATGCAGATTCTGATTTACAGGAGCCCTACTCCAATGGCAGAGGGTGGGAGAGAAGGAAACAAGACTGGAGAGGTTTTCTGTGGGGTATGCGAATAGTTGGTCTTCTAGGTATGGGAGTACTTCTCTCTCCTGATTACCAAAAGTTAATTGAGAGCATTGCCCTGATCTCCTTGTCTTGGGAGACAATGGACTCTCCAGTGTTAAAAGTTGTGGAAATCTATCCCCCTTTAGCCTAAGGGCAACTATCAGTTACCCTTTATTTGCTCATTCAGCAACTTCTGGGCCTTGCTGCCTAGACTGGAATAAACATGAGGTTCTACTGAAAAAGCTCACTTTTTTTTTTTTAAGGCCCTTTCTTTGGTTGGATTTCACCATCAGTCTGAGGCTATCTATTTTTAAATCATTCATGAATTTTTTTAAAGTTCTGATCTGCTAGTGACACCCATTCTGGCTTTTCAGTATTGGAGTTGACTTATTTTTAGAGTTGTTTTGTCATTTCATTGGGATTTGGAGAGGGAGAGTCAGGTAAACCATCTTAATTAGAAATTTAAGGCCATCTTTGTCTACTCTCACCATACAGAGGATGAGTTGCCAAATAACTACTGATCCTGCCTCTGTAAAATCTCTTCTACCTGTCCTCACTTCCTATTTCTAGTCCAGATACTCATTTCTTACTTCATTTTTTTCCTTGCTTTGGTATGTGCTGTATATACTAACAAATCAGTCTTCCCATCATTCATGTATGAAAAATGACACCTGGTAATCTTTTAAAATGAAGTTCAGGGGTGCCTGGGTGACCCAGTTGTTTAAGTGTCCAACTCTTGGTTTCAGCTCAGATCATGATCTCATGGTTTTGTGAGTTCAAGCCCCGCATCAGACTGTGCGCTGACAGTGCAGAGACTGCTTGGAATTCTCTGTCTCCCTCTCTCTCTGCCCCCTCCCCACTAACACTGTCTCTGTCTCTCTCAAAATAAATAAATTCAAAAAAATATTAAATGAAGTTCAGATTTCTTAACCTGTTTTTGAAGGTTTCCTACCGTTTATTATACCCATTCTTTCTGTCTAACTTTGTTCCATTAATTCTTTGCATAGAACACTCTGTCCAGCTCAGTTGTCCTCTCCTTGATGAATCCCTTCCTCATCTACTCAAGAGCCCAAAGTAACCTTTTTCTCCTTGGAATTTCTTTTAGTGCTTTATCTGTACTTCTGTAATGCCCTTCTCACTTTCAGTTGTATAGAACATGTTTATGTAATATCCGGTCTCTCATCGGACTGCACTTAATGTTTAGATTACTGTTCGTATCTCCAAATTTTTGGAATATGATTAGCTTTGTTTTGTAGAGATTAGTTCTATTTACTGTGATCTTCTAGATATTCCTCCTAGTGCAGTACACGCTTAAGCAGTGACATCACACAAGGGTTTATAAAAAATTTTGTGCTGACTACAATAGAAATTATAGTCTAAAATTGAATTTCTGCTTTCTAAATTCAATAAACATGGACAAGAAAATTTAGCCAGGGTAGATTGAAACAAATACTATTTCAATGGATATATTTAAATTACTGATAGCATAATTAACTAAGGAAGAAAATTTGCTTATGCTATAAAATTACACTGCTATTCAGTGTTGGTTTACTTTGTTATCAGATTTATTTCAAGATAAATGTCCTTTACTAAAATGGTGTTTGAAATTAGTAAGACTGAGTAATAGATGGAATGCTCTCTTGACCTTAGTATGAATAATTAACCTATATTCCCCAGTACGTGAAGTACTTTTTCTTTTCTGCCCACAAGCATAAAATAAAATTATCAGTTAATCAGTTACATGGAACTGGCACAATATGAGATGTAGTAATCACTGCCTAGTAACGATAATCTTGCACAATAATGTTAACTCTAACATTATGACTTGGAATTAGAAATCCTAATTCTCCATAATTACTGGTACTGTTGAAAAAGCCTGACATACATGTTAATATAGCTATAACGTGTGCTTCTTTTTCATGTTATGTTTAAGTGAATGAAAAGAATACTCTCCAGGAAGAAAATAAAAAGCTTTCTGAACAGCTGCAACAGAAAATTGAGTAAGTATTTTTCCTTAATTGCAGCAGCAAATTGAATATTTTCCCTCAACTTTTCTTCCTTTATTATACTTAGCTATACAAACTGTAAAGGCATTAAGAGTTGCAGATTTCATTTTAAAAAGTTATAAAGTTTTCTGCAATAATATGAAGAAAATCACTTTTCATTTGTGTTTTGGGAGTATATATGAAGAGTGTATGCATTTCTTAGGTTAGTGTATATATAAAGAAAGTATCAAAATGTTTTAATTTAAAGCATTTTAATTTTTATAATTATTTGAAATATTTATATTTTAAATAAATATTTGTTTCCTTTTCAAAGCCCTGACCCAAAAGCTTCATAAAAGCAATCTGAATAAATTATTTCCTCTTACACATTTCTCGGGCCTGGAGAACTTCCTTTTTCTGCTCCTCTCCTCCCATTTCTCTTAAAGAATAAAAATAATAATTTTTATTCTGTGTTTCATGTTTTTTATATCTAATAATCCTCACTATGATTCTTTAAGGTAGTTTTATTATTTCTGCTTTATAGAGAGGGAAACTGAAGTTCACAAAAGTCAAATAACTTGCTATGGTCTCACTAAGCCTATCACTCAGACTCCTATCTTTTGACTTAAAGGCCACTCACTAAAAAAAAAAATTAAAAAAAAAAAAAAAGGCCACTCACTGTTCTTTCCATTATTCAACAGTATCTTTAAAAAGAATCTTTTTCTGAGTATGGTCTGACTTTCACAGGGTTGAGATATGGCCAGTTCTTAGTTCCCATCTATATAAAACTTGTGAAATATTTTAAGAGTTAGGATTTAGGATAGTCTTAATGGTTTTTATAGGGCTCTTAGATCTTCTATTGTATTTGAGTGGGCATCTCTAAAAACTGGTAAACTATGCAGGTATAACGTATTAATTTGCTTAGAATAGTTATTGTCTTATGTATAAACACATCTCACAGGTGGAATTAACATTCTTATCCGTATACTTTTAAGTAATGGATATTCAGTAGGATTTTGATATTCCTCCAATGTTAATCAGTTCACAAATATTGGTAGCAAAGGGAATTTTGAGGGGAGATAATAGATGAGGAAAGAAGGCTATAGGGTTAGACTGAGATTATTAAACATGTATGTATGAAAATGTCAACACTTTCCAGTTTTACTCATGATGCATGTTGAGGCTAGAACACACATCCACAATCTTTTATACATGATTCTAAAACTCAAATTCTAAAATTCAAAAGTTTTTTTTTTTTTGGATGTTATTCACAATTTAACCTCACCTTAATCCACAGAATACTATTTATAGTCCTTATTTATCCCACTTCATGTGAACATTCCTATGCTTTGCTATGAAAATATCAGTGTGTTTGACTACAGAATGATGCCTCAGGTGCCACTGGAGGTATTATGTAATAAGCTGTATATGCTCTGTATTACCCTTCATGATAAAAAAAAATCTGAATTCCAAATCACATCTGGTTCCAAAGATTTCAGATAAGTGATGGTTGACTTAATTAATGTTCTGTGATTTACAGGTAGCTTATGGTATTTTGAACACCTCAGCCTTGATATTTATGAATACCAAAGATAAAGAAGATAATGAACATATAGAGGTTAATACAGAATTAAAGAGTGAATGCCTCCAAAACCAAGGTGTATAAAGTGAATTGAAATTAGATAATGTCATTTACCTTGTGAAATACAAATTCAGATTCACTCAGAATTAATTTATTTTTAGTGTTCTGAAAGTCACAAATTTGTCTGTTGAAGCTCACTGGCATCTTAGAAGAGTAAAAGCTAAAGTTTGAAATTATAGTAAAGGTTAAGCATAGAGATGAACTTCAAGGTATGCATGTTTTATTTCGGACATGGCTTAATCAGATCAGTGAAGGGGGTTATTATCTAGTGTGTCTTTCAGTTCTGAAATTTAAGATAGTTCTCATTAGTCACCTTATTTTCAAAGTAGCTTGCTGTCCTTAAACAAATTTACTTTTGCTTGACAGCTTAAAAAAATAGCAAGTATTTTCTTTGACTACCTAAACCACTGTAACTTTAGAAAAAATGTTTGACTTATATTCTGCTTGTTAAATGAAGTAAAACCTGACTCACCTAAGCTGGTTTTGATGTTACAGATATCTTATATGGTAGGACAGTTATTTAGTGACACTGTAGTAAGAAATTAGTCAGGAAAAATTTGCTGTTATAAAGTTAATTGTGTGTATATATGCATATATTCAACACTACCAGTCACCAACAACAAATACTTAAATGTTGAGGTCATGGTTCTTTTTGTTTTGAGAAATGGATATGCTGAATCAGTGAAGGTCAAAGGAGTCTATACACTTAAAGGACTGTAGGATTCATTTCATTCAACACTTTTCTAAATTGAATTCCTTATATAACTTCTTTAACAAATAGCCATTGTTTGAACACCTCTACCATAAGCTTAATCTCTCAAGCCTGTTTAATTTTAGTGAGGTTTTAGGAGGTTCTTTCTAAGTTTGTGTAGAAATAAATCTACTTACAGGTTATTTGTTGATTCTAATTTTGCCTTCTGGGAGCATCTGGAGCAACTTTTACCCCCTCTTCTATTTTGCATTCATGAAGAGAACTGTCAGGGCCCTCCTGAGTCTTTTCTTTAGGTAAATATCCTCTGTTCATTAACTCAGGCGTCATTACTTCACAACTTCAAAGTACCATTTCTTTTTAATGTTTTAGTTTGTCAATGTCTTAATTAAGAATTCAGTATTCTAGGGGCGCCTGGGTGGCTCAGTCGGTTAAGCGTCCGACTTCGGCTCAGGTCATGATCTTGCGGTTCGTGAGTTCAAGCCCCGCGTCGGGCTCTGTGCTGACAGCTCAGAGCCTGGAGCCTGCTTCAGATTCTGTGTCTCCCTCTCTCTCTCTGACCCTCCCCCGTTCATGCCCTGTCTCTCTCTGTCTCAAAAATAAACGTAAAAATAAAAAAAATGAAAAAATGAAAAAAAAAATTCAGTATTCTACGTGTTGTATGACCAATAGGGCAATACTGCCCTCACCATTTTTCTGTGTCTTTTTAGTTACATTAATTAATGTGGTCAAAACACGTGAATAGTCCTGGATGTTCCTTATTGGGTTTACTGCCAACTAGAACCATTAAGTCAAAGTCTTCCCTATCTAATTGTAGACGTGTTGTTTTTGATAAACATACAGGACTTCAGAGTCATGGCTACATATTAGGTTGTTGAAGAAAACCTAATAGGGTTTAGCCTACTCCTTCATTTTATTATTATTTTTTATTTTTTTATTAAAAAAAATTTTTTAATGTTTATTTATTTTTGATAGAGACAAGAGACAGAGCACGAATAGGGGAGGGGCAGAGAGAGAAGGAGACACAGAGTCTGAAGGAGGCTCCAGGCTCTAAGCTGTCAGCACAGAGCCCGATGCAGGGCTTGAACCCACAAATTGTGAGATCATGACCTGAGCTGAAGTTGTATGCTTAACTGACTGAGCCACCCAGGTGCCCCTATTTTTTAATTTTTTAAATCTTTCCTTTTTTTTTTAAGTTTATTTATTGATTTTGAGAGAGAGAGAGAGTGTGTGTGTACACATGTGAGTGGGGGAGGAGCAGAGAGGGAAAGAGAAAGAGAATCTCAAGCAGGCTCTGCACTGTCAATGCAGAGTCCATTGTAGGGCTCAAACCCACAAACCTTGAAATCATGATCTAAACCAGAATCAAGAGTTGGATGCTTAACCGACTTTTGGTTTCAGCTTAGGTCATGATCTCATGGTTTATGAGTTCAAGCCCTGCATTGGGCTCTGTGCTGACAGCACGGGGCCTGCTTGGGATCCTCTCTCTCCCAATCTCTCTGCTTCTCCTCTGCTCATGCTTGCGCACGCTCACGCTCTCTCTCTCTCTGTCACATAAATAAACTTAGTTTTATTTTTTATTTTTTAATTTTATTTAAATCCAGGTTAGTTTTTTTTTTTTTGAGTAATTTGTGGTATATTTTATTTTATTTTTTTTATATATGAAATTTATTGTCAAATTGGTTTCCATACAACAC
>NW_024412397.1:49210092-49307539 GCF_014898765.1 Herpailurus yagouaroundi | reverse complement strand
GGGGTTTCTATTCTATTCCATTGGTCTATGTGTCTGTTTTTGTGCCAATACCATGCTGTCTTGATGATGACAGCTTTGTAGTAGAGGCTAAAGTCTGGGATTGTGATGCCTCCTGCTTTGGTCTTCTTCTTCAAAATTCCTTTGGCTATTCGGGGCCTTTTGTGGTTCCATATGAATTTTAGGATTGCTTGTTCTAGTTTTGAGAAGAATGCTGGTGCAATTGTGATTGGGATTGCATTGATGTGTAGATAGCTTTGGGTAGTATTGACATTTTGACAATATTTATTCTTCCAATCCATGAGCAGGGAATGTCTTTCCATTTCTTTAAATCTTCTTCAATTACCTTCATAAGCTTTCTATAGTTTTCAGCATACAGATCCTTTACATCTTTGGTTAGATTTATTCCTAGGTATTTTATGCTTCTTGGTGCAATTGTGAATGGGATCAGTTTCCTTATTTGTCTTTCTGTTACTTCATTGTTAGTGTATAAGAATGCAACTGATTTCTGTACATTGATTTTGTATCCTGCAACTTTGCTGAATTCATGTATCAGTTCTAGCAGACTTTTGGTGGAGTCTGTCGGATTTTCCATGTATAATATCATGTCATCTGCAAAAAGCGAAAGCTTGACTTCACCTCTGCCAATTTTGATGCCTTTGATTTCCTTTTGTTGTCTGATTGCTGATGCTAGAACTTCCAGCACTATGTTAAACAACAGCGGTGAGAGTGGGCATCCCTGTCGTGTTCCTGATCTCAGGGAAAAAGCTCTCAGTTTTTCCCCGTTGAGGATGATGTTAGCTGTGGGCTTTTCATAAATGGCTTTGATGATCTTTAAGTATGTTCCTTCTATCCCGACTTTCTCAAGGGTTTTTATTAAGAAAGGGTGCTGGATTTTGTCAAAGGCCTTTTCTGCATCGATTGACAGGATCATATGGTTTTTCTCTTTTTTTTTGTTAATGTGATGTATCACGTTGATTGATTTGCGAATGTTGAACCAGCCCTGCATCCCAGGAATGAATCCCACTTGATCATGGTGAATAATTCTTTTTATATGCCGTTGAATTCGATTTGCTAGTATCTTATTGAGAATTTTGGCATCCATATTCATCAGGGATATTGGCCTGTAGTTCTCTTTTTTTACTGGGTCTCTGTCTGGTTTAGGAATCAAAGTAATACTGGCTTCATAGAATGAGTCTGGAAGTTTTCCTTCCCTTTCTATTTCTTGGAATAGCTTGAGAAGGATAGGTATTATCTCTGCTTTAAACGTCTGGTAGAACTCTCCTGGGAAGCCATCTGGTCCTGGACTCTTATTTGTTGGGAGATTTTGATAACCGATTCAATTTCTTCGCTGGTTATGGGTCTGTTCAAGCTTTCTATTTCCTCCTGATTGAGTTTTGGAAGTGTGTGGGTGTTCAGGAATTTGTCCATTTCTTCCAGGTTGTCCAATTTGTTGGCATATAATTTTTCATAGTATTCCCTGATAATTGTTTGTATCTCTGAGGGATTGGTTGTAATCATTCCATTTTCATTCATGATTTTATCTCTTTGGGTCATCTCCCGTTTCTTTTTGAGAAGCCTGGCTAGAGGTTTGTCAATTTTGTTTATTTTTCCAAAAAACCAACTCTTGGTTTCGTTGATCTGCTCTACAGTTTTTTTAGATTCTATATTGTTTATTTCTGCTCTGATCTTTATTATTTCTCTTCTTCTGCTGGGTTTAGGCTGCCTTTGCTGTTCTGCTTCTATTTCCTTTAGGTGTGCTGTTAGATTTTGTATTTGGGATTTTTCTTGTTTCTTGAGATAGGCCTGGATTGCAATGTATTTTCCTCTCAGGACTGCCTTCGCTGCGTCCCAAAGCGTTTGGATTGTTGTATTTTCATTTTCGTTTGTTTCCATATATTTTTTAATTTCTTCTCGAATTGCCTGGTTGACCCACTCATTCGTTAGTAGGGTGTTCTTTAACCTCCATGCTTTTGGAGGTTTTCCAGACTTTTTTCTGTGGTTGATTTCAAGCTTCATAGCATTGTGGTCTGAAAGTATGCATGGTATGATTTCAATTCTTGTAAACTTATGAAGGGCTGTTTTGTGACTCAGTATATGATCTATCTTGGAGAATGTTCCATGTGCACTCGAGAAGAAAGTATATTCTGTTGCTTTGGGATGCAGAGTTCTAAATATATCTGTCAAGTCCATCTGATCCAATGTCTCATTCAGGGCCCTTGTTTCTTTATTGACCGTGTGTCTAGATGATCTATCCATTTCTGTAAGTGGGGTGTTAAAGTCCCCTGCAATTACCACATTCTTATCAATAAGGTTGCTTGTGTTTATGAGTAATTGTTTTATATATTTGGGCGCTCCGGTATTCGGCGCATAGACATTTATAATTGTTAGCTCTTCCTGATGGATAGACCCTGTCACTATTATATAATGTCCTTCTTCATCTCTTGTGACAGCCTTTAATTTAAAGTCTAGTTTGTCTGATATAAGTATGGCTACTCCAGCTTTCTTTTGGCTTCCAGTAGCATGATAAATAGTTCTCCATCCCCTCACTCTCAATCTAAACGTGTCCTCAGGTCTAAAATGAGTCTCTTGTAGACAGCAAATAGATGGGTCTTGTTTTTTTATCCATTCTGATACCCTATGTCTTTTGGTTGGCGCATTTAATCCATTTACATTCAGTGTTATTATAGAAAGATATGGGTTTAGAGTCATTGTGATGTCTGTATGTTTTATGCTTGTAGTGATGTCTCTGATACTTTGTCTCACAGGGTCCCCCTTAGGATCTCTTGTAGGGCTGGTTTAGTGGTGACAAATTCCTTCAGTGTTTGTTTGTTTGGGAAGACCTTTATCTCTCCTTCTATTCTAAATGACAGACTTGCTGGATAAAGGATTCTCGGCTGCATATTTTTTCTGTCTAGCACACTGAAAATGTCGTGCCAATTCTTTCTGGCCTGCCAAGTTTCAAAAGAGAGATCAGTCACGAGTCTTATAGGTCTCCCTTTATATGTGAGGGCACGTTTACCCCTTGCTGCTTTCAGAATTTTCTCTTTATCCTTGTATTTTGCCAGTTTCACTATGATATGTCGTGCAGAAGATCGATTCAAGTTACGTCTGAAGGGAGTTCTCTGTGCCTCTTGGATTTCAATGCCTTTTTCCTTCCCCACTTCAGGGAAGTTCTCAGCTATGATTTCTTCAAGTACCCCTTCAGCACCTTTCCCTCTCTCTTCCTCCTCTGGGATACCAATTATGCGTATATTATTTCTTTTTAGTGTATCACTTAGTTCTCTAATTTTCCCCTCATACTCCTGGATTTTTTTATCTCTCTTTTTCTCAGCTTCCTCTTTTTCCATAACTTTATCTTCTAGTTCACCTATTCTCTCCTCTGCCTCTTCAATCCGAGCTGTGGTGGTTTCCATTTTGTTATGCATTTCATTTAAAGCGTTTTTCAGCTCCTCGTGACTGTTCCTTAGTCCCTTGATCTCTGTAGCAAGAGATTCTCTGCTGTCAGCTATACTGTTTTCAAGCCCAGCGATTAATTTTATGACTATTATTCTAAATTCACTTTCTGTTATATTATTTAAATCCTTTTTGATCAGCTCATTAGCTGTTGTTATTTCCTGGAGATTCTTCTGAGGGGAATTCTTCCGCTTGGTCATTTTGGATAGTCCCTGGCGTGGTGAGGACCTGCAGGGAACTTCCCCTGTGCTGTGGTGTATAACTGGAGTTGGTGGGCGGAGCCGCAGTCAGACCTGATGTCTGCCCCCAGCCCACCGCTGGGGCCACAGTCAGACTGGTGCGTGCCTTCTCTTCCCCTCTCCTAGGGGCGGGATTCACTGTGGGGTGGGGTGGCCTGTCTGGGCTACTTGCACACTGCCAGGCTTGTGATGCTGGGGATCTGGCGTCTTAGCTGGCGTGGGTAGGCAAGGTGCACAGGGGCAGGAGGGGCAAGCTTAGCTTGCTTCTCCTTAGGTGATCCACTTCAGGAGGGGCCCTGTGGCAGCAGGAGGGAGTCAGATCCGCTGCCGGAGGTTTGGCTCCGCAGAAGCGCAGAGTTGGGTGTTTGCGCGGAGCGAGCAAATTCCCTGGCAGGAACTGGTTCTCTTTGGGATTTTGGCTGGGGGATGGGCGGGGAAGATGGCGCTGGCGAGCGCCTTTGTTCCCCACCAAACTGAGCTCTGTCGTCCGGGGGCTCAGCAGCTTTCCTTCCCTTTGTCCTCCAGCCTTCCCGCTTTCTGAGCAGAGCTGTTAACTTATGACCTCCCAGCCGCTAAGTCGCGCTTGCTGTCGGAACACAGTCCGTCAGGCCCCTCCGCTTTTTGCAAGCCAGACTTGGGGGCTCTGCTTGGCCGGCGAGCCGCCCCTCCGCCCCGGCTCCCTCCCGCCAGTCCGTGGAGCGCGCACCGCCTCGCCGCCCTTCCTACCCTCTTCCGTGGGCCTCTCGTCTGCGCTTGGCTCCGGCGACTCCGTTCTGCTAATCCTCTGGTGGTTTTCTGGGTTATTTAGGCAGGTGTAGGTGGAATCTAAGTGATCAGCAGGACGCGCGGTGAGCCCAGCATCCTCCTACGCCGCCATCTTCCCTCCTCTCCCTAAATCCAGGTTATTTAACACATAGTGTAATAATGGTTTTAGGAATAGAATTTGGTGATTCATCACTTACGTACAACACCAGTGCTCATCCCAGCAAGTGCCCTCCTTAATGCCCATTACCCATTTAGTCCATTCCCCACCCAACACCCCTCTAGTAACCCTCAATTGCTCTCTGCATTTAAGAGTCTCTTATGACTTTCCTCTCTCTCAGTTTTTATCTTATTTTTCCTTCCCTCCCCTATGTTTGTCTATTATGTTTCTTAAATTCCACATATGAGTGAAATCATATGATACTTATCTTTCTCTGACTTACTTTGCTTAGCATAATACATTCCAGTTTCATCGACATTGTTGCAAGTGGCAAGATTTCATTCTCTTTGATTGCCAAGTAATATTCCATTGTGTGTGTATGTGTGTGCACACACACACGTGCACACACACACACACACACCACATCTTCCTTATCCATTTGTCAGTTGATGGACATTTGGGCTCTTTCCATAATTGGGCTATTGTTGATAATGCAGATGTAAACATTGGGGCATATGCCCTTTCAATTCAGCATTTTTCTATCCTTTGAATAAATACCTGGTAGTGTAATTGCTGGGTCATAGGATACTCCATTGTATATATATACCACATCTTCTTCATTCATCCATCAATGGACGTTTGGGCTCTTTCCATACTTTCACTATTGTTGATAGCACTGCTATAAACATTGGGGTGCATGTGCCCCTTCAAAACATCATACCTGTATGCCTTAGATAAATACCTAGTGGTGCAATTGCTGGGTCGTAGCGAAGTTCTGTTTTTAATTTTTTGAGGAACCTCCATACTGTTTTCGAGTGGCTGCACCAGTCTGCATTCCCACCAGCAGTGCAAAAGAGATCCTCTCTCTCTGCATCCTCGCCAATGTCTGTTGTTGCCTGAGTTGTTGCTGTTAGCCATTCTGACAGGTGTGAGGTGGTATCTCACTGTGGTTTTGATTTGTATTTCCCTGATGACGAGTGATGGTGAGCATCTTTTCATGTGTCAGTTGGCCATCCGGATGTCTTCTTTGGAAAAGTGTCTGTTCACATCTTCTGCCCATTTCCTCACTGGATTATTTGTTTTTTGGTGTTGAGTTTGATAAGGTTTTTTTTTTTTAATTTTTTTTTTTTAACGTTTATTTATTTTTTTGGGACAGAGAGAGACAGAGCATGAACGGGGGAGGGGCAGAGAGAGAGGGAGACACAGAATCAGAAACAGGGTCCAGGCTCTGAGCCATCAGCCCAGAGCCCGACGCGGGGCTCGAACTCACGGACCGCGAGATCGTGACCTGGCTGAAGTCGGACGCTTAACCGACTGCGCCACCCAGGCGCCCCAAGGTTTTTATAGATTTTGGATACTAACCCTTTATTTGATATGTCATTTGCAAATACCTTCTCCCATTCCGTCAGTTGCCTTTTAGTTTTATTGTTTCCTTCACTGTGCAGAAGTTTATTATTTTGATGAGGTTACAGCAGTTCATTTTTTTGCTTTTGTTTCCCTTGCCTCCAGGCATGTTTCCTTTGCCTTCCTTCCCTTCCCTTTCTCAGACATGTCCAGTGAGAAGTTGCTGAAGCTGAGGTCGAAGAGGTTGTTGCCTGTTTTCTCCTCTAGGATTTTTATGGTTCCCTATCTTATATGTAGGTCTTTCATCCGTTTTGAGTTTATTTTTGTGTATGGTGTAAGAAAGTGGTCCAGGTTCATTCTTTTGCATGTCACTGTCCAGTTTTCCCAACACCATTTGCTAAACTGTGACTGTCTTTTTTCCATTGGATATTCGTCCCTGCTTTGCTGAAGATTAGTTGGCCATATATTTATGGGTCCATTTCTGGGTTCTCTATTCTGTTGCATTGATCTGTGTGTCTGTTTCTTGCCAGTACCATACTGTCTTGATGATTACAGCATTGTAAAATAGCTTGAAGCCCAGAATTGTGATGCTTCCAGCTTTGGATTTCTTTTTCAAGATTGCTTTGGCTATTTGGAGTCTTCTCTGGTTCCATACAAGTGTTAGAATTGTTTGTTCTAGCTCTGTGAGGAATGCTGGTATTTTTTTTTTTATTTTATTATTATTTTTAAAATTTTACTTATTTTGAGAGAGAGAGAGAGAGAACAAGTGGGGAAGGGGCAGAGCGAGAAGGAGAGAGAGCAAGAATCCCAAGCAGGCTCCACACCAGCAGTTGCAGAGCCTGATGAGGAGCTGGAACTCATGAACTGTGAGATTATGACCTGAGCTGAAGTCGGGTGCCCAAATGACTGAGCCACCCAGGCGCCCCTGCTTGTGTTACTTTGATAGAGATTACATTGAATGTATAGATTGCTTTGGGTAGTATCATCATTTTAACAATATTTATTCTTCCAATCCATGAGCATGGAATGTTTTTCCATTTCTTTGTGTCTTCTTCAGTTTCTTTCATAACCTTTCTATAGTTTTCAGTGTACAGATCTTTTACCTCTTTGGTTAGGTTTATTCCTAGATATTTTATGGGTTTTGGTGCAATTTTAAATGGGATAGATTCCTTGATTTCTCTTTCGGCTGCTTCATTATTAGTGTATAGAAATGCATTTGATTTCTGTCATTGGTTTTATGACATTGGTTTTTATACTTTGCTGAATTCATGTATCAGTTCTAGCAGTTTTTTGATGGAGTGTTTTAGGTATTGCACATAGAGTATCATGTCATCTGCAAAGAGTAAAAGTTTTACTTCTTCCTTGCCAATTTGGATGCCTTTTATTTCTTTTTGTTGTCTGATTGCTTCGACTAGGACACCCAACACTATGTTCAACAACAGTGGTGAGAGTGGACATCCCTGTTGTGTTCCTGATTTCAGGGGGAAAGGCTCCAAGTTTTTCCCTATTGAGGATGATATTAGCTGTGGGTCTTTCGTATATGGCTTTTATGACGTTAAGGTATGTCCTTTCTATCCCTACCTTCTTGAGGGTTTTTATCAAGAAAGGATGCTATGTTTTGTCAAATGCTTTTTCTGCATCTATTGAGAGGATCATGTGGTTCTTATCCTTTCTTTTATTAATGTGATGTATCACGTTGATAGATTTGCAGATACTGAACCAGCCCTGCAGCCCAGGAAAAAAAATCACACTTGATTATGGTGAATAATTCTTATAATGTATTGTTGGATCCAGTTTGCTAGTATCTTGTTGAGAATTTTTGCATCCATGTTCATCACGGAAATTGGTCTGTATTTCTTTTTAGTGGGGTCTTTGTCTGGTTTTGGAATCAAGGTAATGCTGGCCTCATAGAATGAGTTTAGAAGTTTTCCTTCCATTTCTATTTTTTTTGCAATAGCTTCAAAAGAATAGGTATTATCTCTTCTTTAAATGTTTGGTAGAATTCCCCAGGGAAGCCATCCAGCCCTGGACTCTTTGTTGGGAGATTTTTGATAAACTGATTCAGTTTCTTTACTGGTTATGGGTCTGTTCAAATTTCCTATTTCTTCCTGTTTCAGTTTTGTTAGTTTATATGTTTCTAGGAATTTATCCCATTTTTTACAGATTGCCCAATTTGTTGGCATATAATGCACAAATAAACTTTTTTTTGAATCTTTAAAAAATAAATAGAAGAGCACTATTGATTAAATACTATTATTTGGGCATTGGATTATGACTTTACATATATTGCTTCCTTTTCACAGCCTTCCTACAAAAAGGAAGCAGAAGAGTACAGTACCATACTTTATAGATAAGGTACTAAGGCTCAGAAAGGTTAACTGATTTACCCAGTGTGATTTGTAAGTGTCAGACCTAGCATTTGAACCCAGGTGTACCTCACTTCAGAGACTGTATACTCTTTCTATAATTTTGTGCTAAAACAGCCTCAGAAGGTTATCTACCTGTGTAGGTGGCAGAGCCTGGATTCTCTCTTTTGTGATTCAGTTCATTGAAGTTTATAATCTCACATTTCTCCTGCTCTATTTTGTTTTGTTAGATTTGGCCCATTATTCCAACCTTTGGGGGTCTTTCATGTGTTGATTTTTTTCCTGCCATCTGTTAGGTTAGCTTTCATTCTCTGCTTTATGTCTTCTACAAATGTGAATATTCCATTAAGTACCCTGCATCCAAATCATTTAAAAAATGTTAAATAAAATCTGCCTGAGGATGGAGCCCTGAGGCGTTTCCTTCATTATCACTCTTCATGAGATGGTATCAAGAGAGTCACTGTCACATGCCTTCCTGAGAAAGCTAGATGTTCAATTAAGTAGGCCCTAAGTACAACTGGTTTAATAGCTCTACTTTTGAAAATTAGTCTTTCAATTTTTTAATGTTTATTCTTGAGAGAGAGAATGAGTGGGGAAGGGGCAGAGTGACAGGGAAACAGAATCCGAAGCATGCTCCAGGCTGTGAGCTGTCTGCACACAGCCCAACACGGGGCTCAAACTCACAAGCCGTGAGATCATGACCTGAGCCGAAGTCGGATGCTCAACCGACTAAGCCACCCAGGCGCCCCTAAAATTAGTCTTACTTGAATTATTCATATTATAAACTTATACTACTTCCAAAAGATCCAGATATTGGACTCAATAGTTTATAGCCTACAGACCTTTTTCCTTTTTTTGAAAACCAAAATGTTTAAGTGAACTTAATGGCTATAACTATTCCATTAAGTTTAAATTATATTTTAACCCACTGTAAGTTCTTCAGAGGAAAAAAGCTGAATGTTAAAAACTTTTGTAGACTCTTTACAGAGGGAGACTCTGCACTTTTATAGGTCTTTAGAAAAAAAGAACAACTAAAGTTGTTGTGACAGGAATTTAAGCAGGGAAGGCCAACAAATAAAACAGACAATCAAAAATTTACTCTTGGGCTGTTAGAAAAGTGAAAGAAGAAAGATGACCAGTGTATATAATTAACTAAAGCTGTGGCATGAACTTTTTAACGTTTCTCAGAAAATCTGAGTGAGATCTAATGCTTTAAAGAAGAAACTTTGTTAATATATGGAAGTTATTTGGTTTTTTTCCCCCTTTTATGGCAAAAGAAGATAAAGCCAGCACTTGTTTACTTAGTTTGCACCTCTAATTAGATCTAGGTTTTTTGGGGGTTTGTTTTTGTTTTCCTTTTGTGATCCCAGCTACTTATAGATTGACTGTTCCAGGAAATCAGTTTCTTGTGACTCATTCATGTTCCAGGTTGAATTTTCATGACTAATAGGTGGATAGCCTCTGACGTGATTAGTTAAAGCAAGGTTGGGTAGGTTTCACACTCCATTAATTTATAAGTCTTTCTCATATGACCTTAACTTACTCTGTTTTTCCAGAATAAGACAGTTAAAAATTAGATATTAGCTCTAAAGATTTTCCTCAGTATAGAATATAGGATTACAGACCACAAGTAATACTGGTGTTACCCAGGAAATTAAGATACAAATCTGTGTTAGGAGTAATTAATCTTGTAATTTTTTTTAAATCTCTGTTGGTCATAGTTATAAGATGTTCATTACTTTTTGTTTGGAAATAGTACTACAAATTGATAATGAGTATAATAGACAGACTGGTTTTGTCACATAAAGCCTAAATGCCTGACCAACTAGTAAGAATTGGTCAATAAAGTCAGTAATGGGAAACTCAATTGAGTAAAAATTAATTATTTACTCAATAACCACAATTCAGTCCAAACCCAGTCTTTAGGTACCATTGGTCCTGAATTGAGTTGGGCAAAAACATATGCCTGAATCAACACAAATTTATTTTTCTAATGAAATCTGGGGATCTCTCATATTCCTTCATTCAACAAATATTTTCTGAGCACATACCAAGTGCCTACTCATGTTCACTTGATGTAACAATGAACCAAAGATTCTTTATCCTCTTAGAGCTTACATTCTGGCAGGTGAGCAATAGACAAGTCAATTATATACTATATTCAAAAGCCATAAATACCATGGATAAAGCAAATAGCAAAATAACAAGTAACAGGAGTACCTAAGGTATGGGAAGGAGGTTACAATTTTTTTAAGACCCCCCACTTTTTTTTTTTTTTGAGAGACACAGAAAGATAGCATGAGTGGGGGAGGGGGAGAGAGGATTCCCAAGCAGGCTCTGCACTGAGCCCAACGCAGGGCTCGTCCTGAAGAACTGTGAGATCATGAACTCCTCCTGAGCTGAAACCAAGAGTCGGAAAATTAACTGACTGAGCCACTCAGGAGTCCCAAGAGGGTACAGTTTTAAATAGCATGTTTAAGATAGGCACTGATGAGAAAGTAAAACTTCAGCAAAGACTTGAAAGAAATGAGATCACTAAGTAAGTGATGTCTAGGGATGAGCATTCCAAGCAGAAGGAAGAGCTAGAGAAAGAACTCAAGTTGGGTATGTTGAGGAACCTTGAGGAAGTGAGGGTGATTGGAGTATAGTATAAAAAGAGGTCCCAGGTAATGGGGGAGGGAGACAATGAGATCATGTAGGACCTTGTGAATCATTTATAGGGCTTTGGCTTGTGTTTCCAGTGAAATGGGGAGATAAGGCAGGTTTTAATCAGGAGTGACATGATATGACTAAGTATCAATAAGACTTTTCTGACTGATGTGTTGAGAGTAGACTCTAAGGGGGCCTGGATAGAAGTAGCAGTAGAAACTCAAAGTTTGAATCCTACTTGTGATCGGTCATTCGTCTCATAGTCTGTACTAAGGATAACATATTGAATGTTTAGCAGTACTGTCCTTTGGAATCTGGCTGCTGGGATTTAGATCCTGCTTCTGCTCCTTACTATTTTAGTAAGTGATTTAACTTTCTCATTTGTAAAATGAGAGTACTATTAATAGCTCCTACAATTGTGATAATTAAACTGATGCACGTAGCACTTTGAACAGTACCCAACAGTATAAACCTCCAACAATAATATTATCAGTGTTAGTATTATTCATCGCCCCTTATTTGTCACTTGCCAAGTCATGTTAATTCTGCCAGTGTTTAATATTGGTCCCTTCCTTTCCATAGCTATTCTCAACATTCTAGTTCAAACCCCCAGAAACTCTTGCCTGGACCTTTATAGCCACTGCCTAATTGATTCCTTGCCTCCTTTCTGTTCCAGTCAGTGTTGCAGTCTTGCTGCTACATTGTCACGTTACTTCCATGCTGTGAAACCTTCATCAGTTCTTTTCCTCTTGCTTTCTAAATTATGCACGCACTTAATCAAGGCTCTTTTTCATGTAGTTTCAGGTTGCCCTCCTCTAACACCAAGTACACAGCATTGCGTGCCTTTACTCAGGTGTGTGGATCCTCTGCTCATTTTCTCTGCCATTTGAGATTCTTTTAATTTTACCTCAAGGTACCACCAACTACACTTTGTACTTCACTTCTCACAATAATATTCCCCAATTGGTACTCTAATCATTTGAGTACTTCTCTAATCCTTATATTTAGATTTGGAACATTAAACGCAAGGAATTGCATCTCTCATAGCTTTATACCTATGTTCTTTTGTAGCTCCATACTAGGTAGGGATGTTTTAGTAAATATTTGTTGAATTAATTTTTTTTTTCCATTTGCCATTATTTTCCTCTAGGAATGATCAACAGCATCAAGCAACTGATCTTGAATCTGAGGAAAACGTTATTCCAGATTCACCAATAACAGCCTTTTCCTTTTCTGGCATTAACCGGCTACGAAGAAAGGAGAACCTCCATGTCCGATACATAGAACACACACACACTGAGCTGGAAGAGTCTGTGTGTACAAACGGTAAGGACTGGAGTTTCATTTTAGTTATCTGGTTTCATATGAAAAAGTATTCTTTTGTATGGTGAGTTTTTCTGTTATTCCATCTAGTGGAAGGAAGATAGTCATCAGTCAGGGAGCTTCTATTACAACTGTAAGTTTAACTTCCATTAGTGAAGTGACTGGGAAGGCTTTTTCTGTCTAGATTATGTACAGGCCTTCATTGCTTATCTGAATATGTAAACATCCAGCATTTTATAAATGTGGTACATGTTTTTTTTTCTTTTTTCCTTTTATTTAAAAAATATTCCTGGGTATATATATCTGAGTGGGATTAGAAGGAAAGGGGAAAGGAATTTAACATTAATTTTCACCTGTGTGCCAGGTAATAATACACTGAGCGATTTGAATGCATTATTACTAGATTTTAATTCTTATGACAAGCTTGGAAGGGAGCTGTCAACATCTTCATTATAATGAGGAAAGGTACACTCTTTGGAGGGGTTAAATAATTCACTCAGGATCACCTGTCAAGTAAGTAGATGAATCAGAATTCAAATAAAGATCCTCTTGGCTCTAAACTTTTGTACTTCCCGTGCGTTAAGTATAGCTACTCCCACCAGTAGTTCTAACTGGCTATTTTTTTTATAATTTGTAGTGATTGATGGTGACCAAGAAATGGCTCTATAAAGTATAAACTTTATGGCTTATCAGTGGCATATTTCTAATTCCAGGCCCATTTACCATTTCTGTTAAATACTTTGGAACTACCTTTGCATGTAGCCCTGAAATTTATCATGTGATACGATGCAATGATTATTTCTTTTTTTTTTTTTTTTTTTTTAACGTTTATTTATTTTTGGGACAGAGAGAGACAGAGCATGAATGGGGGAGGGGCAGAGAGAGAGGGAGACACAGAATCGGAAACAGGCTCCAGGCTCCTAGCCACCAGCCCAGAGCCCGACGCGGGGCTCGAACCCACGGACTGCGAGATCGTGACCTGGCTGAAGTCGGACGCCCAACCGACTGCGCCACCCAGGCGCCCCAATGATTATTTCTTTTAATGTTGATCTGGAGTAAATCTGGAGTAAATGGCAAAGACTTTTATTTTTAACCCTAATTATTTATAACAAGGAAAGCATTTGGAGGGAAGTGGTGTACGTACTTCTGGAGATGTTTTCATAATTCAAAATAAACTGTTTACCGTAGCTATGCCTTTAAAATAATAAGTAGATCTTATTCTTTGATATGGGAAAATTGACACCTTTCCCCCCCCCCCCATTTTATATGAGCTTTCATCACCATCTAGTGGAAGACAAAAGAACTGTTAAAAATCTTACATGTAATTAGGAACTAAAGTAAAATAGAAGGTCTTGGATCTAAAATGAACATTCAGGGGTGCCTGGGTGACTGAGTTGGTTAAGTGTCTAACTCTGGATTTCGGCTCAGGTCATGATTTCACGGCTCATGAGATCAAGACCCACATCAGGTTCTGCACTGACTGCGTGGAGCTTGCTTGAGATTCACTCTGTCTGTCCCTCCTCCTCTCATGCTCGCGCGCTCTCTCTCTCTCTCTCTCTCTCTCAAAATAAACATTTAAGTAAATGAACATTTATTCGCCTTTTAGTCTATCAGACAGAATCACTGTAGATAAGCATTTATAATTTAGATCATGTTTAAATCCATCTGTAAGAATACCTAGAAAAACAAATCATCACAATTTTCTTTATTAGGAAAGTCTTGTTTTATATCTTATATGATTGCTTCCGGTTTATTTCTTTATCATATGAGAACAACCTGTAACTATTTTAAAACTTAATTTGTCTTTTTTAATCTTGCTCTAATCATTTTTACTTGGGATCTGAAATTTTGGTTTTAAAATATAAGATCAGGGTGCCTGGATGGCTCATTCAGTTGAGAATCCAGCTCTTGATTTCATCATGGGTAGTGATCTCACACTGAGCATGGAGCTTGCTTGAGATTCTCTGTCTCTGTCTCTCTCTGTCTCTCCCTCTCCCTGGCTTCTGCACTCTCCCTCTCTCTTTAAATTAAAAAAAAAAATTGTTTTATTTAAAATTTAATTTTAAACTAATTTATTTAAATAAAGTGACATCAGTCAGTAAAATTAAAATATATGTGTGTGTATATATGTGTATAAATATAACCATTTTGAGCCATGCAAATTATTTTAAAACTGATTTAATGACTAGTTGGCACCCTTGCTTATTTTTTTTTAATTTTATATTTTATTTTTTAAAATTTATATCCAAATTAGTTAGCATATAGTGAAACAGTGATTTCAGGAGTAGATTCCTTAGTGCCCCTTACCCATTTAGCCCATCCTCCCTCCCACAACCCCTCCACTAACCCTCTGTTTGTTCTCCATATTTGTCTGTTTTGTTCCCCTCCCTGTTTTTTATTATTTTTGTTTCCCTTCCCTTATGTTCATCTGTTTTGTCTCTTAAAGTCCTCATATGAGTGAAGTCATACGATTTTTGTCTTTCTCTGACTAATTTCACTTAGCATAATACCCTCCAGTTCCATTCACGTAGTTGCAAATGGCAAGATTTCATTCTTTTTGATTGCTGAGTAATACTCCATTGTGTGTGTATGTGTGTGTGTGTGTGTGTGTGTGTGTGTATACACATCACATCTTCTGTATCCATTCATCCATCGATGGACATTTAGGCTCTTTGCATACTTCGGCTATTGTTGATAGTGCTGCTATAAACATGAGGGTGCATGTGTCCCTTCGAAACAGCACACCTGTGTCCTGTGGATAAATGCCTAGTAGTACAATTGCTGGGTCGTAGGGTAGTTCTATTTTTAGTTTTTTGAGGAACCTCCATACTGTTTTTGCAGAGTGGCTGCACCAGCTTGCATTCCCACACCCTTGCTTTTTTTTTTTTTCAAGTTTATTTATTTATTTTGAGAGAGAGAGAGTGGAGGAGGGACAGAGTGAGAGGGAGAGAGAAAGAGAATCTCAAGCAGACTCTGCACTGTGGGTGCAGAGCCCAATACCAGGCTCACAGTCACAAACCATGAGATCATGACCTTAATGGAAATCCAGAGTCACACGTTAACCAACTGAGCCACCCAGGTGGCCCCTCACCCTTGCTTATTTTAAAGTTTATAGTGTATTATAATATTATTTTCTAGTTATAATTAATAAGTCTATTTCCCTTTACTCTGTGCTTCTTTTGGTTTTCTTTGAATTAAATCCTTAAATATTGGAATGCTTTCTGAAAAAGCATGTTTCAGGATTTCCTTCCAGAAAATAAAAGCTCTAAAAAAGATTGCAGAGGTATATGATGCAGTATTCATTTTAAATGAACCTGACTGATTTCCAAAAAATACATAAGGAAAAGATGCATTAAAACATTACAACTCTAGGAAACTTAGGTCAGAAGAAGCTTATCTGTTCTAGTCCCTCTCTCTGTCCTAACTTCCAGCTTTGTTTCTTAGTGATACCAAAGGAATGAACTTTTTATTAGAATCAATAAAATAATACTTCTAATGCACTTAAGGACAGGTTTGTATTGGCTTATCAAAATAATATTTTGTATCATAATTGTTTGTTTATATGTAATTTCTTTTTTTCCCCTTAGAACTCAGAAAACTTCCAAAGTCTTCAATTCATCCACAGAATAAACCTAATGAAAGTGAAATTCTGGTGGCTGACACTTGTGATCAGAGTCAATCCCCAGTGTCTAGTAAGCATATTGAGATTTACTTCGTAAGTTTAAAATTTGTGGTTACTGGTAAGGAAGAGTGGCCAGAAGTCTGAATTACACAATATTTTCCATATGATTTTGTTTGTATTGTTGGTTGTGTAGTAATCTTTTTCACATTGGAAAATAATGTCCCATTATTCATATTAATATCTGTAGTCATATTAATATCCCTAGCCATGTTAATACAGATTGCTAATAATTTTAAGTAAACAGGCTTTACTGTGGTTTATTCATTCATTCAACAAATACTTGAGTACCTACTGTATACCAGGTACTGAAGAAAACAAAGCCCTTAACTTCGTAGAGGTTGTAATCTAGTTGAGGGAGAAAGAAAATGAATACATATTAGGTAGAAGCAAGTGTTCTGAAGCTGGGTCAGAAGAGAGACTAGAAAGCCTCACTTTAAAAAGTGACGCTTGAGGAGAGATTTACGGAAGCAAAGAAGTCATATGGACATAGGGGGAAAGAGCATCCCAGGTAGAGAAGTCAGAGCTCGTAGGCCTTCAGATGAGCATGCTATTTGGTTCTTTATGAAGGATGGTAAGGAAGCCTTCATGACTAGGGCAGAACAGTGTGAGTGAAGGGGAGATTGGTTTGGGCAACTCTGTTCTTTAGAGCTGCTGTTTATTAAGAGGAAAGAGACTAGGAGTATCAGGTTCAAGAATAGAGGTGGAGAGGGGTGCCTGGGTGGCTCAGTTGGTTGAGCATCCAACTTCGGCTCAAGTCATGATCTCGCTGTCCATGAGTTCAATCCCGCATCGGGCTCTGTGCTGACAGCTCGGAGCCTTGAGCCTGTTTCGGATTCTGTGTCTCCCTCTCTCTCTGCCCCTCCCCCACTCGTGCTCTGTCTCTCTCTGTCAAAAAATAAATAAATATTTAAAAATTAAAAAAAAGAAGAATAAAGGTGGGGATAGGGGTGGTTAGAAATCAGAAGTTTGGTTTTGAGAATACTCTGAGATACTGGAGAGTCATTCAGGTAAGACTTTGGATGAGTAGTTAGATCTGAGTTTAGAAAGGTCTAAGATGGAGATATGAAAGGAAATTGTTAGCATGTAGGTGGATGAGATTACCAAGCAAGTGAATGTAGATAGGGAAGAGAAGAAGTTCAAGTACTAAGCTCTGGGGTGCTTCATTATGTAAGGTAGTGGTTCTCAGGGGCACCTAGGTGACTTATTCAGTTACGTGTCCAATTCTTGATCTCAGCTCAGGTCTTGATCTCAGGGTCATGAGTTTGAACCCTATGTTGGGCTCCATGCTGGGTGTGGAGCCTACTTAGAAAAAATAAAATAAGGGGTGCCTGGATGGCTCAGTAGGTTGGGCGTCCAACTCTTGATTTTGCCTCAGGTCATGATCTTGCGGTTGGTGAGATCAAGCCCTGTGTCGAGCTCTACACTGACAGCGTGGAACTTGCTTGGGATTCTCACTCTTCCTCTCTCTCTCTCTGCCCCTACTCCGCACTTGCTCACACTCTCTCTCTCTCTCTCTCTCAAATAAATATTTTTTAAAAATTTAAGTAGTGATTCTGAACTATTTTTCCCACCCCCACACTAAACTTTTAAGATGTTTTTTCCCCTAATTATTTTTCCATGAAATTTCAATACTGCCTATACACTGTATGAGTGTATGTATGTAAGTGCTTTATGTATAAAAAGATTATTTTGCTTTCAAATAACCATTTTTCACCTCTTCAGAGGCAATATTACAGCTCTCTAGATGGTGCTTTAGAGGTTGTGAAAATGAGGAGGAACCAACAAAGTAAGTAACCAGAGAAGGAGCTGCCAGGGAGATAGAAGAACTGAGATAAAGTAGTGTCCTTTGAGCCAAGTGGAGAGAGAAAGGAGTGGTCAACTGGCAGACTGTGCTAATAGGTCAGGCAAGATGAAGACTGAAAATTCACTATTGAATTTGGTCACATGCAGATCTTCTGAGTGTTAACGTGAACTGTTAAAGTGTAATGGTATCGGAGCGCCTGGGTGGCGCAGTCGGTTAAGCGTCCGACTTCAGCCAGGTCACGATCTCGCAGTCCGGGAGTTCGAGCCCCGCGTCAGGCTCTGGGCTGATGGCTCAGAGCCTGGAGCCTGTTTCCGATTCTGTGTCTCCCTCTCTCTCTGCCCCTCCCCCGTTCATGCTCTGTCTCTCTCTGTCCCAAAAATAAATAAAAAACGTTGAAAAAAAAAAAATTAAAGTGTAATGGTATTCCTCTAGACTGTTGCATGCTCAAGAGAAGCGATCAGAGAAAGCAGAGAGAACTTGTAAACAAGTCCTTCAAGATGTTTTGTGGTAAAGGGGAGGGGAAAATGGGACAGTAGCTAGAGAGAAAATGGGTCAAGCGAGGATGTTAGAAGATGGGATAGTACAGCATATGCAGCATATTTTTATGTTGATGGAAAGATCAAGTAAAGAGAAAGAAATGAGTCACTCTAAGGAAAGAGGAAACTGTTACTACATCTGTGAAAAGGTAAGGGGAGATGGGATCCAGATGCCAGTTGGAAGGGTTGGTCAAGGTTAATCACTTACTCATTTAGTATGAGTACAAAACTTATACTCTAAAAGCTAAGAAATCATTTCATATTTGTGTGTGAGAGGAGGACAGACTGTCTAGCAAAGGGTGCTGAGGATGTAACACTGAGTGGTAGATCCTTGCTTGTCTGCACTCTGGGGCATATTCTCCTCTACTGCTGCCAGGATTTTGCTCCTTCTGTTGCCCTCTTAAATCTTCAGCTTCTCTGCAGGTTCGTTCTTTTCAAAATATGCACATGTTATCTTCCATCTTTTAAAAATAACCCCTGTTGGGGCGGCTGGGTGGCTCAGTCGGTTAAGCATCCAACCTTGGTTTTGGCTCAGGTCATGATTTCATGGTTTTGTGAGTTTGGGCCCTGCCTTGGGCTCCGTGCTGACTGTGCAGATCCAGCTTGGGATTCTCTCTGTCCCTCTATCTCTCTCTCTCCCTCTACCTCTTCCCCTCCCCCATTCACACTATCTCTTTCTCTTCCACGTAAATAAATAAACAATTTTTTTTAATGACTAAATATGAATAAAAATAACGCCTCTCTTAATTGTCTCCATTCTTAGCTACAGCTTCTCTTCAAAGCTGAAAAAGTAGTCTGTGTTCTTCTGTATTATCTCCCATTCCCTCTAGTTGAATCCAATAAAGTATAGATTCCACTCTTCACCTCTCCACACCCCTGTGGGAGAGAGAGAAATCCCTCGCTGACCTGTCTGGGCTCATATCGTACTACTGTTATAGCTTTTGCATTTTGATTCCCAGCAATTAAAACACCTATAGTTCCCTAAACATGCAATTTTTTTTTTAATTTTTTTTTAACGTTTATTTATGACAGAGCATGAACAGGGGAGGAGCAGAGAGAGAGGAAGACACAGAATCTGAAACAGGCTCCAGGCTCCGAGCTGTCAGCACAGAGCCCGACGCGGGGCTTGAACTCACGGACTGTGAGATCATGACCGGAGCCGAAGTCGGACGCTTAACCGACCAAGCCACCCAGGCGCCCCTCTAAACATGCAATTTTGTTTGACATATCTGAACCCTTACACGTACCTAGAATCCTTCTTTCTGTCCCCAGCCCGTTTGACCTATCAAGTTCCTCTTTCTTTCCAGGGTCAGGTTAGGCATCGTTTAGTGTATCTTTCCTTGATATTCCCAAGGCAGATTTAGGAATCCTTTCTTTATGTTTAAATCAACACTTATGTGCACCTTTAATGTTCCTTTAATGTGTATCACATTTTATTGCAATTCTCTTTTTTACTTTCTGTTTCACCCGTATAAGCCCTGAAGCTCCTTGAGGACAAGAACCTTTTTTCCTTTGATCAAGTGCCTAACACATGCCTAGAACATAGTATGTGCTCCATAAATACTTGTTGACTGGTTGAAACTCTGCATATATAAAGCTTTGTAAAATACTTGAACACAGGTGATTTCTGTATTTAGCTTAAATCTTGAAAATAATGCAGAGTTGAAAATCTCTTCTACAAAGTATATTGTCATAAAAGGCACTATAAATATGGTTTTATATTCATGCTGTAACTTAGGGCACAAGAAATCCAGCACAATTATATATGATTTTTTGGGTTTGTTTTTTCTTCTGAGTGACAATGAGAAAAATAATCTGCCCATTGCATTCAGTCCATTTAGGAAAAGTAGGAAATCTTAGCTGAAAAAGTTTGGCAGATGTAGATGTTAGATACCTGCAATTTATTGCCATTTGTAGTAGATATTTTGGACTTTTTGGCACAGATGTTTTGCACAGAATTTTAAAATTATTCAGTGCTATCTTGTAAAGTGGTTCTTTGAGCCTTTTATTTTCCTTTTTTGTATTTTTCAATACATGTCATTTCTACAGTTGTATAATTGGGTTTTTTTTTTTTTTTCCTAACTTAGAAACACATGGAACAAACCATTGTCCTACTGATAAGTCATCTTTTAATTTGGCTACAGTTGTTGCTGAAACACTTGGACTTAGTGTTCAAGAAGAATCTGTAAGTAATTGTTTAGTTTGGTGAAAATATGAATTAATTGGTATCCTTTAGTGTTGGTGTTTAGAGTATTAAGCAAAAGAAAAAGTATTTTATCCCAGGGTCATCAGATAAAGACCTAGAACAAAATTGATGTGGTTAGAAAGGCCTATTTATAGTCTCTACTCCAGCAGTCCCAGAAATCTGGAGTCTTTAGAATTCTTGGCATATAGGTTGTGGGTTGAGTCAAAATTTTAGGGAAGTGATGATGGCATAGAGGGTTTGGCCAACCCTTTCCTGTTTACTCTATCCTACCTACCCCTATCCTGTTCCATCTAACTGAAGACTTAAACCTTAAGGTTGGTTTCAGAATTTATTTGAATTTTTCAATATCCTTTAAATTAGGGTTTGATTTGGAAAACAGGCTGAATTCTTCGGATTCATCTGATTCTGTGCCACCTGATTCTTAGGGATTGGGTCAGAAATTGATCCCATGAATTAATTTTTGTTGTTTTAGTACTTCTTTATATCAGACACATTCACTTTGTTTCTTAATTGGTCCCTAAAAATAGAAAACTTAAAATTGAAGAATTTCAAGTTTTATTTATTTGTTTTATTTTGATACCACTTTAAAATAGTATTCCTTTGCTTTAGTCAGTAAATGTATATGTGCTCCTACAAAATTGTCTTGCTGTTAAAGTTTTAAAACTTGAATTGAGGGGCACCTGGGTGGCTCAGTCAGTTGAGCATCTGACTTCAGCTCAGGTCATGATTTCACATTTCGTGAGTTCAAGCCCCACGTCAGACTCTGGGCTGACAGCTCAGAGCCTGGAGCCTGCTTTACATTCTGTGTCTTCCTCCCTCTCGGCCTCTCCCTGCTGGCACTCTTTCTCTCTTAAAAATAAATAAACATTAAAAAATAAAATAAATAAAAATTGAGTTGATTTTTCACTATGTTTAGATTTTTTTTCTTTCTAAGTTTTAAATCCCTCTTCAAGTGGTAATGGGTAATTTTTAACCTTTGAACTTTAAATGTGTTTTAATGGTTTCTAATTCTTCCTACCCATATATCTGACAAATAAGTAGTTTCAGCACCAGATAAATTAAGGGAGCTGATCACTAAAGACATGTTTCTTGAGGTATGATCCACAGGCCAATAGCATCTGTATCACCTTAAAGTTTTATTAGATATAGAGAATCTCAGACCCCACCCAAGACCTAACTGCAAGCGAACTTGTGTTTTAACAAGATCCCGAGTTGACTTGAATGCATGTTAAAGTTTGAGAAGCACTGCTCTCTGAAGGAGTCTTTTAAATTCATCTTCTGTCAGTGTAAATAATTATCTTTATTCCTTTCCCCCCATCTAAATAACGGTTTTTGGAAGTTTATGGAGTTTTACATGAGTAATAGAATGTGCTTATGTAAAATATTGGGGCTTTTCTCTCTCTAAACTTAAAAGTGCTTATTTTTTTTTATTGTGGTGAAATGTGCATAACAATTCAGTGGCATTTAGTACTACACAGTATTACACAGTATTACTACACACTACCACATCTCTGGTTCCAAAAAATTCTCATCTTCCCCAAAATAAACCCTTTACCTGTTAAACATTCAGTCCTCATTCCTGACTACCCACAACCCCTGGCAACCACCAGGCTGCTTTTTGTCCTTATGGATTTAGCTATTCTGGATAATTCATGTGAATGGAATTTTGCATTATGTGGGTTTTGAGTCTGGCTTCTTTGACTTAGCCTGTTTTTGAAGTTCATCCAAATGGCAGAATGTATCAACATTTCATTCCTTTTTAAGAATGAATAATCTTCCATTGTATTTATATACTTTATATTTTACTTTTGAAGGAATCTCAGGGTCCCACGAGCCCTCTTGGTGATGAACTCTATCATTGTCTAGAAGATCACAAGAAACAACCTTTTGAGGAATCTGTAAGAAACAATGAAGATACTTTAAGGTAATTTGGGGCACTTTAATAATAACTTACAGACTATTGGTGAGATCTCATTACAGTTGAGTTCCATATAATTAATGATTTCTCTCTGTCAGCATATTGTATTAATTTTTATTTTAAAAATATTTTTCCCCAGTTCATGGTCAATTGAGGGCTTTTTGCATTACTGTAGAGAGAGGAATATTATTTTGGGGGTCTTTTTATACTTCTATCAAGCAGTAGTTCAGAGTCCAGCCTTGTTACTCTGCCTCTATAAAGACCCAGTCATCCCTTCTGTGTTTGTATTTCCAAAAAAATGTTATATATGGATGTTATATAAAATGCATTTATAAACTTAGGTGAATTTTCAAGATTGTGTTGTGTCTCCTATTTACTAATTTCAGAACATCCACTAACTAATCTTATCTATATTTGTGTAGTATTTTGCTTTTTTAAAAGTGCTTTCAGAAGTGGGGCACAGGGGCTGCATAGGTCAGTTGGTTGAGCATCGGACTCTTGATTTAGGCTCAGGTCATGATCTCACGGTTCGTGAGTTCAAGCCCCTCATCTGGCTCCATGCTGACAGTGTGGAGCCTGCTTGAGATCCTCTCTCTCCCCCACTGTCTCTCTGCCCCTTCCTCTCATTCTCTCTCTCTCTCTCTCATTTATTTATTTTTGAGAGAGTGAGGAAGAGAGAGCAAGCGGGTAAAGAGAGAGGGAGAGAGAAAGAATCCTAAGCAGGCTCCACACTATCAGCACCAAGCCTGATGGAGGGCTTGAACCCCCAAACCACAAGGTAATGAGCTGAAATCGAGTTGGATGCTTAACTGACTAAGCCACCCAGGCACGCCTAAATAAATAGAGAGAGAGAAAGAAGAAAGAAAGAAAGACAACTTTTAAAAAAGGTGCTTTCGGTTTTAGATACATATATCACATTTAATTTGTCATCAAAGTAGCTTTGCGCAGTGGCAGTATCGTAGCCAATGAGGTTTATCCGAGGCGCGATTATTGTTAATTGAAAACTTTTCCTAATTTGTCATCAAAGTAACTCATGAAAGTAGGTTTTTGATTACTCCCATTTTTAGTCAACAAAAACACAGCTCCCCAGAGGTTAAACGTCTTATTTAATACTACATAGCTGTTAATAACTAGAGCCAGAGCTCTTACCCATGCCACATCTTCTAACTGAAACCTAATACTCTTTCTACTACCATAACTGTCTCCTCTGCTAGAAGCAGGCTGGGTCTTAAGTTATGTTCAATTCTGTAGTATAAGATTTTTATTTTTTGAAGTTACTTATTATAAGATTTCATAACAACAAAAGAATTTAGGTCCCCACTGAATTTATTAAGCTATGATTTTCGTATATAGTGAAATTGCTTAAATTACTAGGAAAAATATTTATGGAGAGGAATATCAAGGTATTGAGATAAATTTACTGTATAATTTTCCTCAGCTTTTTGTCAGCCAAATGAAGAGAAGCTGACAACTCTACCCTATTTCAAATGTTGGTTAATAAATTATTTGAGTCTAATACATGGCTAAGACCTCACTACTAATATTCTATATTAGTGTAAATTTTCTCATATGCTTGTCTTTTAACTTTTACCCTATTTCTTTTTACCACTCTTTATTTTTTCAGGTTTTCAGATTCTAATTCAAAGACTCCTCAGGAAGAGTTAACTACTCGGGTATCATCTCCTGTATTTGGAGCTACCTCTAATGTGAAACACAGTTTAGGTTTGAATACAAGTTTGTCCCCTTCTCTCTTAGAGACTGGGAAAAAAAACCTTTTGAAAACAGCACCCTTCAACAACACTTCCAATTCTAGACTAGGAAAAACAACTTCAAAATCTGAAGATAGTGCCCTTTTCACACAGCATAATCTTGGGTCTGAAGTGAACAAGATCATTAGCCTGTCATCTTCAAATAAACAGATGCTTATAAATAAAAGTATAAATGAACCCAAAAGTGAACAGGATGGTTTTGATCACATTAAAGATGCTGTCACTGATAAACATGCAGTGCCACTGAAATCACTGGGAGGCAGAACATCCAAAAGGAAGAAAATTGAGGAAGAAAGTGAAGATGAAGGAAGCTACCCTCAGGCCTCTTTTGATAAAGAAAATGCTTTTCCTTTTTTACTGGATAGTCATTCTTCCGTGAATGGAGACTATGTGATGGATAAACCTCTGGATCTGTCCGATCGATTTTCAGCTATTCAGCGTCAAGAGAAAAGCCAAGGAAGTGAGACCTCTAAAGTCAGATTTAGGCAAGTGACTCTCTATGAGGCCCTGAAGCCCATTCCCAAGGGCTCTTCTTCAAGCCGAAAGACCTTAAGTGGGAGCTGTATATTAACCAGAGATTCCCCAGAGGAGCCCTGTTTACAGGCATGCATCCTCCAGTCCTTGGATAAATCATCTCCAGATAATAAAACACCATTACAAATCAAGGAAGAAAATCCCATCTTTAAAATCCCCCTACGTCCGCGTGAAAGTTTAGAGACAGACAATCTTTTTGATGATGTGAAGGTTAGTGTCAAATGTTCAAGTATTTTTATTAAAAGAGTTGTTTGTGATTTTATCTAGATGCTAATAATTCTTCCTGTTTTAGGGAGCTGATTCTCATGAGCCAGTAAAAATAGGCAGGTCAGTCCATGGAGCATGTGAACTTACATCTGTTCTTCAGTTAAATCCATGTAGAGTTGCTAAAACAAAGTCTGTACAAAACAGTCAAGGTACGTATACTATAAATAGTATTTTCAAAAAAAAAGTATTGGGGCATCTGGGTGGCTCAGTCGGTTAAGTGTCCGACTTTGGCTCAGGTCATGATCTCGCAGTTTGTGAGTTTGAGCCCTGCATCGGGCTCTGTGCTGACAGCTCAGAGCCTGGAGCCTGCTTCAGATTCTGTGTCTCCCTCTCTCTGTGCCCCTCCCCTGCTCCTGCTCTGTCTCTCTCTGTCTCAAAAATAAATTTAAAAACACTAAAAAAAATAAAGTATTTCCATTCTTTTGTAATGACTTTGAGTGTTATAGTATATACATTCTTTGGATATATTGAATTGTTTGGGAGAAAATGTTATTTCTTCCTGCATATTTGTGTTTATGGGATGATTCTCATTGGTTTCATTTTACATATGATTTTCCTGCTCTCATGCTTTTTGAAAAAATGAATTGAGTAATTGTCTTTAATACCTACTTTTATATGCGATTTCGTGGATTTACTTCTTCCATGTTATTTCTTATTTTCTTTACAAAAGCTTTAAGAATTTTAAACTATATGGAATTTTAAAATACATAAAGTAGAATTTTCATCATCCAAACTTTGTTCCTCACTCCATAGGTAGCCTGTCCATATGTATATATCTATTAATGTGGGGTTTTTTAAGCTTCTTGTTAGAAAATCTTTTCTTTGCTTTTAATTAACATGTATGTTAATCTTTTCATAATTTTGCTGTGTTTTTTTTTTTTTGTTTTTTGGCTACAAAATTTTTCTGTACTTCATATGCAGTATTTTTTCTTTTATTTTTCTTTGCAAAGTGTTTCCTTCATTCTGGGTTTATTTTCTTTTTTTCTTGAAGCACATTCTTTAGTTGTTCTTCCAACTAAAACGCTTAGTTTTTTCAGAAAGTTTCAGTTTCTGTATGAAAAACCTGTTTTCACTCTCACTTCTGATTTTCTTTTACATTTTTGATTTTGGGTTTTTTGTTCATGGTTGCTCTAGGGATTATAGTATACCTGCGTAATCTTTCTCAATCTACTTAAAGTTAATTTTGCCACTTTGTGTTCCGTGGCTGTGCTTTATGTAGTTATCATGTATGCCCACATGCATTGAAAACTACACAGTGTTACAGTTTTAACTTTTAAAACAATTTTTGATACAAAAATCACTCATTCAAGTGTACAGTTCATTTATTGTGTATCCTCACAGAGTTGTGCAGCTGTCATTGTAGTCTAAGTTTAGAACATTTTCATCACCTCAGAAAGAACACGGCCCATTAAGTTAATATGCAAAATGTGTGAAGAACTCACACAACTCAACGCCAAAAAAAGCAAATAATTCAGTTTAAAAATGGGCAGAGAGGGGTGCCAGGGTGGCTCACTCGGTTGAGCATCCAACTCTTGATTTCAGCTCAGGTCATGATCGCAGGGTCGGGGGATCGAGCCCCACATCAGGCTCTGCACCAAGTGTGGAGCCTGCTTGAGATTGTCTCTCTCTCTCTCTCTCTCTCTCTCTCTAAAATAAAAGGTGAGGGGCAGAGGACCTGAGTAGACAGCTTTTTCAAGAAGGCATATGGATCACCAACAGACACATGAAAAGATGTTCAGTATCACTAACCATCAGGGAAATGCAAATTAAAACCACAATGAGATATCACTTTATACCTGTTAGAATGGCTAAAATAAAAAACATAAGGAATAACAAGTACTGGCAAAGACATGGAGCAAAAGGAACCCTCGTGCACTATTGGTAGGAATGCAAATTGGTACAGCTACTTTGTTTCGTTTTTTTGTTTTTTTTTTTAATTAGCACATCTTTTATTTGTAAAATAAAATGGAAAGGGCCTTTCACAAAAATTAACTACACATACTTTTCAGAAGGAAAACAAGAGCTCAAGGTAAAAGATTACTTTTTCTTTTAAAAAAAAATTTTTTTTTTTAACATTTATTTATTTTTGAGACAGAGAGAGACAGAGCATGAACGGGGGAGGGTCAGAGAGAGGGAGACACAGAATCTGAAACAGGCTCCAGGCTCTGAGCTGTCAGCACAGAGCCTGACACGGGGCTCGAAGTCACGGACCGCGAGATCATGACCTGCGCGAAGTCAGCCGCTTAACCGACTGAGCCACCCAGGCGCCCCAAAAGATTACTTTTTCTAGCGAATTTCTATATATGTATATATATATATGTATATATATATATACACATATATGTGTGTGTGTGTATATACATATGTGTATATGTATACACACACACACACACACACACACAAAATTTATTGTCAAATTGGTTTCCATACCATACCTAGTGCTCATCCCAACAGGTGCCCTCCTCAATGCCCATCACCCACTTTCCCCTCTCCCCCACCCCCATCAACCCTCAGTTTGTTCTCAGTATTTAAGAGTCTCTTGTGGTTTGCCTCCCTCCCTCTCTGTATCCTTTTTTCCCCCCTTCCCCTCCCCCATGGTCTTCTGTTAAGTTTCTCAGGATCCACATATGAGTGAAAACATATGGTATCTGTCTTTTTCTGCCTGACTTATTTCACTTAGCATAACACTCTCCAGTTCCATCCACATTGCTACAAAAGACCATATTTCATTCTTTCTCATTGCCAAGTAGTATTCCATTGTATATATAAACCACATCTTCTTTATCCATTCATCAGTTGATGGACATTTAGGCTCTTTCCATAATTTGGCTATTGTTGAAAGTGCTGCTATAAACATTGGGGTACAAGTGCCCCTATGCATCAGCACTCCTGTATCCCTTGGGTAAATTCCTAGCAGTGCTGTTGCTGTGTCATAGGGTAGATCTATTTTTAATTTTTTGAGGAACCTCCACGCTGTTTTCCAGAGCGGCTTCACCAGTTTGCATTCCCGCCAACAGTGCAAGAGGGTTCCCTTTTCTCCACAGGTACAGCTACTTTGGAAAATGGTATGGAGGTTCCTCAAAAAATTAAAAATAGAATTACCATATGATCCAATATTTCCACTACTGGGTATTTATTTACTTAAAAGAAATAAAAATACTAATTCTAAAAGATCTATGCACCACTATGTTTATTATATTATTATTTACCATAGCCGATATGAAAGCAATCCAAGTATCCATAAATAATAGATAAAAAAGATGTGGTTATGTATGTACAGTAGAATATTATTCAGCCATAAAAAAGAACGAGATCTTGCCATTTGCAACAACATGGATAGACTTGGTATAATGCTAAGTGAAATAAGTCAGAGAAAGACAAATACCATATGATTTCTTATATGTAGAATTTAAGAAGTAAAATAAACAGAAGAGGCAAAACCAAAAGACTCTTAAACACAGAGATCAAACTGATGGTAGCCAGAGGGGAGGAGAGGGGTGGGGAATGAGTGAAATAGATGAAGGGGATTAAGAGTATGCTTATCTTATGAGCACTGAGAAGTGTATAGAGTTGCGGAATCATATTGCACAGCTGAAACTAATGTAACAGTGTATGTTAATTATACTTAAGTTAAAAATTTTTTCTAAATAACAATACCCATTACCAATCATTCTGCATTCCTCCCTTCTTCCCCAATCCTAGGCAACCACTAATCTACCCTCTGTCTCTATAGATTTGCCTACTCTGGAGTTTTCATATAAATGGAATCATATAATATATGATCTTTTGTGACTTAATTTTACTTTCATTTTTTTCATTATTACAAATAATGCTGCCATGAGCATAGCTGTTGACTTACAGTTTTATGTAGAAGTATCTTTTCATTTTTCTTGAGTTACATAGGAGAAGAATTGTTGGGCCATATGCTAACTCTGTTTAACCTTTTGAGGAACCATCTGCTTTCCAAAGTGGCTACTAGCACATGAGGTTCCCACTCTCCACATTCTCACCAATGCTTGTTATTATCTGTTTTTTACTCTAGCCATCCTACTGCATGTGAAGTAGTGTCTCATAGTGGTTATGATTTGCCTTTCCCTGCTGGCTAATGCTGTAGAACATCTTATTGTGTGCTTTTTGGCCATTTGTATATCTTCTTTGAAGGGATTGTCTGTTCAGATCCTTTGCTCATTTTCAATCGGAGTATTTTTCTTATTATTGAGTTGTAAGACTTCTTTATATTCTCTATGTCCTAGATAGTCTATTTAGCAGATATATGATTTTCAAATCCTTTCTCCCATTTGTGGATCCCATAATGGTTTAAGAAATTTTAAAATCCATTTTTAATTCTATTTTTTTCTCCTTATTGAAGATGTATCCTTTGAAAATAACCAGTGGAGCATAGATCCAGGAGCAGACCTTTCTCAATATAAAATGGATATTACTGTAATAGATACAAAGGTAAGTTAGAAAATAAAACCAAAGCACATGTGGTTATTCTAGTAAGTTGTTAGTTACCTTCCTCTCCTAACTCACTCTGTGACTGTAACATAATCGATTACATACTGCTTAAAACCTGCATTTACTCATTCAGAAAACTAAGAAAGAAAAATACTTTCTCTTCTAACTTTATGATGCTTTTGATAATAACTCTTTTGGCTTGTATTTAGGTTCTGTGTAGTTAAAGAAATTCTTTTTCACTTGGTAGCATATTCCTGAAGTATTTCACTGCTGCTGCAGTATAAATTGTTCTTTGTGTACGCTGATGTTCGTTACTGTGAGGCAGGCTGGAGAGGAAGGGAGGAGAGGCTCAGGGAGTTCAGTGGAGCGTACCTCTCCCTTCCCTTGGCAGCAGGCTTTCTTTTCATAGGCTTGAGAGAAGATGCTTGTACGTTGAAGCTAAAATACTTCACAGGCATATATGTATAAATCTATGTATATTCCTAAAGGGTAAAAATAAATATAACTTAATGCTGAAGTATACACTTAAAATATGGTTAAAATGGTCAATTTCATGGTGTGTATATTATACCAAAAATTTAAAAACATAAATATAAGGCCATGCAGGATAATTGTTAAAATTTTTGAATTTTTAAATATTTAGGATGGCAGTCAGTCACGATTAGCAGGAGGAGAGACAGTGGACACGGACTGCACATTGGTTAGTGAAACGGTGCTTCTAAAAATGAAGAAGCAAGAACAAAAGGGAGAGAAAAGTCCAAGTAAGATTTGATTTTTTTTTTAATTTAATAAAAATGTGGAGGGAAGTTTATAGTCATACCATTACATTGATGACCACAAGTGACCTCTTCACCATAAACCAGGTTTTTTTCATCTTTTAATAATATTAGATTTTTCTTAGTAAAGCTCACTTTCAGTATTTCAAGGGAAAAAAATCTTTAGCCAAAACATTTTTTTTTCCAGAAAAAATTTAAATTGTTTCCAAGGTTCAGCAAACCATAGTCAGCTGCCTGTTTTATACATAAAGATTTATTGGAACACAGCCTCAGTTATTTTGTTTATGTATTGCCTATGGCTGCTTGCATGGTACCATAGCAGAGTAGAGTAGTAGCTGCAGACCTTATTGGGCCCTCAGGCCTAAAATATTTCCTGTCTGACCCTTTAAGAAAAAATTTGCTGATCTCTGGTAATTAGATCTATTTTGTAAAAGGGAATCTTGAGAGTCCTGTTTCAGAAATATGAATTTCCAGAGTAATTTATAGGGTAAAAAGGGGAGGGGCGCCTGGGTGGCGCAGTCGGTTGAGCATCCGACTTCAGCCAGGTCACGATCTCGCAGTCCGTGAGTTCGAGCCCCGCGTCAGGCTCTGGGCTGATGGCTCAGAGCCTGGAGCCTGTTTCCGATTCTGTGTCTCCCTCTCTCTCTGCCCCTCCCCCGTTCATGCTCTGTCTCTCTCTGTCCCAAAAATAAATAAACGTTGAAAAAAAAAAATTTAAAAAAAAAAAGGGGAGAGTCTACCGAGAAGTATTTGTATAGATTTGCAAATTAGCAGTTAACTAAGAATAATGGTGTATATACTGAGCTACTCTGCCATATTTTGCTTCTACAGAAAAGGGGATTTGGGCCAAATTAGGGGTCTACAGCCTTTTGTAAGAACTTAAGTCTTCATCTAGAGCCTTGATTTTCCAAAAGAGGTGGGAACAATGGAAGGATTTTGGTTGGCACCACCTTAGCAACACTCCTAACTACAGATGTGTATGGCATGAGAGCAACTAGACCAGGAATAGTGTCACTTACACCCTTATGTATTAAGGGGTTAGGACCTGCCACGGGGGATGCAGTGCCAAAAGCAAGGACATTCTCCAGTGATCAGCTGTTAGAAACTGAGGACATTCAGACTATATGTACATTCCCTATCTTCTTCTGAATATTCTTTAGTCTACCTGCCCAGAGCTGAAGCCAGTCTTGTCCTTGCTTTTTTTTTTGAAACACTTTATCTCTTGCTGCCCTAACTGCAGTAAGTGAGAAAAAATTGTAGTAGTCTGTGCCTTAATTCTTTGTTCTTTGGGAATGAGTAACTACATGATCAAATAGCTAGCTGCCTACATTGAGAGGACAGTACCTATAAAAAGAAAAAAACCTTTAACGGTGATTTATTGTCCTTTTATAGTGAACGACACTAAGGTAACTTTCTTCTTCAGAAGGTACTTTGCTTTTAAGATTACTTTGTTCTGGTACCAGCTCCTAATATTATTGAAAAAAAAAGAAAAAAGGCAAAACTAAAATATGACTACTGTGGCTTCAAATGTATCGGGTCACTTCAAAGAATATGATAGTTTCCCAAATATGTTTGAAGCAAGAATCATATGGAAGTAAGTTTAGAATTTGAACTAATGAGTGGAGATAGTTTTGGCTACATAGATATTGTGCATACTATTGCTATATAATAAATCACTCTGATAACTTAGGGATTAAAACACAACAGTCATATTCTTAGCTTTCGTAGTTTCTGTGGTCCAGGAAAATTAATGAGGATATAATCTATAATCTATGTTTTCAAGTATTTCAAGTCAGAAATCAGACCAACAGGTATGGTTCAGTCAGTAGAGCATGCGACTTTCACTCTTAGGGTTGTGAGTTCAAGCCCCATGTTGTGCATGGAGCCCTACTTAAAAAAAAAAAGTCAGACCACCAGCAAAAACTAGGGGGGTGCCTGGCTGGCTCAGTCGGTAGAGCATGTGACTTTTAATCTCAGGGTTGTGAGTTTCAGCCACACGATGGATGTGGAGATTACTTACCAAGATTTTTAAACGTTAAAAAAAAACCATAAAGTAGTGACTTAACATTGTGATTTACTAGCAGTATATACAGAATACTTGGGATACCTAGCACACTGCCTGGCATGTAGAAGTTGCATATTACTTACAAATTTGATCCTCAATGTAAAAAAAAAAAATTGTTTACTCATTCAGTAAATACAAAGCTGCAGTTCTATAAAGGGAAGTGTTTCAGAAACTGGAAATAATGAATAAACAGAACAAAAGTACCTACTTCATGGAACATGCCTTCTAATTTAAGGGGAAACAATCAAATGTGGGGTATGATAGATGATAAGTTGTGGAGAAAGATAAAACAGGGTAAGGGTGCTGCAGCACCATGGATTAGGGAAGTTGTAGTTATTTTATAGAGAGTAATCTTGGCAGGCTTCTGCTCTGTTTGTTGGCCAACTGGATCTATTTCTGTTTTTTAGTAAACTGCTGTTTTTCAAAATGTGATTATATACTGAGAAATGTAGTTAGTACTCTGAAGATGAATTTAGCACTTAGCATATCAAATAAGGAATTTGTTCCTTTTATTAATACTAAATTACCAAGTGTTAATGGTGGCATAAAATTAAGCAGATGAGCAAGGTTGTATAGATTTGAATGTCCACTATTTATACATATCTTATTTATTAAGCTTCATATTTTTCATCATTCTGATGCATTTTCTGTTCCTCACAGTTTTTTGATAGTACTCATTTTAGTGCAGTATGAATTATACATGGACTAATAGAAAAAGTTTTTTAATGTTTGTAATGACAACAACAAAAAGCATTCTCTGCGTATGAGCAAAGGACATTTAAAGCCCTAACATAAAGTCTTTGTAAATACAGTAACTACCTAGGCTTCGGGATTTATTGTTGCCTCGTGTACATTGGAGACCAGTTTATCTTATGGCAGTTACTATAAGTTTCATATTGGTCTACGTGGAAAGCAAAAAGCTTGCTTGTTGCCCTAAGCCAAAGCTCTTTTACATAGATGGAGAAAGAAAAATGAATGATAGCTTGGAAGATATGTTTGATCGGACAACACATGAAGAATATGAATCCTGTTTGGCAGATAGCTTTCCCCAGGCAGCAGCTGAAGAAGAGGAATTGTCGACTACCACAAAGAAACCAAACAGTAAGGCTATTTTCTTTCTAATTATGGCTTCTCAATTATACTAAGTTCAGTAAATTAAGTCACCAAGCTTGATGAGGTAGGTAGGTAGGTATGTATGTATGTATGTATGTGTGTATGTATGTATGTATGTATGAGGTATGTATTAACAATTAAAATTAACAATTAAATTAACAATTAAAATTTCATATTTCTTTTTTTTTAATGTTTATTTATTTTTTGAGAGAGAGAGAGAAAGAACACAAGCAGGGGAGGGGCAGAGAGAGAGGGAGACACAGAATCTGAAGCAGGCTCCAGGTTCTGAGCTGTTAACACAGAGCCCGATGTGGGGCTCAAACCACGAGATCATGACCTAAGCTGAAGTTGGACGCTTAACTGATTGAGCCATCCAGGTGGCCCTAAAATTTCCTATTTCTTGTATAAGTTTCTTTTAGATAGTTTTCTTTTGAGATAGTTGCAGACCAATAAAAGTGTTAGAAAAAATACTTCAGAGGATTCCCTGTACCTCTCATTAAGTTTCCCCTTATGTTAACATATGACCATAAAGTATTCATCAAAACTAAGAAATTGATTGAATACTATGAATTTCTTTATATAACTTACGCATAATGTTTGTAAAAGTTTTGAAAAGGTTCTTTATTAAGTAATAAGTTAATCATTGTAATAGAGTGGGAGGAGAAAGTTTTGCAGAAAATTCAGACTAACTTTGTTTGAATGCTTTACCTTCCCAGACAAAATAATGTAGCTACATGTATCAGTGTCTTTTTAGAATTCTTTTTTTTTTTAATGTTTATTTATTTTTGAGAGAGAGAGAGACAGAGCATAAGTGGGGGAGGGGCAGAGAGGGGGGGGGAAGGAGGGAGAGGGAGGGAAACACAATCTGAAGCAGACTCCAGGCTCTGAGCTGTCAGCACAGAGCCTGATGCAGGGCTCAAACTCACAGACCACGAGATCATGACCTGAGCCGAAGTCAGATGCTTAACTGACTGAGCCACCCAGGTGCCCCTTAAAACTCTTCTTATTGGGGCGCCTGGGTGGCGCAGTCGGTTAAGCATCCAACTTCAGCCAGGTCACGATCTCGCGGTCCGTGAGTTCGAGCCCCGCGTCAGGCTCCGGGCTGATGGCTCGGAGCCTGGAGCCTGTTTCCGATTCTGTGTCTCCCTCTCTCTCTGCCCCTCCCCCGTTCATGCTCTGTCTCTCTCTGTCCCAAAAATAAATAAAAACGTTGGAAAAAAAAAAAAACTCTTCTTATTAGGGATGCCTGGGTGGTTTAGTCGGTTGAGTATCTGATTCCTGAATTCAGCTCAGGTCATGATTTCAGGTCATGAGATAGAGCCCCGCGTTGGGCTCCATGCTAATAAGCATTGCCCCTGCTTAAGATTCTCTCTCCCTCTGCCCCTGCCCCATTCATGCTCTCGCTCTCTCTCTTAAAAAAAAAAAATTAAAGAAATTCTTTTCATCAGAAACAGTAGTTTATAATGTAGGATAGTAATCAAAAGAAGAATAAGTGAAACTCTTAAGCAGATAATCTGAATTGAAAGTTAAAATTCTTGCTAAATGTCTCATTTTCTTGTTGTAAGTAAAAAAGAACTTTTAGTCTAGTGCAAAGGTTATAAATGAGAACACCTTCTGCTATGTAGTCTGTCTTGATGATGTTTTCTTTGTGGTTCCATCAGTTTTAAAAAAATACAGCCTAGGGGCGCCTGGGTGGCTCAGTCCCTTAAGCATCCCTTTGGCTCAGGTCATGATCTCATGGTTCATGTGAGTTTGAGCCCTGCATCAGGCTCTCTGCTGTCAGCTCAGAGTCCACTTCAGATCCTCTGTACAGGCACCACCACCAACCCCCGTCTCATTCAGTCTCTCAAAAATAAGCAAACATTTTAGAAAAAAGAAGAAAAAAAGAAGCATTTCAAGCTCTGACCTCTGGGGTTCGCAACCTTAAAAGGTCTTTCTTTCACAGATTGAAAGTTCATTTGTTTTACAAAACACAAAGTGACCGCCACAGGATCACTTGAAATGAGAGGAATCAGAATCTTTGGATCACTGCAGAATGCCCCACAGGAAGGAAGCCCATAGCATCTCTGTATCATAAAGAATTCAGAGTTGACAAAACTCTATTTATTTTAAATGTAAATTGGATTGCATTATCTTCTCACTTTTAAAAACTTTCACTGAGGGGCACCTGGGTGGCGCAGTCGGTTAAGCGTCCGACTTCAGCCAGGTCACGATCTCGCGGTCCGTGAGTTCGAGCCCCGCGTCAGGCTCTGGGCTGATGGCTCAGAGCCTGGAGCCTGTTTCCGATTCTGTGTCTCCCTCTCTCTCTGCCCCTCCCCCGTTCATGCTCTCTCTCTGTCCCAAAAATGAATAAAAACGTTGAAAAAAAAATTTTTTTTAAATAAATAAATATAATAAAAACCTTCACTGAAAGGATATTTGGATGTCCAGTAAGCACATGTAAATGTCCTCAACATTATTGGACATGAGGGACTGAGATACCACTGCACATCCACTGAAACGGTTTTAAAGTCTGATAATATCCAGCATTAGCAGAGGTGAAGAACAATTGGAACCCTCATACTTTGCTGGGGGTGGGTATAAAATTGTACTGTGCAAAAGAGTTCAGCAAGAGGGGGTGCCTGGGTGGCGCAGTCGGTTAAGCGTCTGACTTCAGCCAGGTCACGATCTCGCGGTCTGTGAGTTCGAGCCCCGCGTCGGGCTCTGGGCTGATGGCTCAGAGCCTGGAGCCTGTTTCCGATTCTGTGTCTCCCTCTCTCTCTGCCCCTCCCCCGTTCATGCTCTGTCTCTCTCTGTCCCAAAAATAAATAAACGTTGAAAAAAAAAATTAAAAAAAAAAAAAAGTTCAGCAAGATTTTTTTTAACAGCTTTATTGAGGTTTGTCAGTTTCTTATAAAGTTATGTATACACTCACCCTATGACCCAGCAATTCCACTGCCAGGTATATAGACAAGAAAAATGAAAACACATTCACAAAAGATTGTGTTCAGGGGCGCCTGGGTGGCGCAGTCGGTTAAGCGTCCGACTTCAGCCAGGTCACGATCTCACGGTCCGTGAGTTCGAGCCCCGCGTCAGGCTCTGGGCTGATGGCTCAGAGCCTGTTTCTGATTCTGTGTCTCCCTCTCTCTCTGCCCCTCCCCCGTTCATGCTCTGTCTCTCTCTGTCCCAAAAATAAAAAATAAACGCTCAAAAAAAAACAAAACAAAACACAAAAGATTGTGTTCAGAAATGTTCATAGTAGTGCTATTTGTAGTAGCTCGAAACTGGAGGCAACCCAGATGTCCATCAACAGATGATTATGAATTGTGGTAAACTCATATAATGGAATACTATCTATCAACAAAAAGGAGGGTCCTAGACTCAACAATGAATTGCCCAAACCTGTTGAGCTAAAAAAGTCCAAAAGATGGACATGAATACATACTATGTAATTCCATTAATACAGAGTTCTAAAACAGTTATAACTAAGCTGTGGTGGTAGAAATCATCCCTCCATAGTGGGGGAGGAGAAACATCAGAGAACATTCTTGTGCTTGAGAAGCAAAGGAATAGGAGGAAACTTCCAGGGGGGATGGAAGTTCTATGTACGCCTTGATTTAGGTGGTAGTTGCACTGGGGTGTATGTTTGTCAGAATTAATCCTAGTATACTTAAAATCAGTGTGTTGCCTGTAATAAAGTAGATTCTTTTCAAAAGTCTTCAGTGCACTCTATTGCATTCACAACAAAATTCAAACTCCTTTTGGCCTCCAGGGCCCATCATGATCTGGTACTTGCCCACCTCTTCAATCTCATCTTTCCTAACACTTACCTTTCTTTGCTAAATCTCAACCACACTGGCCTTTTATTAGTTCTTATAACATCCCATACTTTTTCCCATCTCAAGACCTTTACCTAGAATATTCTCCACTCCTGCTTCTTGTGGCTGACTTCTTTTTATTCATCAGTTACTACTTTCCATGTCCTTCCTCAGGTAAGCCTTAACTGTCTACTTAATGTCTGTTTCCCGCACTGTGGTATAAACTCCATGAGGACAAGAGACCTGGTTTCTCTTGTTGGACATTGCATGTCCAGAACTTAGAACAATGCTTGGTAAATTTGGACTATTTGAATAGACCATAGCAGTTTGGCTGTTTGGGTCCAGACAACTTGGGATTCAGGTCCATGAACTTTAGTTCTTATCTCCATTTTCTGATAAAATTCTTTAACCTCTGTCTCCTACTTAATCTACCTCAAAGACACATTATAAAAATCAGGACTAGGGCGTCTGATTGGCTCAGTTGGTGGAACATGCAGCTTTTGATCTCAGGGTCATGAGTTTGAGCCCCGTGTTGGGCAAAGAGCTTATTTAAAAAAAAAAAAAAATCAGCAGCACTAATAAGTGAAACATATGAAAAGCTGCCTTGTTATTGTGTTTGGCACCAAATGAAAATGAGCATCAAAGTAGTTCTTTTGAAGTCTAAAATACTTTTATATACAATCTACATGTGTGTACAGGTACTTGTATATATAGTTTTTAAGTCTAAAATAGTTTTATAGGTGCGAGTGTTTATCTGTAGTAACTCTGAGGTAAACAAGATAGTCAGCACCTCATCATTATGCAGATGAAAAAGAAACAAAAAATTAGTTACAGAAATTTAAACAAATTGCCCAGGAGCCTAGAGAAGGAAATTCAATTAGAATGGAAGTTTTGATATAGGTTATTTTTGTTCCAAAAAAGCTGTTTCTCAGTTCTGCATTCAGTTTGTGTTATAATTAAATGCTTGATTCTTTCCTTTTATGTGTGTTTGTTTACAGCTCATGTTGATAAGCAAGATAAAGTCAAACAGAAAGCATTTGTGGAGCCATATTTTAAAGATGATGAAAGGTAAGTTGGTCCTGATTAATACCAGCAATGTGACGGGAAGTACAACAGTACTATCTTGGTCAGCGTACCTCTGAACTGTTAAGTTCTTACTTTGGTTAAAATAGAGCGCATTTTATTCATTTTATGGTCATAAAAAAGAAGGACTTAAGCATAAAAATGACAAATACTACAAATAAAGAAATTCATATCACTATTTTTTTGACAAATGGTAATAGTTATTTTCTCTCTTTTTTATAACAAATATTTTAATTCTTATTTTGTTTTATTGTGGACTTTATTTGAACTCCAGGAATTTGTTAAATTATATGACTATTATTTAGTATAGGACTTTAGGTGACAGGCCTTAGGTTGTGCTTGAAAATTATTTCATGGGGATTTTTAAACCATAAAAGAAAAACTAAGCATCTTGATTTTGAACCATAATGCTACTTTGTGACTTTCATTCAAAGATGGCAAATTCTGTAATTTTTAATCATGTACCATTCATTCTAGAAGTGAATTTAGGCATAATAATTCAATTCAAAAGAATTTTTATGCCTTTTTTTCTTCAAGTTATGATGTTGGAAGATTGAATCCCTCAATAAGCAAAGTATATTTTATACTTTCATTTTTTAATGGTGTTTTTTAATGTTTATTTATTTATTTTGAGAGCAAGAGCAAGCACAAGCAGGGGAGGAGCAGAGAGAGAAGGAGAGAGAGAATCCCAGGCAGGATCTGCGCTGCCAGCGCATAACCCAACATGGGGCTTGAACTCCTGAACCGTGAGACTATGACCGAGCCAAAATCAAGAGCTGGATGCTCAACCGACTGAGCCACCCAGGCACCCCATACTTTTTTTCTTAAGTTTTTTTTTTTTGTTTTTTTTTTTTTGTGAGTAATCTCTATACCTAATATGGGGCTCGATCAAACTCATGACCCCAAGATCAAGAGTTGCATGCTCCTCTGACTGAGCCAGCCAGGCGCCCCTGTATTTTGATTTCTGTTGAGAATTTTAGAGATCTGACAGGCTAAGATAAGTTTTTATTGATACCTGTAAGACTCTAACAGATAAGAGCTGTCGTTTTATTGCTAAATGCTGAATTCTTTTCCTTTATTTACCAGTTCTCCAAAGAAATAGTACCCTAGCATCCCAAACATGACTAGGGAGTTTTTATTTGTGGTGTCATTATGAACTCATGGATTTAAATATTTCATGTGTTTCAGTCTCTTGCACTTATTTATACTCAGATTGAATTGCCACATCTTGGCCCCAGTCTCTTTGAATGAGCACTACCCCAGTCTTTCCTAGCTTGCTTGCTTCTGGTATGATATATCATGTTCTAGGCTCTCTTCCTAGAGAACCCTGGAATCTGCCATTTTTTCAGGAGCCCTGGTTTCTTTTAGTGAAAAACAAATTTAGTCTAACCACTAGTGTTGCTCATTGCTACAGTTAGTCATTGTAGATCTTTTAGGTGGTGGACAGAATTAGGAATAAGGTTTTTGTTTCATTTTGTTTTTTTAAGATAACTATACTTTTTCACACCAATAGCTCCATTTCAGGTTCAGAACTACAGGATTTTTATGTAATCTCTTCTTACATCTGTATCTACTTTCCCTTTCCTGAAAATTTCGCTTTTCAGTGCTACCAACATAATTTCTTCTTTAACTTTATTCTTTAATATTTAGAGCAGTCTCAGAATAATATAAATAATCATCGATAATATGATTTATGAAAATGGCTTAACATGTCTTTGTGGGTTTTTTTGTTCTTAAGCTGTATCGTGTTATCTGCCATCTTTTCATACAATATAAATTCTAAAAATGAAAAAAAAATGTCTATTATAAATGTCCAGTCACCATATTTTAAAGCCATTTGGAATAATTATTTTTTGTGTAGGTGTACCACCAACTCATTGTCTAGGTTTGTTTTATTTTGCTTTTGAATTTTTTAGGAATTATTTTTCTTTTTATTTTTAATTCTTTTTTTAAGTTATGTAAACTGTGTATGCAGTATCAGACAAGGTATATTCAGATAAGTCTAGCTTCTAACATTGTCCCCTTTACCTGTTAGCTCCCTATCCCATTTGTTAAAAATTATGGTTTTCAATCCATTTTAAAAAATAAAAGTAAATATCTATACAGAAATATATTATCATTCTCTTTCCCCCTAGACAAATGGTAGAATGCTATATATACTTTTCTCTATTCTGCTTTTGCTTTTTTCATTTAAGTATGTATCCTAGAAATCACTGATAATAGCATATAGTGGGGGCACCTGGGTGGCTCAGTCGGTTAAGCGCCCAACTTCGGCTCAGGTCATGATCTCATGGTTCTTGAATTCAAGCCCCACATCAGGCTCTGTGCTGACATCTCGGAACCTGGAGCCTGCTTCGGATTCTGTGTCTCCCTCCCTCTGCCCCTTCCCGCTGATGCTCTGTCTCTCAAAAATAAAACATTAAAATGAATAAATAGAAATAGCATATAGTGATATTCTTCATTTCTTTTTTTAGTTACTTTTTTTAGTATAATGGTACTATATTGATGGTACCATAGTTGATTCCTTAGTAATGGGTATTTGGGGTGTTTACAGTTATGCTAACAGAATGCTGCATTGAATAACATTGTACATTCTCTTTTCATAATTTTGTGTGTCTTTGGGATAGACTCCTTGAAGTAGGATTGCAAAGGAAGAACTGTCATTTCAAATAAATATGAGTAGTTTTATTTATGCTGAAACCATTAGATAACTGGAAATGCAGGAGGTGGGTGTGATGCATGGGTAGGGTGAAAGTCTCAGAGTCAGCATTGTTTCTTTCCCCACAGACAATACTAGCAAACCCTGGGAAGATGGGTTGTGTTGCATGAGGGACAAGAAGCTTAGTAATCTTTTAGGTGATGCTTTAAGGTCTGCTACAGATGCCAGTCTACTAGTAGATTCCCTGCAACATTATAACACACTATAGAAGCAGAATAGACAATACTCAGAGGAGAGGATCTGATATGGCCAGAAAGTACTCTACATAAGCTTTTAAAATTCCATAAGCTGTTTGAAAGAAAGCAATTTTTATCTGTCCTTTTCATTTACAGATTGCTCTAAGGTTGAGAGTTCTTGGGTTTAAGGACCCAAAGGACCGATAACCTCATACTTTGACATAGAGGGATTAAAGCTTTCTTTTGACGGAAAGTGCTTGCCAAGTAGAGGGGCTTAGGATCAAAATACCTCAAAGTGGGTATGTTACCAACAAGTCATTTTAGAAATTAGTTTTTGTGAGTCAAACTGTTTAAGCTCACCGGGGATGCCTTTAATATAAACAAATACATGTACCATCACTTGAGGCATCATTTACCTATTTTAGAAGTTTGGACTTTTCTATATTGGGCTTTAAAACTTAAAGCAGGATACAAGTATATTAAAAAGTTCTGTGCTAAAAAAAAATGTGCTTTTTCTTCCCAGAGCACTCCATACCTCATTAATACCTCAGTGGCTTTGACCTTTCCTAGGTTTCCAGTAGTTCTCAATAGGATCTGATCCATTTAAGGACAAGGGCAAATAATTGTTCCTAACATTTTGAAGAATCCAGGGTGAATGTAGGCAGCAAAATAAATTTTTGGAGAAAATGACAGATGACATGTAAACAGATGAATCTTTTTTTTGAGGGGAGTAGGTTAGCCCAGAAATACAGGTTCTTTAAGAAAACTGAGTTAACAGAGTTAGTTATTCTTTTTTGGTTGTGTTATAGAATACCAGTTCCTGACTTTAATAATACAATATTCCTTTTTAAATTAGGTTATTTTATGTATTATTTTCAGCCAATCAGACAAATTTTCAGGCAAAAATAGGAAGTAATAGTTCTATATTTTCAGTTAGAGAACAATATACATAAAAATACCTGACAAGTAGTAGGCACCTAATAAGTATTTAATGAAGAATGCATGAAAAAATCATTTTCTAACATACTGAATAAACATTTCAAATAAAATGAGTGAATGTTTTGGGATTATTTCTCGTCTGGGCCTTCACCTTTGTTAATTAAAAATCTAAACCAAAGATCTTTGTGGTAACAAATGGATTAATTTTTAAATTTAATTCATTTTTCTCCCAGAGAGACTAGCTTACAAAATTTTCCTCATATTGAGGTAGTTCGGAAAAAAGAAGAGAGAAGAAAATTGCTTGGACACACATGTAAGGAATGCGAAATTGTAAGTACTAATGTAAAGACTGTCTGGCGGGGTTTTTTTTTTTTCTTTACTATGGCTTTAAGATTATAAATGCATGATTTAAAAATCATAGATAAAAATCTAGAAACCTAGTTTGAGCCAGGAATAGCAGGATAAATAATTAAAGAGCATACTCGTTGTGACCTGAAAGATACAAATAGATGAAAATGAAAGCCCTCAACATCTCTAAAGTTTTCATCAAGTGAATCTGGAGCCTAAGCCCTAGTTCTTTTTACCAGCTTAAGACATCTGTGCCATTTTTCTTTCCTGTGTTTATCTGTATTTGTTTTAATTTTTTCTCCTGGTGTTATGTTACAGCAAAGGCTCTTACATATAAACTATTTGGGGATATTTCTGATATTTTATTTAAAAAAAATTTTTTTTACATTTATTTATATTTGAGAAACAGAGCACTAGTGGGGGAGGGGCAGAGAGAGAGAGGGAGACACAGAATCCGAAGCAGGCTCCAGCTGTCAGCACAGATCCCGACGCAGGACTCAAACTCACGAACCGTGAGATCATGACCTGAGCCAAACTCAGACGCCCAACTGACTGAGCCACTCAGGCGCCCCTTGGTATTTTAGCAGGAAACTTTAACGTTTATTACTTACCCCAGCACTCTCAGGAAATGAGATATATTCATGTTTTTTTCTCAATAAGTGGTATGGCCATAAGCTCTTAACTTTTTCCCCAAATATTCCTTCTTAAACAAATTGTGATGAACAGGCTCTATTTCATCCTTATAGCACAAGTATGTTTTCCTCTTATACATTGTCTGTCTTGGACTATTGAAGTAGGTGGTACTAATCCTCCTGTCACCAGATATCTCTCAGGCAGGTTCTGTGTTTTCTTGAAACATGCTTCTTTAATTTCTTCCCTTGCTATCTGTTAGGTATTAGATGCCTGCCTCTAGCGATTTAGTTCCCCCTTTAAATTTTCTTTTTAACAGCTGTGGGCTAGAAAATTTGATAACCAAGCAGATTAAAGTTATATATGGGTAGCTTGTAGTGCAGGTAAGCATTTGGTGAGAAATAGGCTCTAACTACCAGTGGGAGTGTAAATTGAGATCGCTATTTTGGAAGGCAGTTTGGCAATGCAAGCAAAATCTATATCATGGGTTTTCATAACACAAATGAACATATCATGATTTCTTAACTAAAGAACATGGTCTGTAGTATGCAAATCCCCAATTTTTAGTTATAACCACGACTCTTACACTACCAGTTAGAAAAAAAGCTCTTGTGTTAGAAACACTTAATTTGCTTTCCTTCTTTCAGGAATCATTGCTTGTGCTGTTATTCAGTCTCTAAAAACTATTGTCTCATACATTTAATTCCAATTTTTTTCTTGTTTAAGACAGGAGATAAGTCTGTTCCCTGTTACTCTCTCATGACCAGGAGTCAAATTACCAGTCCTGTGTATTTAAATACTATCTATATGCATACGGTTCCTAAATGTGTCCCAGTGTGTCTTCCACCTGTGGAATATGTAATACACATGTGGAGGTATTATAATCATGTCAAGTTTCAGCCTGCCGAAAGCAAACCGTTTCCACCTCTGATTCCCAAACCTCACTTGAGTCTCTTGTATGTCCATTCTTCTAGCTGCTTAAACCAAAGCTCTTATAGTTACCCTCTGTTCTTTTCTTGCATTTCTCAGGAACAGATCTATCAGCAAATCCTATCAATTCTACCTTCAAAGTGTATTCCATTTCCACCCACTTACTGTCACCACCGCTAACCCCATGGACGAAGGCACCATTTCATCTCGCCTGGACTATTGAAATAACTTCTAAGTGCTTTTTCCTTGTGTTGTTTTGTTTTAACTAGTCAACAGTTTTTAGAAAGCAGTGTTAGATTCACAGCAAACTTGAGCAGAAAGTACAGAGAATTCCCATATACTTCTGTCCCCATTTTTCTTTTTTATTCTTGTCTCTTCACAATGTTTCTTTCTTTTAAAGCAAGGTATTTTTGAGATGTTAATGATTTTATTGCCCCCAGTGGGGAAATTGCCTGGGATTAAAGGTCTTTTTTTATGTCAGCACTAAGTGCTTCAGTTCCTGGCCTGTGTGCCAGAGGGGAGAGAGAATCAGGAATGTAGGGTGTCGGGGCAGGACAGGGCTGGGCCTGAGAGCATCAGCACAGGGTGGCTTGGATAGGACAGGCATCTCCTTAATTTCTGTCTTCCCAGTGTACTTTTAACACAACATTGAATGGTCTTTTTTTTTCCCCCTAGTGATCTTTTTAGAATAAAAATTAAAACTTGTCATTTCTCTACCTGAAATGCTTAAATGTTTTCCCACCTCACAAAGAACTAGATAAGATCCAGCATTCTTATCAAGGACAGCAAACTCTGGCACCCCACTTCCTCTCTGATTTTGGTCACCACCCTCCCAGTTGCTTGCTGTGTTATAGCTACACCAGCCTACTGGTGCTTTTGTGTATGTTTGTAATTTGGTGGCAGTGTTTCTATAAATTGATTGATAACCGTGATTCTCTGAGGTCATCCCACCCCAGTGTCCAAGCTCAGGTAACAAAGGCTTGTCAGGGAGAAAGATGAAAAAGGTAGTCCCCAAAATAGTTGTTTCAGAAGTACTCAGAAGCCTTTAATTTGTGTAAAAGAAAAATGTATTTACAATCTTTACTTCAGTCTTAAGTTCTAGTCCTGAGTCTGCCACTTTCAACAGATGATATCACCAGTAGAATTACCAATTTGGTTTTCAGTTTCTCAAATACAAAGTGGGATTGGCTGGATTGTGTGATCCTGTTGTGTGTTCTATTACACTTTACACTACTGCTTTGTTTTTGAAAGACCTGTACATTTTTTACATACAAGTTTTAACCTTGTTTTCATGCAGTTCAAGTTGTTTGGGTTGCAGTTGCAAGAAATAATTATGTCTTTGATCCTAATTGAAAAATATAGTTTAAGCGGGGAAGTCCTGAAGACTGCAGCATTCATAGCTGAACTTGTATTTGTAAAAACCTAAATAAGAAAATTACTTCAAAACATACATGTTATATCCAAATAACAACTGAGAAAAGTGCCAAAGTGCAGTTTTATTGCTGGCCTAACAAAGTTGATGTTGCACCATATAGATCGGCTACGCCATGAAGCACACTGTAAAGTTAAGCTGGCGGGTTTTGTTTTTGGTTTTGTATTATAAGACTTTATTGATGAAAAAAGCATCATATTGGTTCACATTGTGATACAAGCTCCAAGCTCCTTTTCTCATTTGTGAAGCGAACATTTCACAGACCAGCATTAGTGCTATTAGTATTAATTACTAATACTGTCTTCAGTGAGTGTTGTTCCCTAGCATGCTGAATACTTCGACAGCTTTCTTAGCTTCTAGTTTATAATCAATAAGCATAATAGTCCATGTATTATTTCTAAGTGAAAAACTTACCAGTTTTTATTATCAGTATTATGCAGATATTCCAGCAGAAGAAAGAGAAAAGAAGCTGGCTTCCTGCTCAAGACACCGATTCCGCTACATTCCACCCAACACACCAGAGAATTTCTGGGAAGTTGGTTTTCCTTCCACTCAGACATGTATGGAAAGAGGTGAGAATACAGGTTATAATATTTTGGAATTAGTTTTTTTGAAATAGTGTATATACCCAAGTCTAAACATTAGACTTTTTTCCCATGGTTTTCTTTACCTTCTGCTCAGGGGCTAGTTCTGTAACATAAAAACAAATTCCTAAGATAAAAGGCTTAACTTTAACTTAACTTTAACTCTGAGTAATGCCACTGGAATCAGAGATTGTGTATAATCACTTTAATATAGTTGTATATTCTTTATCCTGGTTTATCATTCAAATTTCAGAAAGTAAATTTCTCTTTTATCCTATCATCAAAATGACTTTTAATAAAATAATAACATTATAAAAGTTGCCAGCAAGGTATCGTTAAAAAGAGAATCTTGGGGCGCCTGGGTGGCTCAGTCGGTTAAGCGTCCGACTTTAGCTCAGGTCACAATATCGCGCTCCATGAGTTCAAGCCCCGTGTTGGGCTCTGTGCTGATAGCTTGGAGCCTGGAGACACAGATTCTGTGTCTCCCTCTCTCTATCATTCCCCTACTCGTGCTCTGTCTCCCAAAACTGAATAAACATTAAAAAAAATTTTTTTTTAAATCAGGCAACTTGAATTGTCCCAAGTTATTTTTAAAAATTACCTATAAGAAAAGAGAATCTTTTTAAAGTGACTAGTCTGAATTTTAGATTTTAAAACCTCACTTATCCAGAATGCTGGGTCTTTATAAACCACATCTGAGTGAAAAGGACCTTTGTTTGGAAGCTGTTGGAACTAATTCCTTCAAGTGTAGCATTTACATTTAATATGATTTGAGAATGTATACAGCTTTGAAGCCCCAGATATTTAGTGGTAAGATAGTTTTTCCATAAGATGCCAAGTCTCCTGTAGCTATTACCATATTTTCACTTTCCCCATTAACAAGCCAAGTTAAGTTCCTTTTGACGGATGCCACTGCCTGGTCTTCACATAGAATTAAACAATCTGTATAGAGCCTGTTATTGTGTGCCTACCATGGCCTAAGGGGGTATAGCAGAGCGCATACCGCATGACTCAAGACACTAGGAGAATTAGGTAGTTCAAGAGTACTGGGGCACAGGCACATCATCTAAAGAAGTAGCTGCTGCAGAAAGTCTTTTTGATAAGCACCTGGAATTATCATAATAGCAGACTGTTCTTTATGATTGTTTAGCTATTTGTTCCCATTTGCAACCTGTAGGAGGCAGACTAGGAAAGTACTTAAGAACTCTGGTTCTGGGGGTTAGACCAATCTTGGGCAAGGTCTCAGCTCTTCCCCGTCTCATAGCCTTGTGAACTTGAGCAAGTTCTTTAACTTCCTTGGGTCTCCATTACCTCATCTGTGAAGTAGGTATAGTGGAAGCTACTTCAAAGGGATGTGAGCATTAGCTGAGGTAATGTATACAATACGTTTGATAAATGTTTGCGGTTATTGTTAGTATCAATGAGGAGACTGATGCTGAGTAGTGAAATCATGCATTAACATCACACAGCTAATAATCACAGGCTCATGTAAACTTAGAAGGCATTAAATAAGACAGTTTTAGTGAGTACATGCTGAAAGAGAAGCATGGTGCAAATACTGTCTTCTAAATTTGTCATTTGTTTTTAAGGTTACATTAAGGAAGATCTTGATCCTTGTCCTCGTCCCAAAAGACGGCAGCCTTACAATGCAATGTTTTCTCCAAAAGGCAAGGAGCAGAAGACATAGATGTTGAAGCAAAAACAGGATGGAGGACAATGTTTCTTTTTAGTTATTTATAGTCAAAGTTGGGATTAAACATTGATTTTTTTTTTTTTGATCTTCTGTAAACTGACTTATAAATCGTTTTTCTATTGAAAGTGTTTTTAAATGGCATTTGCCCACCACACAAACAACTATTTAAAATGTGGATACGCTTATGTTATATTTTCTTGCTTTTGCATCTTTAAAACAATAAGGTGTTTTCATTTTGCACTCTAACTTAAGAGTTATTTACTTTATTTGGTAATACCTAATTACAGTTTTGAAAATATGATAGTTGTAGTCTCTGATTTGTTGCCTTTTAGGTCTTTTCACTCAACCTTCCCTTGATACTTACATTCAACAGTGGCTTTGTGCTAATCATTACAAATTTTCCTTCCCTTCATCAGTTGCTCCTCTGTAGGTCATTCCAGTATCTGACATTTAAGTCTTTAAAAAAAAAAAAAAGCTAAATTTTAGTAGTCCTTTTAACTTTCCAGCTTCTTTCTTTTTTTGACTTAAAAATGAGCTCCTACTCCATAGTGAATTCTTTTAGAGACTCAACCACAAATATCAACCTTTTTTCCTTTTTCATATATTATAAATTAACACAGTCCTCTGATCTGATCATCCTATTCCAGGTCTTCACAGTCTCTTCATCATACTTTTCTAAAGTTTTCAAGCTGAATGTGTCAAGTTCTCTGCGCATGTGTTCTAGTTCAGTTGTATTTTTTTCTCTGGGTTGACTAATATTATTAACTTCCAATTTGGCAATAAAACAGATCTCTCGATTCAGCAAATTTCTGTTCCTCTAGGACCTAGTGTCTGAGTCATCAAAATGACAGGCCACATCTGTGTCATCCACTGTTACTGGTGGCATTTTATCAGTGTCTTTTTTGAGTGTCTCTCTAATCCATATCTTGACAGTATTGCTCAAGCAGGAGTACATGAGACGCGGAATGGAATGCCTCAATAAAATCTAACTGTGTAGATAAAACTCAGAGTTCCTAAAAATCTCTGCTTAATCTCATCTTCTTCATGTGTCAAGGTTCTCATGTGAACAAGTGACATCAATTTGTGTTCTCAGAGAGAGGATCACCAAAGAAATCACATATACTGAGTACCTACTATACGTCAGACCCCTTATGTGCATGGTTTGGCTCTGAATGTGATGTGAATTTTTTTACAACCCTGTCCTAGCTTCTATTCAGCACTTGTCTTCCCTTCCCAAATGGTTTATCCTATGTTTGATTTTTGTTCTCTGCTGGCAGTGAACCAATCTCTCCAAAATAATAGCAGCCATTCATTGGTAACTTGCTATATGCCAGAAGCTGTGTTATACTCTTCACATAGATTTTTCTCTTTTAATCCTCAAATAATCTTGTGAATTTATGTGTCGGCTTAACGTTAAGCTGCAAAAAAATGGACCCAAAAAACAAATTAAACAACAAGTGACTGGTTTTATTTTTCTCGCATTAAAAAGTCTGGAGGTCAGCAGTCCAAGGCTGGTAATGCAGCCCCATGATGTCCTCACGGATCTGGATTCTTGTGGCTTTCATACTTTGTATGTGACTTTCATCCTTGTCACTATAAAATAGTTATGCCACCTCTAGCATCACGTCCATGTTCTAGACAGAAGGAAGGGAAAAGAAAGCATATGTCATTTGTTTTTGTCCCTCTTTAAAACGTTTTCCACTTAAATAAATAAACTTGAAAATAAAAGGGGACACGTGAATGGCTGAGTCAGTTGAGTGCCCAACTCTTGGTTTCAGCTCGGGTTGTGATCTCATGGTTTGTGAGTTTGAGCCCCACATCAGGCTCAGCACTGACAGTGCAGAGCCTGCCTGGGATTCTCTCTTTCTCCCTGTCTCTCAAAATAAATAAACTTAAAGAAAAATAAGAGCATGCAACTCTTGATCTCGAGGTTGTGGGTGTAGAGATCATTAAATAAACAAAGAAAGAAAGAAACAAACAAACAAACTTAAAAGGGTTTCCAGAAGTCCCTACCCAGTTACTTTCCCTATTTCTCAATGGCCAGAATTGTCACTTGGTTACCTCCAATAACTAAGAAATGAAATTAAAGCCCAAGATTGCCTAATTCCAGAATCAGAGTTTGTATCCACTGTAGTATAGTGCTTCTAAAGGCCAGGAGTCTGAGAGACACCTGGATTTGAACAGGGTACCGTAGGATGTGCAGTTAGAGCTCTATACCTCCTGTGGATTTTCCTTTTTATTTATTGTTTAAATATTTATTTTTATTTTGAGAGAGAGGAAGAGCGAAGGGGGGAGGGGCAGAGAGAGTGAGGGAGAGAGAATCCCAAGTAGGCTCCACACTGCCAGCACAGAACCCAACGCTGGGCTCAGTCCCATGGATCATGAGATCATGACCTGAGCCGAAATCAAAAGTCAGATGCTTGACCGACTGAGCCATTTAGGACCCCTGGATTTTCCTTTTTAAAAGGCAGTTTAAGCAGAGACAGGAAGCAAGAGATTGTCTACCTGATAGTTTACAGTAATCCAACCATGTATAACCAGCATATTTCATTTCAGTCAACCTGTGAGGTTGAGTAAACTGAGTTCCCTATCCCATTTTATCTGTTATTGACCAGCTCTACCTATAAATGAAGTGATAAAACAGACACTTCTTAAAAACACTTGAGTTAGCATATGTGGAACTTGAGAAACTTAACAGAAGACCATGAGGCAAGGGAAGGGGAAAAAATGGTTTCAAACAGGGAGGCAAACCTACAAGAGACTCTTAAATACAGAGAACAAACTGAGGGTTAAGGGGCAGGGGAGGGGAAAATGGGTGATGGGCATTGAGGAGGGCATTTCTTGGGTTGAGCACTGGGTGTTGTATGTAAGGGATGAATCACCGGAATCCACCCCTGAAACCAAGAGCACTGCGTACACTGTATGTGAGCTAACTTGACAATAAGTTATAGTTTAAAAATAAAAATTTTAAAAATTAAAAAATAAATAACACTTGAGTTAGAAGGATGTATTTAAATGCAAAGCTATTTCATGACACATAGTACATTCTCAGACTTAAAAAAGATAATATAGGGGTGCCTGGCTGGTTCTGTCAGTGGAGCATGAGACTCATGATATCAGAGTTGTGAGTTTGAGCCTCACATTGGGTGTAGAGAGTACTTAAAAATAATTTTTAAAAAACCTTTAAAAAGATGCTATGTATTTAAGGGGCGCCTGGGTGGCGCAGTCGGTTAAGCGTCCGACTTCGGCTCAGGTCACGATCTCGCGGTCCGTGAGTTCAAGCCCCGCGTCAGGCTCTGGGCTGATGGCTCGGAGCCTGGAGCCTGTTTCCGATTCTGTGTCTCCCTCTCTCTCTGCCCCTCCCCCGTTCATGCTCTGTCTCTCTCTGTCCCAAAAATGAATAAACGTTGAAAAAAAAAATTTTAAAAAAAAAGATGCTATGTATTTAAGAGGGCATTATTCATTTGTAAAGCAGTATACATGTTAGATAATATTTTAATAACAAATCTGCGTCAATCACTATATATAGTTTCAGGTTGGCTGTAAGCTTTTTTAAAAGATTTTATTTTGGGGGCACCTGGGTGGCTTAGTTGGTTAAGTGTCTGACTCTTGATTTCAGCTCAGGTCATGATCTCACAGTTAGTGAAATTGAGCCCTGTGTCGGGCTCCGTGCTGACAGTGCAGAGCCTGCTTGGGATTCTCTCTCCCTCTCTCTCTGCCCCTCCCATGCTCGTGTTCATTCTCTCTCAAAATAAATAAACATTTTTTTAAATAAAAGATTTTTTTAAGTAATCTTCACACTCAACATGGGGCTCAAGCTCATGACCCTGACATCAAAAGTCAGATGTTCCACCAACTGAGCCAGCCAAGCACCCCAAAGACCTCTGATTTTAAACTTTGAAAACATGCAAAACCTGTGTGTCAGCACTTAACGTAGGAGTAACACCTTTCCTGCCTTTGATAAGCGGGTATCCTGATGAAACCATGTGAAACCGAAGATTGTCAAAGGCAGTAGTTTGAATGAGTTTATCATGGGTACCCAAATATACATAGAAGGCTTATTGTCTTGGAGGAGCACAAAATGAAAACCATTTTCTAATGCCTTTCATTATCGTGAAAAATTTTCCCAAAGTCCAACAAGAAAGGCTGCTATTGGTAGGCTCAGAGTGTATTAGAAACTCAAGACAAACTACGTCTAGCATCTGTGTTTAAAAATGCCTGGTGGGGTGCCTGGGTGGCCCAGTTGGTTAAGCGTCTGACTTGATTTTGGCTCAGGTTATGATCTCACTGTTGGTGAGATCGAGCCCTACATCGGGCTCTACGCTGGGTGTGGAGCCTGCTTAAGATTCTCTCTCTTCCTCTCCCTCAGCCCCTCCTGTACTTGCTGTCTCTATCCAAAAAAAAAAAAAAAAAAATGCATAAAGGGGGTACCTCGCTGACTGAGTCAATAGAGCAGGCAATTCTTGATTTGGGGTTCAAGTCCTACATTGGGGGTAGAGTTTACTTCTTTTAAAAAAATTGTTTTTAGGGGTGCCTGGGTGGTTCAGTCGGTTGGGCGTCGGACTTCGGCTCAGGTCATGATCTCGCGGTCTGTGAGTTCGAGTCCCGCGTCGGGCTCTGTGCTGACAGCTCAGAGCCTGGAGCCTGTTTCAGATTCTGTGTCTCCCTCTCTCTGACCCTCCCCCGTTCATGCTCTGTCTCTCTCTGTCTCAAAAATGAATAAATGTTAAAAAAAAATGTTTTTTAATTGTTTTTAAATAAAAATGCATAGAGCACACTCTTGGGCCCTCTAAAAGGAATAACTGAAAAACTGCGAAGATTCCTCCTCAGATTGTCTTCAATTCTTAATTAGTTACAAAAAGGGAATAGTCTTACATAACCCAAATAACACTAATACATTTACTTAACAAATACTTATCTTTACCATGCACAATACTAAGTACAGTATCAGAATCTGGCAAAATTTTACAAATTTCCTCCAAAGGAGCCAACTTTTAAATTTTTTTTTCAAGGTTTTTATTTATTTTTGGGACAGAGAGAGACAGAGCATGAATGGGGGAGGGGCAGAGAGAGAGGGAGACACAGAATCGGAAACAGGCTCCAGGCTCCGAGCCATCAGCCCAGAGCCTGACGCGGGGCTCGAACTCACAGACCGCGAGATCGTGACCTGGCTGAAGTCGGACGCTTAACCGACTGCGCCACCCAGGCGCCCCCAAAGGAGCCAACTTTTAAAGAAACACCAAAAAAACTTACTCTCTTAATCCTGACATATTAACATAATATTAAACATAACGCTTAATCAAGTCAGACGCATGGGATTTTTTTGAAAAATATTACTTCAGAAATAAGCATTCGAAATAGATCTCAGGAGCACCTGGGTGGCTCAGTCGGTTAAGTGTCCAACTTCAGCTCCGGTAATGATCTCGTTCATGGTCTGGGGGTTCGAGCCCCACATTGGGCTCTGTGCTGACAGCTCAGAGCCTGGAGCCTCCCTCCCTCTCTCTCTGCCCCTCCCATGCTCCCGCTCTCTCTCTCTCAAAAATAAACATTTAAAAAAATTGAAATGCATCTCAAATTTTACCAGCTGTCTGTTCTCAGCAAGCCTAGCAGTTTAAGAGACCTTTCAAAATCTTTCTCTGCTGAGTCGATGCTGTTAGAAAGGTTCCTTAGGAAACTCCAGTGTCCTTACGCTTGAGTTCTTGAGCACAAAGAGTTAATGAAACAATTGTTTATCACACCAGCAGAGGCCAGAAGAGAGCTGTTTTTGGAGAATAATCACTGGAAAGTAGAGTATGAACAGGAAGGACTATGATAAAAGAAAATTTCTAGGATGAATAGGATATGAATTGGGAAACTTTAGTACATAAATGAAGGCTCATTGGGCAAAAATGAACTTTCAACATAGCTATTGTTGGCATAAAACCAATTGGCAGAGGCAGTATATCATGGTCTTAAAAACATTACAAATATGTATTTGCCATATGCTAGGCATTTGGGGATATGAGGAGATATGTGAGATCTTGTTATTACCCAGTAGGACACCAGACATAAATGTGGAAAGATGCCTGAGAGATTGAAGAACCTTAGACTGAGTGCCAAAAAAGGAAAAAGAAAGAAAAAAAAAAGGATCATTAGAACTCAGACTGCCTAAGGATAAATTAACCTAGAGAAGCAGCAAGGAAAAGATAATGCAATATAAGTTGGGAAATTCACCTGAATGTGTAAATACTAATATACTGAGTCAAAAGGGGCCTTGGAGAGAATTGGATTGTATCCCCTCCCTTTATAATGGGGCAATAGAAGCCCAAAGAGAATTAGTGACTTGCCAAGATCTCAGTGGGCTTGAAGTAGAATGTAGTTTGGGACTTCAGTATGGTGCTTTCCCCTTCCTAAGTGCTAGAGGCATACTTTCTAGATAAGTGTTACAGCTAGGGTATAGAGCTATGCAGTATTACTAAAAGAGGCAGTACACTTTTTTTTTTTTTTTTTAAGATTTTATCCTTATGCAATCTCCACACCCAACATCTGGGCTCGAACCCACAACCCAAGATCAAGAGTTGCACACTCTACCAACTGAGCCAGTCAGTACACTATGTCTTAAAGGCAAGACTAAAGAGTTTAGACTTGAGTCTGCAGTCCTATGGTTTTCAAACCATTAAAAACATCCCTTTATTAAATCTTATATGTGGGGCACCTGGGTGGCTCAGTTGGATGACTGTCTGACTCTTGATTTCTGCTCAGGTCATGATTCCAGGGTCGTAGGATCAAGCCCCATATTGCACTCCAACGCTGAGTGTGGACCCTGCTTAAGACTGTCTCTCCCACTGTCCCTCCCCAACCCTCAAATTAAACAAAATTTCTTTTGAACTAAATCTTACACAGATCCCCGATAAGCAATGATATTTTAAAGGCATAAGTTTATTTCAAGCATTCAAATTTAATAAACCTTTACTTATAAATTCAATCAGCAAGACTAGATAAATACAAAATTGTGAAATGAATTATGGATGACAGGGGACATCAGCCTCCATATCCATGATATTCCAGTGAAATGTTGGCCATATGCCAGACCAATTAAACCAAAGTATCCGGGAGTAAGGTTTAGGCATCAGGATTTTTTTTAAAGCTCCTTAGGTGCAGCCAGATTTGAGAACTACTGCCTTTAAGTCACTGTTAGAGGCTAGTTCGGTGTTATTCAAACTTTACTATACATCAAAATCACCTGGAAGCCTATTAAGCCACAACTATCTGGGCCCCCCACCTCAAAAAAAATTTACATCTTTTACATGTTCTTAGGTGATGCTAATGCTGCTGGTCCAAGGATCACAAGCACTTAATCATAAAAGTCACCCAGATGCTTGATAAATAGAGATTCTCAGGCTCCTCCTGTGGGGATTTTGATTCAGGTGTAGCCTGAGCATTTATAGGTTTAAAAAGTTCCAGACCATTAGGATGAGGCAAATCTAAGAAATTTTGCTTAGAACAACAGAGAAAACTAAGTAGCAAAATTTTAAATTTCCAGCATCCCCCGACTAAAAATACTTTGGGCTGGATAGTAATGCATTAATTTAGGTAGAATTATTAGGTTAGCAATAGATGTGAAATGAAATTTTGGAAGGGGGGTAGGCGGGGGTATTGAGGCATCAAGTGTGCAAGAAAAAAATTTAGTAATCTGTTATAATATTCCAAGCACAAAGAGCACTTAGGTCAAGATGATGGCAGTAGGAATGGGGAAAAAATTTTAAGCAACCCCTTCATGGTTGTTACATACCAAAACTGTGGTAGTTCTGAGAATCCAAAGATGAATATGACACCCTATCACCAACTCAGTGGTTACAAGGGACATTATGAGGTAAGAATCAGTTAGACGAGGTCTCCCACTGGAAATGAGGAGAGACCCTTGTTCCACACAGTATTTATAATTGTACAACTTTAAAAAACAGGAATGAATTCATTCATAATTCTAAAGTGAGTTTTCTTTTTTTTACACATTGAAGAATTCAGCAACAATGACATAGTAGATATTTATCCAAAAGTAATTTATTAAATCATAGACAGGAGTATTTTATAGGGCTGCAACAGTTGGCTTGGAATGTCCTTTCTAATGCATTTCCCTACTATGTGTTACTGTCCACTGAAGCTCAGGAGCCCACATTATCATCCAGTTGGAGATTTGTCTAAGAGATCTGCCTTTTGTTTTCTTTTCTTTTATCCTTTATTCACTTAGTCACTCAGATAATCATTCATTTGTGCTTACTGACTCTGGGCCCTTTCAGTGTCCATTAAGATTTCCACCAGAGACTGGCAGAACAAATAAAAGATGAAATTCAGACCAACCATAGACCATCAGTCTATCTTGATAAGATATTTAGGAGAAAAAATGCACTCAAAATATGAAGGATAATATGGATTTCCAGTGATCCAGGCAATGGCCTACCAACTTAAGTCAATAGTTCTTGGGAAAATAAAGATAGAGGCAAGCTAGAAAAAGCTCCTAAAATTAAAGTTATTCAGGTTTCCAGGTAGGATCCATGCAATAAAAATCATTCTTTATAATGCGGTAGAGATCTGTTGGAGCAACACCAGACAGGGATTCTTTTTCTCTTCTTTTTTTTTTTTTTAAGAGAGAGCACAAGCTGGGAAGAGGGGCAGAGGGAGAGACTGAGAGAGAGAGAGAGAGAGAGAGAGAGAGAGAGAGAGAGAATGTTAAGCAGACTCCATGCCAAACATGGAGCCCAACTCAGGGCTCAACCTCACAACCATGAGAACACGACCTGGGCCAAAATCAAGAGTCAGGTGCTTAACCAACTGAGCCACCCAGGTGCCCCCAAATAGAGATTCTAAGGCTAGAGGGAGGGGAGAAGCCTTGATGAGGCAAGCTGAATTCTGCTGACAGTGTTTTCATGGGGCGGGAGGCTGAGCGGTCAAGGCTTCACCTACCAGTGTTGCTACTGGGAATCCGAGAACCCAGCTGAACTGCTGGTCGTCTCACAAGGCGGCAGTGACAACACCGGAAACATGGACCTCGTTACAACTTTGCCCTTAAGATGTTTGTCAAATGTTGAAGTAAAACCTCTTCCAGGGAAAATGGTTAAAATGGTATATTTTATTTATATTTTACCACAGTGAAAAAATTTAAAAGACGGTTTTCAATAGATTCACTGTGCTAAGGAAACCAACAATAAAGTTCAAGACCTGCCATGAGAAGATGCCCAGTTAATGCCCCAGACTCTTCGTTGAAAGACCAGGAGGGCTGTGATGTCAGAATGGGCTTAACAAGGGCAGGCTTTGCCTCGCCAGCCCACTTGCCCCCCACCCAGTCCTTGGTTGGGTGGTCAGTCCCCACCCTGCCTATCAGAGGAAAGTGTGACTCCTCTCTGAAGGAATACAGCCTCGTATCTGGAGCCTCACAGTGTTCAACATTCAACTTAAAAAATTCTAGACAAGCCAAAAGACAGTTTCAGTTACATATTCCATACATATGGAGGAGGGAGGAAAACAGACTCCCAAGTGATCCAGATACTAGAGTTAATACACAAACACTTAAAGATCACTGATTACTATGCTTAAGAAAAGACCATTTGAGAAAATTGATTTTTAGAGACTTTCACCAGAAAATTATAATATTTTAAAAATCCAAAGTAAATTCTAGAACTGAAACTTAGAATATCTGAAATTGATAACTCAGTTGAAGGCTGTAGATACAGCAGAAGACAAAATCAGTAAACTGGAATAGGGGTTAATAGAAAATATCCAAACTGAAGCAAAGAGATTAAAAAACAAGGAAGATAAAGCAAGGAGACTGAGAGACATGGGACACATTGAAGAATTCGAACGTACGTGTAATTGGACTCTCAGAGAATGGGCAGAAGCCGTGGTACGAATCTGTTGAGCCTTTTTCAAAACAAACAAAAGACATCAACCCAAATTCAAGAGGCTCTTCAAACCCCAAGCAGCAGACGCACAAATCAAACCACATCTGGCCACACGATGGTGAGATGCTAGAAGTCATGAGAAAAATCTTAAAAGCACACAGAAAAGGGAAAAATTCATTAACTTCAAATAACAATAAGATGGCTGATTTCTTAAACTGGGACCCAGGTGACAGTGGGATGACAACTTTAAATTGCTGAAAAAAATAATTGATAACCTAGAATTCTGTGCTCAAAGTCTCTTTCAAAAGTGAAAGAAAAATATATTTTCAAAGAAAAGCTGAGAAAATTCATCACCAGCAGACTTGCAGTAAAATACTATCTTAAGTCCTTGAGGTCAAAGGAAACTAACTGCAAGCAAAAACATGGAAGTATAGGGAGGAATGAAGAACACTGGAAATAGTAAATATGGATGTAATATACTGATTGTCAGATATTTTATCAAGTGGATTCGATAGGAAGTTAGCATCAAGCTCAAGAAACTCAGATACGGGCACCTGGCTGGCTCGGTTGGAAGCATGCACAACTTTTGATCTTGAGGTTGTGAGTTCGAGCCCCATGTGAGGTGGAGAGATTACTTAAATAAAACTTTTTTTTAAAAAAGAAATCAAAGGTAAAACAACAACAACAACAACAACAACAACAACAACAACAACAACAGCAAAATGTCCTGCTGAGCATGCATTTGGTGGACAGTTTCAAAGTATCACAGGGTAAAAAGTGAATGCTAGAAATGATCTAATCCAACCTTTCATCATAAATACATTTGGGGTATATGATTGTCTTTCTTTTCTACAGATGAAGAGGTAAACTTGAAATTTGGAGTTATAAATGACAGCTGCAATGTTATGCCAACTTGATTTAGCATAAAAGTTATTTCTGTATTTTGATTGCTCAGCATCAAGATCATCTGGATCCACATAGGTAAGTTGTTGTCAATGGAAAACATTTTTAGCCTCCGTCTTGTATCATAGGACACTATTCTATTAAGACTAATACAGAGTCTTGAAGAAGAGTGATAAAGCAATTTCAAGACGAAGGTGAATCATTTACAATACCTAACAAGGGCTTATATTTCTTTCCATAAATATAACAAGCCACATAAGTAGCCAAAACTGTGTGCATTAATACTCACTTGTCTGGGCACCTGGGTGGCTCAGGTCATGATCTCATGCTGACAGCATGGAGCCTGTTTGGGGTTCTCTCTCTCTCTGCGCCTCCCCTGTGCTTGCTCTCTCACTCTCTTTCTCTCTCAAAATTAAACGTTTATAAAAAAATACTCACTTGTCTGATGGATTATATTGATGACAGCAAATGCACCTGAGTCTCGCTTGCTATGTTTCTTTTTTTTTTTTTTTTAATTTTTTTTTCAACGTTTTTATTTATTTTTGGGACAGAGAGAGACAGAGCATGAACGGGGGAGGGGCAGAGAGAGAGGGAGACACAGAATGGGAAACAGGCTCCAGGCTCTGAGCCATCAGCCCAGAGCCCGACGCGGGGCTCGAACTCGTGGACCGCGAGATCGTGACCTGGCTGAAGTCGGACGCCTAACCGACTGCGCCACCCAGGTGCCCCAGCTTGCTATGTTTCTTTCTTTTTTTTTTTTTAATATTTATTTTTGGGAGATCGCAAGCAGGTGAGGGGCAGAGGCATGGGGACTTAGAATCAGAAGCATGCTCTGCGCTGACAGGCTGACAGGATCGAGCCCAATGTGGGGTTCAAACTCACAAACAGTGAGATCATGACCTGAGTGAAAGGTGGACGCTCAACCGACTGAACCACTCAGGTGTCCCAACTATGTTACAATATATATAGTACAGCTGTGATGTGTAGTGTGTTAGCTGCACAGTTTTCTGTGAGCAGACATAACCAGGCCAAATTTTTTTAAAGGCTTGTGTAAACTTTCTAATTGATGCCACATTTGTTTTTAAAGAACATCTAATATATGCCCAGAGATAGTGGGGAAAGTTGTATTCTGAGTTGCCACAAAATTTGAGTTAATCTAGCAGTACAAGTTAACTCCATGTTCTTCACTTTATTACACTTTTATGTATAACATGGCATATTTTTTTAAATTACAGGCTTTTAATAATTTTAAAGGTGTTTTTAAAAATAAAATCAGAATTAAACACTTAGGAGCCTGAAATACCTGTGTTCTTTTTGAAAACCATTTCCACTTTAATAACACCTTTTAAAATATTAATTAATGAGGAACGCCTGGCTCAGTCGGTAGAGCATACAACTCTTGACCTTGGGGTTGTGCATGGAAGCCCCACACTGAGCATGGAGCCTACTTTTTAAAAATAATTAATTAACTAATTAATTAATTATTAATCACTTAGGGGTATCTGGCTGGCTGGGTCACTGGAGTGTGCAACTCTTGATCTCAGAGTTGTAAGTTTGAGCCCCACATTGCATGTAGAGATTACTTAAAAATAAAATCTCTTTAAAAAATTAGTTAATTTAATAAAATGTTAATTAATTTAATCAACTAAAATAAGAATATCTGAAAGCAGAAATTCACACTGAAGAACTTATTACCAAGATGGTAAGGAAAATCACAATGCCTCCCCACTTTTTCTCAGAAGTCTAGACTTCATTTCACATTTGCTTGTACTCTGAAGAGACATTCATTCATTCATTCATTCATTCATTCATTTTCTCATCCGTTTGACAAATATTTACGAAGTGTCCATGTCCTTGTCACTGTTGTAGGTGCTGGTGATTCAGCAGAGAGCAAGAGAGGACAAGTCCCTGCTCTCCGAGTTATATTCTATAAGGCGGCAGGCACTATTTTGATAGGAACCTTCAGGGAAGCCCTCACAGTGAGGCGATCAGAATTAAGTAAGGAACTGAACCACAGGAATATCTGGGGGAAGAGTTTTCCAAATGGAACAACAACAGAAGGGCTTTAATGTAGGAGCCTGTAGTGTGCTGAGTCCTCACTACCTGGAGCAAAGCACATGGGGGTATCTGGTGGGAAATGTGGTCACAAAGGAAGGCAAGGACAAGATGCTACAGTGCTTTGTGCCCAGAAAGGACTGGATTTTCGTCTAAGTGAGATGACAAACCACTAGGGGAGGGGATGTGATTTGCCCTGGCCTGTTTAAAAGGATTATTCAAGCTGATGTGAGAAGAGGATGAGATCATAGGAGGCAAAAGTAGGAGTGGGGAGTCTTAGATTTTTGCACCGGGTGGTGAGAGGTGGTGGTTTATGAGGCCTCACAACGGAGTTGACCTAGGTGTCACCTGGTGACTTTAAAGGATGGAAGGGAAATGAGTCAAGGATAGCTCCAAAGTTTCTAATTTGTGCAGCTGGGTGAAAATGGAGAAGCAGATATGGGATGGCATGACAGGAAATTTGTCTTGTACAGGTTAACACTGAGATGCCCATCAGGCTTCCAAATAGAAGAATTAGATAGCCAACCGAACATATAGCTCTGAACTTCAGACAAGAGTCTAAGGCAGGAGATAACAGTTTGGGGGGCTTCTACCTCCAGGAGCTATTTAAAGCAATTGGCTTGCATGGAGTCACCAAGGTTTGGCTGTAGACAGAAGAGAAGAGTCTGGGAAGCTTATGTTAGATTGGGAGTGTACCCTCAGAAGAGTCTGGGTGGGGAACATTATCTGCAGAGGATTACCAGAGGCTTCTTCTAGTAACAGAGGTACTAGATTACAGGGCATGACGACAGGATGATCCCTTAGGGCAGGTGGTAATTGGTTATAATTATAGCCTCCTTGTCCCTACCTCTCAGGAAGCTTGTATTAGCTGGGGGGTAAGGAGGAGTGGCGGTGTGGGGGAGGAGGTGTTGGTAGTGGAGGGTGGTCTACCTGGGGCAGACTGAGATTCCCAACCATGAAGCATAAAAGCCTCACCAATAAAGGCTCAGAGTCCCTCCCCTAAAGACTAATGTCTGGCCTTTCTAGATCCCCATAGGCTGCACCAGAATGTAATGGACAGTAGGGGACCTGTACCTCAGCTACTGCTTCTGTGCCTGTGAGTCCCCACTGGAAACACTTGCAAAAGGCCTATTTGAGTGCGATCGGGTCAGTCACCCTTGCTTGAGTGGCATGTGGTAAGTTGCAGTCAAGTACTGCTGATCTGGTAACCCTCTTTCTCCATTACATCAATGTGCATGTCTATCTTTATCCTAATCTAGTATGTGCTGACATTACTGTTTGACATTGCAGTTTGATGGCATTTCCTTTCCTTCCAATTTCCCAAACCTCATCATGGGTCCCAAGTCCTGTCAGCTCACATGAGAGGGTTTGTTGACAAAGGATCCCCCCCCCCCCCCCCGCCAGGGATCCTCAGACAAACCTGATGATGAAAAACAAAACAAAACAAAACCAATAATACGGCCAAGTAGCGGGGTCAGGATGGGAGACACTTAAGGCAAGCTCGGTGACTTTTTTTTTACACCCACACACAATAGCAGAAGAGGGATAAAGTCTTCCGGAATTGGATTAGACTTTGTTGGCAAAACTTGGAGTCATGCTTCCTGTTTTCTAATGCTTGCTCTTGAAACAGTTGCTTGAACAGCATTGAATTCTCTTTCTAAACAGGGCCTTTCTACACTCTCCACGTGTCCCTGTAAGCAAGCACCCTCCCCTCCAGTCTCCAACACACCCTCTCTACAGAACCGCAGCTGCTCTGAGTGTGGGTCCAACCAATGACAATGGCACTGTGTTGAGGCCATCGGTGGTGCATCGCACTTCTGCACAAAGCCGCAGTAAGAGGAGGCAAGGGTTTACTCTTTCTGATCCCATTTTAAAACAGCTTTGTGTGTGGATTCATTAAACTCGCAAATGGTACAGCAGGAAAAATACTCAAAGCCCAACACAGTGCCTTAAACATAGAAGGCTTTCATATATGTTTCTTGAATGAATAAGTGATGAAGGAGTCTGAGAACCAGAAAAACTGGTGCTTGTCCAGGCTCTGCCAGCACTTGGCTGTGTTACCTCCGTGGTCTCTTTTTCTCTTTGGGCTTTAGGTTCCTTGTCTCTAAAGTGAGGATTGGACAAAATGACCTTTGAAGTGCCACCTTGCTCCATCAGCTTCTCACAATTAGATAATTAGCACCTTTCAGGAGGCCAGACTGGAAGGGGTTAAAAGTATGGCCTTCAGGGGTGCATGGGTGGCTCAGTGGGTTAAGCATCCGACTTGGGCTCAGGTTATGATCTTGCAGTCTGCGTGTTTGAGCCCCAGGTCGGGCTCTGTGCTGACAGCTCAGAGCCTGGAGCCTGCTTTGGACTGTGTCTCCCTCTCTCTCTGCGCCTCCCCCACTTGCTCGCGCGTGCACACTCTCTCTCTCAAAAATAAATAAACATTAAAAAAATTAAAAAAAAAAAAGAAGAAAGCATGGCCTTCAGGGCCAGGCAAACTGGGACAGGATCCCTAGCTCCACCATTTAGAGCGTGACATGGCCAATGCACTCAAATTCTCCAAACTTTCTGCACTCCCGAGTAACAAAGTTATTATGAGCATCCAATGAGATGCTGCAGGAGTTTACTCTAGGGCCTGGTACACAGTGACTATTTGGTCATTGAGAACTGTTACCATTATTGTCCGTATCGAAGACACAGTGGTGATGAATCAGAAAGAAAGCTTCTTGAGGCACCTGGGTGGCTCAGTCGGTTAAGCATCCCACTCTTGGTTTCCACTCAGATCGTGATCTCACGGTTTGTGAGTTCAAGCCCCACATTGTGCTTCACACTGACAGTGTGGAGCCTGCTCAGGATTCTCTCTCTCTCTGCCCCTCCCACTCTCACTCTTTCTCTCAAAATAAACAAATAAAAACTTAAAAAATATTTAAAAATAATAATGAAAGAAAACTTCTTGCACAAGTCCGAATTTCAGTTGGGCCTTGAAGACTAGTTAAGATATAGACAGACTGGGGGAGCAAGGTGGGAGAGGGAGTTGCATGAAGGAAAAGGGGTCATATGAGCAGAGGCCCGGAAGCAGTAAAGCAGGAGGGGTGTTGCAGGCTGTGGCGGGGGCTGCACCAGGCAGGAGCATCCAGTAGGGACGTCACAGCCCATGGGCACCCGTTAAGTCAGGACCTCTATGTCAAATCCCACAAATGACACAAAAGCTCTAAGCCCCTGAAGCCTCCCTACTTTCTGAATGCTCAAACTCTGGAGGAGGGATACAAAGCAAGTTTCACTTGGCCATTGAGTCATTTCAAACACTGCCGTTTTTTAAAAGTGAGTTTATTTCATGGATATTAATTGGCCATTACTTATTTGCTCACAGTGAAGTCAGCAGAGACTACAGGTAGATGTGGAGCAGGCTTCCCACACCCGGATGAAAACTGAAAGACCAAATCAGTACTTCCAGAACACTCACAAAGGGATTTTCCAAAACGTGCGCAACCTGGTTTCAGATCTCAGGACTTGAAAGAGAAGTCAGTTTGACCCTCTATCAGATGCAGCACACAGAAGGCCGATAGCTCAGCTGGTGGGTATGCATTTCAGGTACAAGGTATCTGCTCGGCGGTGCTACCTATCCTCCCAACTCGCCTTGCTGGACACCCCATTTGTTCCAGACAAGAGAGGGAAGCCAGGTGAACCTGACACAGCTGCTGAATTATCCAGAGATGTTCCCTGGCATACCCCTTCTTCACTCTCCACATAGCAAACATGTGAAAGCCTCCTTAAACAGGAGAACAGGGCAGTGGGGAGTCATGGTGAGACTTTCCCCCCAAAATACTAAAACAAAAGACTAAAACATGACCACTTAACAATATCCTAACATCAAGGGGGAATAATGTGGAAATGTGAGAAATATGATTGTTCACGAATTCAGCTGTGTAAACTAAGATGTATATCGTGGTTCTATTTGTCCTCTAACAATGTAAACATTGCATATTTTTTATTCGTTAGAAACTGAAATGAAAAACCATAGCCTTCAGGGTGCTTGGGTGGCTCGGTTGGGTGTCTGACTTTTGGTTTTGGCTCAGGTCGTGGTCTCACAGGTCTTATGGGTTCAAGCCCCCGTCAGGCTCCTCACTGACGGTGCAGAGACTGCTTGGGATTCTCTCTCTGCCCCTCCCCCGCTCATGAGCATGCTTTCTCTCTCAAAATAAAATTAAAAAGTTAAAAAAAAAAACTATAGCCTTCATCTCTCAAAGAGATAAACCACTGCTGTGTGGGTTTTGTCTCCCTCCTCTGTTTAATCATCCAATTCCTTTGACTTTGTCTCAGCTGAGTAGAGCCTGATATAACTTCAGGGGCTCCAGAATAACCCATTTGCCTGTGACCTAACCTGAAATGCTCCTCATCACAGAATTATTTCTTTATGTTAAGGCATTCTACAGAACTCCAGGACTCTCCTATTAAAATGTGAGCGTGCCTACTTATCACACCCAACACTTTAATGGTCATTCTCACTTGAGCACAGGTTTATTTCTCAGGTAATCAGTTGTGGTGTTGTTAAAGAAGAACAGGGTCTTGGGGAAGGGTTTCCTGAAAAGTGAAATGTTGAAGAAAGGAGAGAATAGTCCAAGGCACCAAGTACTTCCCATGGAGCAGATAGACCATGTGTTGACCAGGAAAGGCAACAGAGTGGAGTTTAGAGCACCCGAGAGTTTGTTCCTTTGCATTCCTAAGTACCTGTACTAAGTACTAAGTACCTGTAGTGAGCAGAGCAATGATGGTGGCAGGCTTCCTCTGCAGAAGCTGGTTTTTAAGGTACACTGCATGACAGGGCCCCTTCAGTGGCCTTGGGCAGCAGGAAGCCCAGGACACCTGTGATGCTAGGAAGAAGTCAATAAAGAAATGGTTCCTAAGAGGAGGCAGGAGGGTACCACGGCAGTTCCTGTGTGTTCCTGGTTTGGGTATCTCATCAAGATAGAATTTGTGCTTGTCTATGGGGAGTTTTGATAGATATGCCCCATCTGTCAGTGTTGCTGCATCAACCCTGGCAGGTTTGCTGCTAAAAAGCAACATCTCAGTAGCTCAGCCTTTACTGGGAGTTTGTATGGTGTGACCCATAGCCCCAAGAGGGTCCCTTTGACATCATTTACTTAGTATTGTTACTTTCATAATAATATTAAGACTCATTTGCCTTTTCCTCTGTATTAACATTTTCTCTGACAGAGCAAACAACTGTAGGTAAAACCGATGCTTAAGGCAACCATGGCAGTAGTCATTGTATTCTTCACTGCTAGGCACTGACAAGGAAAAACAGCCATTGCCACCTAAGAATGTCCTTGCGGGGAGTGCCAGGCTGGCTAAGTCGGTGGAGCATGAGACTCTTGATCTCAGGGTTGTAGGTTTGAGCCCCATTTGGGTGTAGAGATTACTTAAAAATAATTTTTTTGATTTGTTTAATGTTTATTTATTCTTGAGAGATACAGAGAGACAGAGCATGATCAGGGGAGGGGCAGAGAGAGAGGGAGACACAGAATCTGATGCAGGCTCCAGGCTCTGAGCTGTCAGCACAGAGCCTGACATGGGGCTCGAACCCACGAACCTCAAGATCATGAACTGAGCCAAAGTCAGACATCTAACCTACTGAGCCACCCAGGTGCCCCAAGATTACTTAAAAAAAAATCTTTAACAGAGCACCTGGGTGGCTCAGTGGGTTGAGCATCTGACTTCAACTCAGGTCATGATCTCACAGCCCGTGGGTTCGAGCTCCACATCGGGCTTTGTGCTGACACCTCAGAGCCTGGAGCCTGATTCAGATTCTGTCTCTCTCTCTCTCTCTCTCTCTCTCTCTCTCTCTCTGCCCCTCTCCCATTCACACACTCTCTCTCTCTCTCTCTCTCTCTCTCTCTCTCTCTTACAAAAGTAAATAAACACTAAAAAAAATATTAAAGAAATAAACAAAATCTTAAAGAAAAAAGAATGTTCTTGCTGAAGCAGTAAAAAATAGTGTTAATTGTATTAAATTTCAACATCTTTAATATTCTGCATTGGGATGGTTGTCTTAAGGAAAAGCACTTGCTCAGTTGAGTTGCAAAGCTGAGGTATCGATTCTGCATGGAAATGTCATTTCAGAAAAAGGACTAGTAGAAATGATTATTAAGACTGGATTATTTAGCAGACATTCTCTCTTAAATGAAGTAAGTAAGCCTGTCACTTCGGAAAACAACTGTCCGTATTTGTTGCCAATAGTAATATACAAGCTTTCAAGTCAAAATTAGAATTTTGGAAAACTTGTATCTGCTACGAAAAGACTTTTTTGATGAGATTGTTGATGGTACTAATGAATGTGATTTTTTACTATATACTGAAATGTGTCAACAACTAGGAGCTCCACATACCCCAGCAGAATCCATATTTTGATTGAACAAATTACTATTTGTTACAAATCAGGTATGGGGAAAAGATTCAAATTGCAAGATAGACCTATGAATTTTAATGCAAATTTTCATTGATATGGTTTCAGATTCTACATTGCAACTGACCTTTAAGAAAGTACCTCTTGTTGAATAGGGTTGATAGAGCATCAAAGACTAATACCCATTATCTGAAACTCTATATTATCTGAAAAATCTACAAAAGACTCTGATACCTGATTTTCTTCCTACCCCTCAACCAAAACAACATATCACAAACAAATTAAATGCAGAAACAAACATGAAAATCCAACTGTCTTCTGTTGGATTGACATTGAAGAGATTTAAAACATCTCTTTTAAGTTTATTGTTTGAGATAATATATAATTATTTTTCATAAATATTTTATACTTTATATTAAAATATAACAGGATTATTTTTGTTATTTTTAGAGAGACTAATAAATAAATATTTAAAATATCTCCCTTGGGGTGCCTGGCTGGCTCAGTCAGTAGAACATGCCACACTTATCTCAGGGTGGTGAGTTTGATCCCCACATTAAATCTACAGATTTAATCTATCTACAGATAGATTACTTAAGAAAAATAAAATTTTTGGGGTGCCTATCTGGCTCAGTCATTAGAGCATGCAACTCTTGATCCAGAGTTGTGTGTTTGAGCTCCACCTTGGAGGTAGAGATTACTTAAAAACAAGATCTTAAAAAAAAAAAAAAAAAAAAAAAAAAAAGCAAAAAATAAATAAAATAAAATATCTCACCCTTAATTTCTAACATGGTGAATAACAATCCATATAATCGACATTAAGCAAAGCTTTTTAGGGTCCTCAATTTTTTCAAAAGAATTTTTTATTACTTTAATTTAAATACTTAAATTTAAATATTTAAATATTTTATTTAAATGTAAATATTTAATTTAAATTATATTATTTATTTTTGAGAGAAAGAGAGACAGAGGGCAAGCAGAGGAGGGGCCGAGAGAGAGGGACACACAGAACCCCAAGGAGGCTCCAGGCTCTGTGCTGTCAGCAGAGAGCCCGACACAGGGCTCAAACTCCCAAACGGCAAGATCATGACCTGAGCCCAAGTCGGACACTTAACAAACTGAACCACCCGGGAGCCCCTCAATAGTTTTTAAGTCAAAAGGGGTCCTGACACCAAAACATTTGACAATGGCCAGTATGGTACAGAAAGAATGCCCTTATCAACCCAGACCCCATTGCTGATACTAGCTGTGTGACCAGAGGCAATTGGTTGGTCCTCAGTCTTTTTTTTTTTAATTATCATTTTTTAATTTTTTATTTTTATATCCAAATTAGCATATAGTGCAACAATGATTTCAGGAGTAAATTCCTTAATATCCCTTACCCATTTAGCCCATCCCCCCTCCCACAACTCCTCTGGTAACCCTCTGTTTGTTCTCTATATTTAAGAGCCTCTTATGTTTTTATATTATTTTTGCTTCCTTTCCCTTGTGTTCATCTGTTCTGTGTCTTAAAGTCTTTATATGAGTGAAATCATATGCTATTTGCCTTTCTCTGACTAATTTCGCTTAGCATCATACCCTCTAGTACCATCCACATAGTTGCAAAAGGCAAGATTTCATTCTTTTTGATTGCCGAGTAATACTCCATTGTATATATATACCACCTCTTCTTTATCCATTCATCCATTGATGGACGTTTGGGCTCTTTCCATACTTTCACTATTGTTGATAGCACTGCTATAAACATTGGGGTGCATGTGCCCCTTTGAAATGGCATGCTTGTATGCCTTGGATAAATACCTAATGGTGCATTTGCTGGGTCATAGGGAAGTTTTATTTTTAATTTTTTGAGGAGGCTCCATACTGTTTTCGAGTGGCTGCACCAGTCTGCATTCCCACCAGCAGTGCAAAAGAGATCCTCTCTCTCTGCATCCTCGCCAACATCTGTTGTTGCCTGAGTTGTTGCTGTTAGCCATTCTGATAGGTGTGAGGTGGTATCTCAGTGTGATTTTGATTTGTATTTCCTGATGATGAGTGATGGTGAGCATCTTTTCATGTATCAGTTGGCCATCTGGATGTCTTCTTTGGAGAAGTGTCTATTCATGTCTTTTGCCCATTTCTTCACTGGATTATTTGTTTTTTGGATGTTGAGTTTGATAAGTTCTTTATAGATTTTGGATACTAACCCTTTATCTGATATGTCATTTGCAAATATCTTCTCCCATTCTGTCAGTTGCCTTTTGGTTTTGCTGATTGTTTCCTTCGCTATGCACAAACTTTTTATTTTGATGAGGTCCCAATAGTTCATTTTTGTTTTGTTCATTTTGTTTTGTTTCCCTTGCCTCTGGAGCCATGTTGAGTAAGAAGTTGATGCGGCCAAGATCAAAGACATTTTTGCCTGCTTTCTCCTCAAGGATTTTGATGGCTTCACATTTAGGTCTTTCACCCATTTTGAGTTTATTTTTGTGTGTGGTGTAAGAAAGTGGTCCAGGTTCATTGTTCTGCATGTCACTGTCCAGTTTTCCCAGCATCACTTGCTGAAGAGACTGTCTTTATTCCATTGGCTATTCTTTCCTGCTTTGTCAAAGATTAGTTGGCTATACGTTTGTGGGTCCATTTCTGGGTTCTCTATTCTGTTCCATTGATCTGAGTGTCTGTCTTGATGATTACAGCTTTGTAGTATAGCTTGAAGTCCAGAATTGTGATGCCTCCTGCTTTGGTTTTCTTTTTCAAGATTTCTTTGGCTATTCGGGGTCTTTTCTGATTCCATACAAATTTTAGTATCGTTTGTTCTAGCTCTGTGAAGAATGCTGTTGTTATTTTGATAGGGATTGCATTGAATATGTAGATTACTTTGGGTAGTATTAACATTTTAACAATATTTGTTCTTCCTATCCAGGAGCATAGAATCTTTTTCCTTTTTTGTGTGTGTCTCCTTCAATTTCTTTCATAAGCTTTCTATTGTTTAAAGTGTATAGATTTTTCACCTCTTTGGTTAAATTTATTCCTAGGTATTTTATGGTTTTTGGTGCAATTGTAAATGGGATCTATTCCTTGATTTCTCTTTCTGTTGTTTCATTGTTGATATATAGGAAGGCAACTGATTTTATATCCTGCAACTTTGCTGAATTCATGAATCAGTTCTAACAGGTTTTTTGGTGGAATCTTTTGGGTTTTCCATATAGAGTTTTGGGTTTTCCATATAGAGTATCATGTCATCTGTGAAGAGTGAAAGTTTGACCTCCTCCTGGCCGATTTGGATGCCTTTTATTTCTTTGTGTTGTCTGATTGCTGAGGTTAAGACTTCCAATACTATGTTGAGTAACAGTGGTGAGAGTGGACATCCCTGTCTTGTTTCTGACCTTAGGGGGAAAGCTCTCAGTTTTCCCCATTGAGGATGATATTAGCGTTGGGTCGTTCATATATGGCTTTTATGATCTCGAGGTATGCTCCTTCTATCCCTACTTTCTTGAGAGTTTTTATCAAGAAAGGATGCTGTGTTTTGTCAAATGCTTTCTCTGCATCTATTGAGAGGATCGTGTGGTTCTTGTCCTTTCTTTCATTGATGTGATAAATCACATTAATTGTTTTGCAGATATTGAACCAGCCCTGCATCCAAGGTGTAAATCCCACTTGGTCATGGTGAATAATTTTTTTAATGTATTGTTGGATCAGGTTGGCTAATATCTTGTTGAGGATTTTTGCATCCATGTTCATCAGGGAATTTGGTCTATAGTTCTCCTTTTTAGTGGGATCCTTGGTCTGACTTTGGAACCAGGGTAATGATGGCTTCATAGAAAGAGTTTGGAAGTTTTCCTTCCATTTCTATTTTTTGGAACACACTCAAGAGAATAGGTATTAACTCTTCCTTAAATGTTTGGTAGAATTCCCCTGGAAATGCCATCTGGCCCTGAAATCTTGTTTTGGGGGAGATTTTTGATTACTAATTCGACTTCCTTACTGGTTATGGTTCTGTTCAAATTTTCTATTTCTTCCTGTTTCAGTTTTGGTAGTTTATATGTTTCTAGGAATTTGTCCATTTCTTCCAGATTACCCATTTTATTGGCATATAATTGCTTATAATATTATCTTTTTTTTTTTTTCTGCTTTGTTGGTTGTGATTTCTCATCTTTCATTCTTGATTTTATTTATTTGGGTCTTTTCCTTTTTCTTTTTGATCAGACTGGCTAGTGGTTTATCAATTTTGTTAATTCTTTCAAAGGACCAGCTTCTGGTTTCATTCATCTGTTCTACTGTGTTTTGGGTTTTGATAATATTAATTTCTGCTCTAATCTTTATTATTTCCTGACTTCATCTGGTTTGGGGTTTTATTTGCTGTTCTTTTTCCAGCTCTTTAAGGTGTAAGCTTAGGTTGTATATCTGAGACCTTTCTTCCTTCTTTAGGAAGGCATGGATTGCTAGATACTTTCCTCTTAGGACTGCCTTTGTTGCGTTCCAGAGGTTTGGGGCTGTGGTATTATCATTTTCATTGGCTTCCATGTACTTTTTAATTAACTCTTTAACTTCTTGATTAGCCCATTCATCCTTTATAGGATGTTCTTTAGTCTCCAAGTATTTGTTACCTTTCCAAATTTTTCTTGTGGTTGATTTTGAGTTTCATAGCGTTGTGGTCTGAAAATATGCATGGTATGATTTTGATCTTTTTGTACTTGTTGAGGGCTGATTTGTGTCCCAGTATGTGGTCTATTCTGGAGAACATTCCATGTGCACTGGAGAAGAATGTATATTTCTCTGCTTTAGAATGAAATGTTCTGAATATATGTGTTAAGCCCATCTGGTCCAGTGTGTCATTCAAAGCCATTGTCTCCTTGTGGATTTTCTGTTTAGATGATCTGTCAATTGCTGTTAGTGGGGTGTTGAAGTCCCCTACTATTATGGTATTATTATCAATGAGTTTATGTTTGTGATTAATTGATTTATATATTTGGGTACTCACACATTTGGCACATAAATGTTTACAATTGTTAGGTCTTCTTGGTGGATAGACCCCTTAATTATGATATAATGCCCTTTTTCATCTTTTGTTACAGTCTTTATTTTAAAGTCTAGATTGTCTGATAGAAGTATAGCTACTCCAGCTTTCTTTTGTTAACCATTAGCATGATAGATGGTTCTCCATCCCCTTACTTTCAATCTGAAGGTGTCTTTAGGTCTAAAGTGGGTCTCTTGTAAACAGTTAATAGATGGATCTTGTTTCCTTATCCAATCTGTTATCCTATGTCTTTTGATTGGAGCATTTAGTCCATTAACGTTTAGAGTGAGTACTGAAAGATATGAATTTATTGCCATTATGTTGCTTGTAAGGTTGAAGTTTCTGGTGGTGTTCTCTGGTCCTTTCTAGTCTTTGTTGCTTTTGGTATGTATGTATGTATGTAGTATGTATGTATTTATTTATTTTTTATCTTTTCTCCCCTCAGAGAGTCCCCCTTAAAATTTCTTACAGGGCTGGTTTAGTGGTCATAAACTCCTTTAATTTTTGTTTGTCTGGGAAACTTTTTATCTCTCCTTCTATTTTGAATGACAGCCTTGCTGGATAAAGAATTCTTAGCTGCATATTTTTCTGATTCAGCACATTGAATATATCCTGCCATTTCTTTCTGGCCTGCCAAGTTTCTATGGATAGATCTGCTGCAAACCTGATCTGTCTTCCCTTGTAAGGTAAGGACTTTTTTTCTCTTACTGCTTTCATTATTCTTTCCTTGCCTGAGTATTTTATGAATTTGACTACTATATGCCTTTTTGATGGTCGGTTTTTGTTGAATCAATGGGAGTCCTCTGTGCTTCCTGGATTTTGATGTCTGTGTCTTTTCCCAGGTTAGGAAAGTTTTTTGCTAAGATTTGCTCATATAACCCTTCTACCCCTTTTTTCTCTCTTCATCTTCTGGAACCCCTATGATTCTGGTGTTTTTCCTTTTTAATGAGTCACTGATTTCTCTAATTCTTAAATTGTGCTCTTTTGCTTTTGTCTCCCTCTTTTTTTCTGCTTCATTCTTCTCCATAAGTTTGTCCTCTATATCACTGATTTTCTGCTCTGCCTCATCCATCCTTGCAGCCATGGCATCTATTCGAGATTGCAGCTCAGTTGTAGCATTTTTTATTTTATCCTGACTAGCTTTTACTTCTTTTGTCTCTGCAGGAAGGGATTCTAATCTATTTTTGACTCCAGCTAGTATTATTATTTTTGTGATTCTAAATTCTAGTTCAGACATCTTGCTTGTATCTGTGTTGGTTAAGTCCCTGGTTGTCGTTTCCTCCTGCTCTTCTTTTGGGGTGAATTTTTTTGTTTAATCATTTTAAAGGGAGAAAAGGAATTAATGAGGTAAAAAAATTAAAATAAAAAATTAAAATTGAAAAATAAAAACAACACACACACACACACAAATAAGATAAATGAAGCTAGATCCTAGGTGTGTTTTGGTCTGGGGTTTGAAAGGGGCTTGATAGATTAGAGAAAAAAGGGGAAAGAAAAAAAAAGGAAATTGTTTGAAATTTTGAAAAAATGAATACACTGAAATAGAATAAAATAAAATGATGGAAGTAAAACAGAATTTGAAAAAATTTACAAAAAATAAAAAATATAGTAGAAAAAAATTAAAGAAAAATATTTTTAATAAAAATTGAAAATAAAAATAATTTTTTCTCTTTCTGTATTCAAGAAAAAGAAATGACAAAGAGATGAAAAAAAGAAAATTAAATAGATGGACGAGTGAACAGACTGAAATACTATTGAAATTACTTCGTTTTCCCCTAGAAGCCAATGAAGCGTTTTACAGTCTGTAAACTAAGCAGCCAGAGAAATTTGTGTTCCTGAAGAGCGAGGTTGGCCCAGTTGGGCGGGGCTTGGTGTAATGGCTCCATTCTCCACTAGATGGCGCTGCTTAGCTTATTGGGGTGGATTGTTGCGGTGCTTGTAGGTGCGTATGGGCATGCGCGAGGGCAGTGAAAATGGCGTCTAGTATAGGAACTCTGTTCTCCCGGATCAGCAATCACCCGCCCGTCCTTTGTCTTCAGCTTCCATCCACTCCCCGCTTTTACACGGTCCGTGACCAAGCCCCAGGCACCACCTCCCTCCTGAGTTTTGTCTCAGATGCGGCTGTTTTTCCCGACCCCTTATTTCTGAGGGACTGCGGCTTTGACCTGATCTGCCCGTTTGCGGGAGGGTCTCACCGAGCAATGGCCGGGTGCCGGCCGCTCCCAGGAACGTTCGCAGGCTGCGCTGCTGCTGACGCCCAGAGACTGCGGCCAGGTGCCAGCCCGCCCTGGAAAAAGTTCGTGAGACAGTGTAGCAGCAGCGCCTCAGGGATTATGGAAAATCACAACACGCATCTGCTTTAATGACCTTGTTCCAGGACCAGCAAATGTGGTTGTTCTCCCAGGTCCACTGGGGCCTTGCCTTTGGGGGACCGACACAGCCTCCACCAAGTGTCCTCCCAGCAGGGGAACCGCCTCTCCCCATGTGGCCTGAAGAACCCCGGACCCCACTCTGCTCCTGAGGATTCGCCCTTCTCACCGGAGCACCGCCAGGTATGGAGCTGCGGAGTTTCAGACCCTGCATTCCCCCTGTTTATAGTCTTAAAGGAATTTGAACCCTCTCCTTTCTCCTTTCTCCATTTTTAGTTCAGTCCCTGTGGATGTTTACACTTTTCCACTTTCTCTCCAGCTGCTTTTCCTGTATTCTCCACTCCCCGTCTAGCTCCCTGCCCTCTGTGGCTTCTCTCTCCCCCAGTTCACCTCTCAGTTCACATACCTGCTGAGTTCTGTGGTTCAGGTTGTGCAGATTGTTGTGTTAATCCTCCAATCGGTTTTCTAGGTGTGCAGGGTGGTTTAGTGTTGGCCTGGCTGTATTTCATGGGATGTGAGACACACAAAAAACTTCCATGCTGTTCTGCCATCTTGGCTCCTCCCCTGGTTCTCAGTCTTTTTATAAATATAAGACAGTAAAATCAGTTCTTACTCATAGGTTTGTTAAGAACATGAAACAGGCGTGCCTGGGAGGGTGACTTGGTTGAGAATCCACCTTCAGCTCAAGTCATGCTCTCACATTTCATGAGTTTGAGCCCCACATCAAGCTCACTGCTATTAGCACAGAGCCCTCATTTGATCCTCTGTCCACCCCACCCCACCCCTGCTCTATCCCTCCCCTGTTTGCTGTCTCTCAAAAGTAAATAAAACAACACCCCCCCCCCCATAAAAGAACATGAAACAAAGCAAAGTAATACCCCTGGGATCTGGCACATAGTATGAACTAAAAAGAAAAATTAAGAAAATTTAGTCTCTTTTCTATAAAAAGATTTTGTTTCTAAGATATGAAACTTCTCTATTAGTAGATCTAAAGTCATAATCTTTTTAATGCTATGTGGATCATCTCTTAGACAATTTCAAGATCTCTAAGAAAGGCTCTTCATATGAGATTTTAGGAGTTGGTGGGCAGTTAAGGGCTGAAAGTGTCAGGGTCATATTAGCTACAGATTAATTTATCAACATGCAGAGTACCTAATGTCTACTCTTTAATTAGTCTGGGGAGGTGGGAGGGACAACTGTAAAGGAAAAGAATCTGTTTTAGGGGGAAAAAAATACCTGAATCCATCTAAGCAGAAGTATAGTGAATAACATGATCTAAAGTAACGTAAATTTCTGAGAAACACGTGGCATCCCATAATAGAACTGAAAGTTTGGAGTGCCTGGCTGGCTCAGTCAGTAGAGCATGCGATTCTTGATCCCAGGGTTGTGAGTTCGATCCCTATGTTGGGTGTAGATATTATTTAAAAATAAAATCTTTTTTGGGGCGCCTGGATGGCTCAGTCAGCTGAGCGTCCGACTTCGGCTCAGGTCATGATCTTGGGGTCCGTGAGTTCGAGCCCCACGTCGGGCTCTGGGCTGACAGCTCAGAGTCTGGAGCCTGCTTCAGATTATGTCTCTCTCTCTCTCTCTCTCTCTCTCCCCCCCTCCCCCACTCATGCTCTCTCTCTCTCTCTCTCTCTCTCTCTCTCTGTCAAAAATAAATAAACACTAAAAAAAAATTTTTTTTAATAAAATCTTTTTCTTTTTTTTTTAGGTTTATTTATTTATTTTGAAACAGAGAGAGCACAAGCGGGGGGGGGGGGGACAGAGAGAGAGAGGGAGGGAAAGAATCCCAAGCAAACTCCACACTAAAAGTGCAGGGCCTGAGACAGGGCTCCAACCCACAAACTGTGAGAACATTACCTGAGCCAAGATCAAGAGTTGGACGACGTTTAGCCATCTGAGCCACCCAGGCGCCCCCCCCCCCCACCAAAATAAAATCTTAAAAGAATTGAGAGTTTAGCCTCAAGTTTTCCCAGACTTACTCTTTTTAAGGAAAGTGTTGTGCTTATGATTCATGTTTTTTAAGGAGATAATTGTAGATTCACATGCAGTTGTGAGAAAGAATACAGAGAGATCTTATGGACCCTTCACCCAGTTTCCCCCAATGGTAACACCTTGCAAAACTGTAGCACAATACCACAACCAGAATATAACCTTTGATACTAGCCATCGTACTCAGATTTCTCCAGTCTTATCTGTAAACATTCGTGTACATTGTGTACTTAGTTCTATACAATTTTATCACGTGTTCAAGTATCCATGGCAGTCACCTTGACAACCAATAATCTGTTTTCCATTTCTAAAGTTTTATCATTTCAAATGTGTTCGATAATTGGAAGCATATAAGATGTAACCTCTGGAATAGCCTTTTTCCACTCAGTGTAATTTATCCAAATTGTTGCACGTATCAATAATTTCTTCCTTTTTATTGCCGAGGGGTGTTCCATGGTACAGTTTGTTTAACCTGTAGGAGGGCATCTGAGCTGTTTCCAGTCTGGGGCTATTACAAATAAAGCTGCTATGAGCATTCATGCACTGGTGTTTGTGTGAACACAAATTTTCATTTCTCTGGGAAATTGCCCAAGAGTGTCATTATTGGATCATATGATAATAGCATATTTAGTATTGTAAGAAACTGCCAAACTACTTTCCAGACCAGCTGTGTCATTCTACATTCTTAGCAGCAATGTATGAGGGATCCTTTTATCCACATCCTTGTTGGCATGTAGTGTTTATTTATTATTATTTTAATAATAGGCACTATTTTTTATTTGCATCATTCTGATCAGTATGTAGTGATATCTCATGGAGGTTTTCATTTGCATTCCTCTGAAGGCTAATGATGCTGAACATGTTTTCATGTGTTTATTTCCATCTGTATATGTCAGTGAAATGTCTCTGTATACATTTTGCCCATTTTCTAACTGGATTTTTTAATGGTTAAAAGTGGTTTACATTGAAATGGAAATCTGCTTAGTTTTGTCAATAGGACATTCATCTGGCAGAATTTATTTATTTATTTATTTATTTATTTATTTTTTTATATATGAAATTTATTGTCAAATTGGTTTCCATACAACACCCAGTGCTCATCCCAAAAGGTGCCCTCCTCAATACCCATCACCCACCCTCTCCTCCCTCCCACCCCCCATCAACCCTCAGTTTGTTCTCAGTTCTCAACAGTCTCTTATGCTTTGGCTCTCTCCCACTCTAACCTCTTTTTTTTTTTTTTCCTTCCCCTCCCCCATGGGTTCCTGTTAAGTTTCTCAGGATCCACATAAGAGTGAAACCATATGGTATCTGTCTTTCTCTGTATGGCTTATTTCACTTAGCATCACACTCTCCAGTTCCATCCACGTTGCTATAAAAGGCCATATTTCATTGTTTCTCATTGCCACGTAGTATTCCATAGTGTATATAAACCACAATTTCTTTATCCATTCATCAGTTGATGGACATTTAGGCTCTTTCCATAATTTGGCTATTGTTGAGAGTGCTGCTATGAACATTGGGGTACAAGTGCCCCTATGCATCAGTACTCCTATATCCCTTGGATAAATTCCTAGCAGTGCTATTGCTGGGTCATAGGGTAGGTCTATTTTTAATTTTCTGAGGAACCTCCACACTGCTTTCCAGAGCGGCTGCACCAATTTGCATTCCCACCAACAGTGCAAGAGGGTTCCCGTTTCTCCACATCCTCTCCAGCATCTATAGTCTCCTGATTTGTTCATTTTGGCCACTCTGACTGGCGTGAGGTGATATCTGAGTGTAGTTTTGATTTGTATTTCCCTGATAAGGAGCGACGCTGAACATCTTTTCATGTGCCTGTTGGCCATCCGGATGTCTTCTTTAGAGAAGTGTCTATTCATGTTTTCTGCCCATTTCTTCACTGGGTTATTTGCTTTTCGGGTGTGGAGTTTGGTGAGCTCTTTATAGATTTTGGATACTAGCCCTTTGTCCGATATGTCATTTGCAAATATGTTTTCCCATTCCGTTGGTTGCCTTTTAGTTTTGTTGGTTGTTTCCTTTGCTGTGCAGAAGCTTTTTATCTTCATAAGGTCCCAGTAATTCACTTTTGCTTTTAATTCCCTTGCCTTTGGGGATGTGTCGAGTAAGAGATTGCTATGGCTGAGGTCAGAGAGGTCTTTTCCTGCTTTCTCCTCTAAGGTTTTGATGGTTTCCTTTCTCACATTCAGGTCCTTTATCCATTTTGAGTTTATTTTTGTGAATGGTGTGAGAAAGTGGTCTAGTTTCAACCTTCTGCATGTTGCTGTCCAGTTCTCCCAGCACCATTTGTTAAAGAGACTGTCTTTTTTCCATTGGATGTTCTTTCCTGCTTTGTCAAAGATGAGTTGGCCATACGTTTGTGGGTCTAGTTCTGGGGTTTCTATTCTATTCCATTGGTCTATGTGTCTGTTTTTGTGCCATGGCAGAATTTATTTAAATGGAAGTCAGTTTTACCTCCTAGCAATTTCAGAGGTGCTAAGTGTTGTTTATGGCTACCTAATGGGTACCAGTTTTTAAGATAGGATCAGAAAAAAATAAAACAGGTGGACTGCCCAGATCCTTAGGATCTTCCCCCCTTCTGGGGGTAGTGCTTCACACACACACACACACACACACACACACACGCACACCCTTTCCACAGGTCTGCTGGTTCATGTTTATTTCTTTCAACAAAAGGGTGTCAAGCCACTATGAACTATTTCAGGTGAAGACATAGACTGAAATGGCTTGTTTCAATTCAAAGCATCTATCTGCCCCCGTTCCAGGGTGAGGACCTTGAGGGGCACCTGGGCCCAACTAAGTGGATGACTCAGGGATGATTACTGGCTCCCTCTGTAGAACCTGGGCCCAGACCGTACTCCACTTCCAGAAAGTCACGTGGCCAGCAGGTGTGCACAAGAGTCCAAAGGGAAGGGAAGCCAGATGCCTCTAAACTGGGAGTTTGGGGATAGGAATCAGAGAGCAGATGTATGGAGGAAGGTCGCTGCTTGGGCAGTACTATTCAGCCTTAGTCAGCAATCCCAGGCTTCCAGTCCTCTGCCCCAACCCACCTTATCAAAGCTTTGAACGTATCAGCACAGGCCAGCGCTCCACAACTTAGTAAGCTGTTCTAAGCCTGACAAAAGATGTTAAAAATATATCTGAAAGTGTTCATTTCAAGCTTTGATTCCACTGTCCGCACATCCTTTGATGTCACATAAAAACTTTCATTCCATTGACCTTGCCCTTCCCAACACAGCTCCGTTTGCTCAGAGAAACCTAAGACGTCTGTTTTCTCCTTCAGAAAAAAAAAAAAAGAAAGAAAACTTTTTCCATTTCATTTTATATTTTCAGTTCCTTTTAGATGATAAGCTGACACTGAAGCACACTAATTGGTTATGTTATTTTTAAATGAATTTTTAATGGCAAATAATTTGTTCCATCTGGGAAAAGGCTGATGGCATTTTCAGCAACCAGGCACAAATCAAGATGGATTATTTCCAGCATTAAAAAAAAAAAAAGTTTATTTAGATCCACATCATACTGGTGGTTCAGTGTCAGCGGCATTTCCTGATCCTGAAGAGGGGCTAAGCCCTTGGCTGCTTCCCTCATCCCTTGAGGTCACTCGCCTCTCACAATGTTAAAGACTTTTGCTCGCCGCCTTCCCCCACCCCTCCGTGGTTTCTGTCAACCAGTTTCTGGTGGTTGCTGGGCACTACTGTGCTTCACACAGTGGTGGTCGTTTTCGCCGCACTTAACCCGACCATCGACCATCGGGAAAGGCATGAGGCGGTATCAGCGTCAGCAGCTGACCTTGGCTTGTCCGCGTGCTGTTCGTACAGCAAACAGCCTCTTATTTAAGAGGAGGAAGCAGAAGGAGCCATCAAGCATTTAGGGAAAGCAGGGGATAAGATAGTCCTGAGGCCCCATTTTGATCCATCCAACTCTCCCATCTGCCCTCTGGGAACTCCACAATTAAAGGCATCCATAACAAGAAAGGAAAAAATAGTTCACTGTACACTCACATTCATAGCAGCGTTTTTCACAATAGCCAAAAGTGAAATAACTCAAAGGTCCGTGGATGGATGAATGGATAAACACAACGTGGCATATATGTACAATGAATAATTTTTTTCTTACAATGAATTATTATTCAGCCATAAAACGGAAGAAAACTCGGGCACATGTTTCAACATGGATGAACCTTGCTAAGTGAAGTAAGCCAGACACAAAAGAGCAAATATTGTATGATTCTGCTTACCTAAGTTCCCCAGAGCAATCAAACTGATAGCAGCAGAAAGTAGAATAGAGGTTCCCCAGGGGCTGGGAGCGGGGACTAGGAAATTGTTTAATGGGTATAGAGTTGCACTTTGGGATGATGACAAGTACTGGAGATGCGCAGGGTGGGGGGAGGGAGAATGGCTGCACAGCGGTGGGAATGGATTTAATGTCATTGAATTACGCACTTAAACATGGTTAGGGGTGCCTGGTGGCTCGGTTGAGTGTCCAACTTTGGCTCACGTCATGATCTCATGGTTTGTGACTTCATGCCCCGTGTTGGGCTCTGTGCTGACGGCTCAGAGCCTGCAGCCTGCTTCAGATTCTGTGTCTCCCTCTCTCTTTCCCCTCCCCAGCTCATGCTCTCTCTCTCTCTCTCTCAAAAATAAATAAACATTAAAAAAATTCTTTAATGGTCAAAAATGGTAAGTTTATGTTTTGTATATTTTACCACAATAAAAAAAGGAAGGAAATATGTTTGTACTTTTCACTTTATTTAAAGATAGAATTCTGGGTATCATTGCTAAGTGAAGCAATGAATGATTAGTGACCAAACTACCCAGTGGAGTGCTGGTAAATGTGCATCAACCAACTTTCCAACAACAATAAAATATCCGTATGCAAATATGTGTACATAAGTTTATTTTTTTAAGTTTATTTATTTATTTTGAGAGAGAGAGAGAGAGAGAGAGAGAGACGCAGGAGGGGCAGAGAGAGAGAGGGAGAGAAAGAGAATCCCAAGCAGGCTCTGTACTGTCAGCACGGATCCTGATGATGGGCTCAAACACACAAACCATCAGTTCATGACCTGAGCCGAGACCAAGAGTCAGGTGCTTAACCGATTGAACCACCCAGGCCCCGTGTACATAGTTTCTTATAAATTTTACCAATATAATGGATGTGGATCACATAATTTACAAATATAAAATATACAAACTCTTATATATCCATTATTTGTCAATAAAACTGAAAAAATATATATAAACTTTTTATTTAAAATTCCACATAGGCAATTGATTGTCACAGAATGATTTCATTCACTTTTGCTGAACACTTGTATTCACAGCCAACAATGGCTGAAGTTGATGAAAAATACAGTTCTGATATGAATCTTGGTTGATATGTTAATTTAATGAGTAAGACAAAAATGGGACAGTAAAGACATACGTGGGACCATCACTCATCAATGATGTAAGCAAATATTTTGATGAATTGGATGATAGTTTTTATAATATGTCTTTTTGTGTGTTTGTTTTCTTAAGTAGGCTCCACACCCTGAGGCTTGAACCCTGAAATCAAGAGTCACATGCTCTACTGCCTGAGCCAGCCAGGCACCCCTTCCCTCTCTCCTTGATCTAGCATAGCAGGGACTTATGTTTGAAAGGGGGCCTTAGGATCCTATATCTATCAAAGAAGTATGGGGAGGGGCGCGTGGGTGGCTCAGTTGGTTAAGTATCCAACTTTGGCTCAGGTCATGATCTCACAGTTCATGAGTTCGAGCCCTACATTGGGCTCTGTGTTGATATCTCGGAGCCTGGAGCCTGCTTTGGAATCTATGTCTCCCTTTCTCTCTGCCCCTCCCCTGCTCATACTCTGTCTCCCTCTTTCTCAAAAATAAACATTAAAAAAAATTTTTGTCTTTTTTTAAGAAGTATGGGGATTTAAGTTTAAAAAGAAAAAAAGAAGAAGCATGGGGAAACCTACCACAGGCTCAGCCTTCTGGGCATTTTCTTTCTAGTCTTTCGATGCTCGGTACAGCCATTAAATAAACTCAACAATCAGAAAAAAGGGGAAACTCTACAGGATGTATCTTAAGTGAGAATTGAGGAGCTGTCCATTAAATGGGATTTCATTAGTGAGAAAAGCATGCCACAGGAGATACTGGTGGGAAAACTTAAGCACTATGATAGAATGAGGCAATAAAAATAGTGCAAATTTCTAGAGGCCTGATTAAGAAAATATTTTTATTTATTTATTTTGTAAAGTAAACTCTACCCCTATCCTGGGGCTGGTGCTCATGACCCCGAGATCAATAATCAAATGTCCTCGGGCGCTGGGTGGCTTGGTCGGTTAAGCGTCGGACTTCGGCTCAGGCCATGATCTCACGGTCCGTGAGTTCAAGCCCCGTGTCGGGCTCTGTGCTGACAGCTCAGAGCCTGGAGCCTGTTTCAGATTCTGTGTCTCCCTCTCTCTCTGCCCCTCCCCTGTTCATGCTTTGTCTCTCTCTGTCTCAAAAATAAATAAACGTTAAAAAAAAAAAAAAAAAATCAAATGTCCTACCAACTGAGCCCGCCGGGTGCCCCAGAAAATATTTTTTAAAAACCACAAAACACAACTCAGTGACATCTGGTCATCAAATATCATGTAATTCATCAAGACTTTTAAAGAGGAAAAAAAACTATTACTGACTTATTATAAAAGAAAATAGTTCTCATAGACCCTGCATATTGCCTTTAAATGACTTTCATTATATCTTTTAAAGAGTACAAACATAAACGAGGCATAAAGCCCTATGCATATAACCCTCATATAATTGTAAAAATAAATGTACTACAATACAAAAGAAACCACAAAAACCAACAATATTTTCATGAGCAACATTAATTTAATGTGACGAATGATGTTCTTAAAAACGAGTTGCCACTGTTGGGTTTTAATTGGTTTGTTGAAAAAAAATAAATGAATCAATCAATGAATAAATCTTGACTTCCTCGGTACCAGTAGCAGGCAAACGATGGTATACTGATCCGCCCAGCCCCCACCGACTCTTCACTGCCATGTAAACATTCGGGAGTGGAAAGCACTTAGCTCTCATATCAGGAGAGATATTTTCCCACATTTGGCACTATTAATAAACAAACAAAAGAAGAAAAAGCAAGGAAAGCATATGCACCACATCGTTCATAAATGCGTTTGGTATTTCATTTCACAGATTCAAGGTTGCCTGGGGAAAAGATTTTACTTGCTTTATTTTCCTATAACTCATTTTATATTGCTTGAGACCCCATTCCTGCTCAGCAATGAGAAATTCCTTACCAACCCCCTGCCCCTCCACAGGGAAGAGAGTTTCTGACTGTCTTCCTGGAAAGGAACCTTTCATTCCCATTCCCCTACAGGCAGCAGGTAGCACTGTTCAGCATCACCATAGACAGAATCCACCCTGGGACTCTGTAGTAGAGGGCAGTGCTGATGTCAGCTCGCACTCCACTTTCTATTCTCTTTCTATCTCTTTTCTGCAAGGCCTGTTCCCCTCAGAAGGCCTGGGACTGTGATAGGCTTTCTCGCTGGCCTGGGGCTGCCCTTGCACCCTGACACACCACCACCACCACCCCCCCACATCACCACCCCTCCCCACACTCCCCACCCCCAGCCCCATTTTGCCCTCAGGTTTTCTCTGCCTGCAGAGCTCTGTGCTCCCCCCCACCCAGTTCCTTCACTCAACACACCCGATGAACCATAACCAGTTTCTTATCTCAATGTGAGGGCTCTGTTCTCTGTTTTCCAAGCGTTTGGTTGGTTATCTGGAAAGGGACGGGACGGGGTGGGAGGGGGTGCCACTGAAACCAGGGGTTTGGCATTTATGTTAAGTATTGGCATGACTTTGTGTTAAGTATTAGCACTATAGCAAATTCCAGCAAATTCTGTGGACCTTCAAGGGGAGCAGATTTTGCCACCCCCAGATATGCCTCTTTGGCATATTGATTGTCTTAAGCTGATTATTTTTTAAGAGACTGCAAACACAGGTAAAGCTGTGAAAACTGAGAAGTTTCCCTTTTTTAAGAAATATTTACATTAACAAGAGAAATCTCCATTTGTAAGGAGATCTCCATGTACTTGGAAAAGGAGAATGTCTGAATCTCTAGAGGGGCACCTGGGTGGCTCAGTTGGTTGAGTGTCTGACTCTTGGTTTCTGGTCAGGTCATGATCTCATGCTTCGTGGGTTTGAGCTGCGCTCGGAGCTTGCTTGGGATTCTCTCTCTCTCTCTCTCTCTCTCTCTCTCTCTCTCTCAATAAACAAACAAACATTAAAAAATAAAATAAAATATATCTCTAGAAATCTGTTACCAATGGAGAAGGCAAGGACTTAAATCTGCATAACAACCTTACCTTTGTTTATTATGCTTCTCCTTTTTGTCTTAAGCTGAAGATGGTATTTAAGGTTATTTGCTTTGGCCATTTCAGGGAGTTACTCAGTTTTCTGAGGCCCCTCCCATGTACAGCAGGTGTACCTGTTACTAAACTATCATTTGTTTTTCTCCTGTTACTCTGTCTTATGTCAATTTAATTATTAGACCAACCAAAGAGCCTAGAAGGGAAGAAGTAAAACTTTTCCACCCCTACAGCTCCCTGACAAACCAGCACTATGACTACTCCCTGAGCACACACAGTGATTGTTTCATGGCAGCAGATGCAGCTCAGGGGAAACTCACTGATAGGAACTATTAATCACAATTGAAGCTAACAAGAATCAACATAGATCGGATAAGATCAGCCATCTGCAGAAGGATAGCACTTCAAACAGAGTTGTAGACATGAGCCAGTAGCTCTGCCAAATATAATCAGGAGACAAGAGCTCCTCTCGAGTCAATCAAGAGACCAGAGGGCCACTATAGTATGGGCCATTGCATCCTTAGGACTGGAATTTTTTTGTAAATAACCTATTTTATCACATTGTGACTGACATCCTAATAGGAGGATGGTGTTCTGTATGGATGCTAGAATCTAGGGGAGGGAGCCAAAGAGTAAATATTTGTCAGTGTTTATCCTATGCTATAAATACTATGTATTTGACAGGTCACTGAAAAAAACAAACGCCCAACACTTACAGGACACTTGCCATGTGTGCCAGGTCAGGGGTAAGTAAGCTTTAAATCCACTCTCAGTTAATCCTGACAAACACATAATGAGGTAGGTTTATCCATCAGTCTTTTGTGAGTCTGATTACTGGGAATCAGTCTCCCAAGCCTGATTTGCTCTGAGGGATCTGATGATACTGGAGAGCTGAACTTGCAAAGCTAAGAGGTTGGAACATAGTGACCCCGCCAACATACAACTTCTCCGAGGGTGCCAGGCCGAAACAGATGGCTGGACTCTCTTCAGTCGTCTTGATTACAAAAGAGATCATCTGTTCCAGCCCTTGGTTGACCCGGGCAGCTTATCAAAGTCATGTTTTTGTTGCAAGATGCTAGACTCCAAATATGCAAAACCCGGATTGGAACAGAGACATGACATGGAGTTCAAATGGACCAGTCTCTGCAGAAACTGGAACTGTTTTCATCACGCATGGCTTTACTCCAAGGCCTCGTAAATAGAAACAAGAATGCGTTCCACTAAAGACAGGTGACGTGTCTGGAATAGCTTGTAGGGGCAAAAGTGGGCACACAGTTGGGGAATGCACTGGCAAGGATTCCAACTGCCAGGAAAGAAGAGGAACCCTCGCTCCCAAAAAAGGCATCTTAAGAGAAAATTTTAAACTTGGATCATTGACATGATAGTCTTATTACAACATGTAAATATCTAAAAGGAGGGAATTATAATTATTCTGACATTATACAGTCTGAGCTGATGACTCCAAGTGATTGCCCCTTGGCGCGGGGAACACCCATCTGCTGCCCTTGCATAATCTAAACCAGCAGGGCTGGGGAAGACTGGCCTGTTGTTTATTGCACCGAGATGAAAGTGGCTAAGTGTGTCTAGTTTGGTAATTAGACCCTTTATTACAGCTCTCAAAAGAAAGCCAGGCCCAGCAAGTTTGTTTGTTTTTTTTTCCCCAGCAACTTTCTTTGTAGCAAAATATTCCTACCTTCTTCCAGACATGGATACTGATCTAAGAGGTATATGTTTATCCTAACAAAAGTATAAAATATGCATATGTATATGTAGAAAATATGTATAAAGTAATGTATTGAAGATCAGAGCAAACTTATAAAACAGTATGGACTCATGATCTGAAAGACCGTGAGACAGGCTTCAAATATGTACATATGGATGTATGAATGGAGGCCCAGGATATTGCATCAATATGGACTCCAAGGAGATGTGGACAGAAAGGAAAAGGAAATTTTGTAATATACTTTTAAATATATTTAATATTTTGTAAAATGCATATACATATTTATGTTTTATTTATACATATATATTCTTAAAATACTGATTTTACATATTACATATGTAATATATTCTTTATATATTATATGTAATATATTCATATTATATTTATACATATTTATTTTTTAATACTCCTTTTTCTTCCAATCCATGTCTCCTTAAATCCAGGCTGATGCAATATGCTGAGGTCCCTATTCATTCACGTCCCCGCCTTCTCCTATTCTTCCACAATCAGATAAGGGAGATAAGATTGAGAACAATGAGCATAGTATTTGTGGTATTTTAGTTTAAGGATGTGGGGGAGTGGTACAAAAGGGCAGCTGTTTCCAAGACTGTGTCTCCACACGTGGGGACAGAACAGTTCCAATGATTCCAGCTGTCTTTTTTAATTTTAATTTTAATTTTTTTTAAGTGAACTCTACCCCAACGTGAGGCTTAAACTCTTGACTCCAGAGTCAAGACGTGGGGCTTGAACTCTCGACGTCAAGAGTCATATGCTCTACTGACTGAACCAGCCAAGTGCCCCCTCAACCAACTCTTTCAGTCAAACCAAGCACAGTGATCTGTCTGCAACCCTGTGCAATCAGAACTTCTAATCCTCACATCTCTCCATGGCTGTGTGGACATAAAACATCAATCAGTCTGACCAAAAGCTACAGGCAGAATAATTTGCAGAATTTTCCTACTTCAATTCTTTTAAGAGACAGTTTCAGAAGGCAATGATAAATTGAATGAAAGTGTGAGTAAGCCTGTGGACGAGTAAAAATAATTTATAGGCAGAATATGTCCTTTAAAATTTTACAATTTTTTTTTTTTGGCCAATTATTAAAGTAATATAGTTCATTGTAGAAAATACAGCAGAGCATAAAGAAAAAAAAAAAAAAAAGAATCACCTCCCACCATGGCTGTGAACAACTTTTTCAACCTAAGTAGTGGAGCTAAATGAACCTTCCACGATCAACAAATGTCCTCAAGTGTTTTGGTGTCTGCCTCTCATTTTAAGAATTCTCATCCATACACCCAAAGCCAATGACACTTCCCAGGCCAGCCTTGGTCTTGGACAGAATTGGGAGGCCCTATAAAGTGAGCGTTCAGGGTCCCCAAGTAGGCTGCTGCCCAGAAATACTGTTCTAATCTGCTCCCCAGAACCAGAACTCAGGAAAACAGCCCTTATTTCACAGTGAAAATTGGCTAAATGTGAATACCCATTGCCTTAAACTCATTCACAGTAAAATGTAAATAAGACGGGTTGATGTTTCTACAAAGAAAAGAGGGACATCCCAGAACTCCAGACATCTGTGGTAGGAAGCAGGGTGCCGTGAAAAACCATCCTCATTCAGGAATGAACCATTCTAATGTCAGGCAGTCCTTCTTGCTAGTGACTTTTTTTTTTTTTTTTTAAATAGGCTTTATGCCCAGCACAGAGCCCATCGCAAGAGCTTGACCTCAGGACCCTGAGATCAAGACTTGAGTTGAGATCTAGGGTCAGACGCTCAACCGACTGAGCCACTCAGGTGCCCCTTGATAGTGACTCTTTTAAAGCCTAAACCGGCCCTATCATAACTTTAAACATGGCTATTCTTTGAGCAAAAGCCACCTAAGGGCACTTGTCCTCCACTGAAATGGCGCTATGGCACCTCTGTCACTTGGGAAAGTTGGTCTGGCACATAAAAGTCAAATCACAGACATCCTTTCGTGTCTACCTCCCCCCTTTGGAAAATAGCCTCTTTCTCTCACATCTCCTGTTAAAATTAATTTAAAGTAGCAGTGAACCTATCAGGCCAAGTTGTCCAGTTTCACATGAGAAATTTCTCATCGTTCCCCAGCACACAATCTTTCATGGCTTGTCTCCATGTCTGAATTAGACATGGCTCTGAGGTCACTGAACCTCAAATTGATGAAACCCCTTGAATTGGCTTGGACAAAGAGTCATCCTGTGTATTTGTTAAATAAAATTATCTAGTGTCTTTCAGATTCTTTTACAATGAACTAATTCCCTTGTTTCTTGGGAATTCTTTGATATTCCAAAAGCTTCTGGCACATTTTACATGAGACTTTTCTAGGTTCTTCTTCCTTAGAAACAGGAAATTGACAAAAAGCTCCAAACATTTATTTTAGTTCCCAAAATTGGGATGGATGTCCAGAGGGTTCTAAAAATAGTAAATAGCCCTTCAACATTGAATTTTGTCTTTACCAAAATATTCAATCGATCTAAATTTAGTCTGAAATCTATCCAAGACCCACCTGGTTAGGTTTGGAGACATCTTGACACTCACTAATATTCTTGGGTCTGAAAATATTACACCTGTAAAATTGCTTTATTTCCATCCCGTGACAAGAAAAATGGTTATAATAACAACAAACATCGTTGGCGAGGACAGCTTCTTTTCATTGAACCATTCATTCTATTCTCTCTTTCATAACAGGAATTGGTGTTTCTAATCTAGGGACCACATCTACCTTGTTGCCTGTTTCTTTTTTAATAATACATTAGGTGAAATCTTTATAAAATTAGTGTTTTAAAGTGAACTGTTTCAAAGTGAACAATTCAGAGGCATTTGTTCTATTCACAGTGTTGTGCAACCAGCATCTCTATCTGGTTCCCAACATTTCCAGCATTCCAGAGGAAAACCCTGTGCACATTAAGCAATTTCTCCCCGTTCCCTCCTCCCCAACCCCCAGCCCCTGGCAACTACCCGCCTGTGTTCTGTCACTATGGATTTATCTATTTGGGATCTTTCATATAAATAAAACCGTACAATATGTAGATTTTTGTCTGGCCTCTTTCACTTAACATACTGGTTTGGAGGTTCATCCACAGTGTAGCGTATGAGAGTGCTTCATTCCTTTTTGTGGCTGGATAATTTTCTATTGTGTGTGCATATAACTATTTATCCATTGATGGATATTTGGGCTATTATTACCTTTTAGCTATTATGAATAGTCCTGCTATAAACATGTTTGTACATGTACTTGATCAAGTTCCTGTTTCAATTATTTGGAGTATAGACCTAAAAGTAAAAATTGCTGGGTCATATGGTAATTCTATGTTTAACTTTTTGAAGAACTGGTTCTTCAGTGGCTGTACCATTTTACATTCCTACTAGAAATGTATGAGGGTCCAATTTCTCCACATCCTTGCCAACACTTTTTTTTTCCTTTAAAAAAATTATGGTTATATGAGGCACCTGGCTGGCTCAGTGGGTACAGCATGCAACTCCTGATCTCAGGGTTGTGGGTTCGAGCCCCACACTGGGTGTGGAGATTACTTAAAAATAAAATCTTCTAAAAATAATAAAATTATTATTATAGCTATCCTAGTGTCATTGCCTGTTTTTTTTAATAAAGTTTTATTGGAACATAGCCATGTCCATTCGTTTACATGTCTATGGTGCTATAATGGCAGAGACTATATAGACTATAAATCTGAGATATTTACCATATGGCCCTTTAAGAAAAAGTTTGCTGGGGTACCTGCGTGGCTCAGTTGGTTAAGCGTCCGACTTCAGCTCAGGTCATGATCTCAGGTCGTGATCTTCATGAGTGCAAGCCCCACATCAAGATTTCTACTGTCAGCACGGAGCCCACTTCCGATCATCTTTCCCCACTCTCTCTCTGCCCCTCCCCCTCTCATCGCGCCCCCCCCTTTTTCCCCTTCCCTTTCTCAAAATAAATAAACTTAAAAAAAAATTGGCCCAACGCATTTAAGAAAAAAAAAAAAAAAAGGAAAAGGTCGCTGTACTCTATTTTGGAAGATTAGCCCTTTTTAATTTGTCATTTTACTTGACAGCTCCCCAAAATAAGACCAAATAATATTGTGAGCTTAAATGAATTATCTTATTTTTAGTCTTAAATTTCTTTATGTGTAAAAAGATACAGTAGGGCTTATCGATTTCTTTATGTGTAAAAAGATACAGTAGGGCTTTGGAACTTTATAATAATCTGAAAAACTATGATATTTCCAAGATGGCCAATTAGTTTGCAGTTTATACTTCATGTAGTCTGTAACTTCTTCGGCTTTCTTCTGGCTTAAAGTAATGGATTCCTCCATAATTCTCTTTGATCTATTCATCATACAAGCATAGAACAGTGACCAATTCCCAGCTCATGCTGTTCTTTCTCTGCACCAAGTTGCAATGATTTGGTAGGATTGTCTAGGAAGGTAAGAACAAACGAGCAAGTGGGAATTCCTGGCTTCCCTAGAGAAGAGAAAAGAAACACTGTCAAAACCAAATGGCATCATTAATGGTTCTTGAATACACAGCTGTGCCCAGTTTAAGACTAAGCAGACTTTCTGCTGCTCCTTAACCTGGGGTGGGGAACCAGGAAGGAAATGAAGAGAAAGAGATGGAGTGAGAGAGAGAGAGAGAGAGAGAGAGAGAGAACAGACTATTTCATGGTACGTCACTAGAGAAATGCTGACATTGGACAGACTATCAGTAACCTGTTTATCCCCTTAGAAGGCTGCGAGGATGAGCCAGATACTTAGCAGGATCCTCGATCTGAACAGCTCTGCCAAGAGTTGGGTGTGGATGAGCCCCTAAAAATACTGTAGTCCAGCCCCTCACTTTGAGGTGAAATGAAATGAAGCTGAAATGAAAGCCGAAAGGGGCTTTGAAATGAAGACAAGTGAGGTGCCTGGCCCATATTCACTGGGGGAATTGGCTGCAGATCATGAATAAGCCCGGATGCTCCCATCCGGGGGAAAGGAGGTACCAGCGCAGACAGCAAAGCAGATGTTTTGTAACTCATCGGATGAAATGTACATGTAGGGCAGTCAGGAAAAAAGGGGGATGTAAGTAAATGTCGCCTGCTGCGGTCAGGAAGGACACACCTGGTCCTTAGGGAGCTGGATGACATACCTGGGCATTTCTCAGCATCGTGTCTCTAAGATGGTTGGAATGGAGCCAGGCCATGAACAGAGAGCGCTGTGTTAGGCTTCACCCATCAACAAGCAGGGGTGTAATTGGTGAACAGACTATGAACACTGTGGAGAGGGCTCAGAGGGTGTGTGTCCATCCCTCCACACAAGGAACCAGGTGTTCTCCACCAAGCGCAGCCGATGCCCCAGTTTGGCCTGGTCTGACTCAGTTGAACCGACTTCTGTCATCAGCAAGTCCTGTGCATGTATCCCCTGTGGTCCTGCCAGTGCCAGAGTCGAGGTGGCCGCTACTTGATATGAAGTCTTTTTATTATTGTGGAACAGCTTCTAGTTCTGAAATTGCTCAAAGGTCATTTTCTCCCCAGCTCTACTGAAATATGATTGACAAGAATTGTATATACTTAGGTTGTATAACATGATTTTTTTTTAACTGTGTGTGATGTGGTTTAATAGGTGTGTCCATTGTGAAAGGATTATCATAGTGAAATTACTGAGCACATCCACACCTCAAATAGTTACCCTTTTTTTCCCCCCAAACTTCATTTTTTAAATCCAGGACCACCTGCTCCCTGAATCTCCTTCTCGTCCCATCCTGCTTCCTCCCCACACTTTTACACAGGCTGTTTCCTCTGCTGGAAGGAACAGGTTCTATATTTCAGTCAACTTCTACAAATCTCTCAAGACTCAACTCGGATACCGCCTCCTCCAGGAAGTCTTCCCTGACCCCATCATTTTCCTATCTCGTTTTTACCATTGCATGGATCATACCCTAACATGCTTTCCCGTTTATCTGTCCTCCTTCTCAGTGAGTCTGCAAGTCTCTGGAGGACAGGCGCTGGCTCTTCTACTTCTGCCTACCGTACATCTAGTTCCCTACCACTTGCAGCAGGCACTCAATGGCCGAAGGGATGAAGGGATGAATGATTCCAGCGGCCATCTCTCCCTCTGAGCACCCTCCCTGCTTAGGCTCTGAGACGGGACTTCCCTTATGGGTGCTTTTTGGAAGAGAGCAGACTTTCGTCCCCATTACCCTGTTGGGTTGTGAGCCAAAGCTCACATGTGTCCTAATGTGACCTTTCCTACCTCCATTAAATGGTCACCACCAGCGCAATCTCTCCACTAGAAACCTGAGTATGATTCTTGGCCTGAATTTTCATACTGGCCTCAATAACTTCTCTTCAATTCTCCCTCTGTCACCCACAGCAGAGGAGACCGGGCCCCTAGAGACAAACTGGGGAGACAGCCTCCTGACTGCACCTCTTCCATAAATCTATCACCCATACTGCAGCATCTTGAACACAACTCCAGACCCGATCCAGCCACACAGCTCCCCTCCTTCAAGTTTCCCTGGCTCCTGGGCCCTCGGGGTTGTCTGGGCCCCTGAGTGGGGCACACAGGCCCTTCCACAGCTGCTGTCCTCCCCAGGCGCCCTATGCTATCTGCCCACCAGAAGTCCCCTGCTCCTTCCTGACCCTGGGCCTTGTATCTGTGGTTGTCTCTATTTTGCCCTTCCTTGAGTCCCTCAGACTTCTCCCCAGCTCAAAAATCGCCTTCTCTGCGGAGCTTTCTCTTGGAGACTGAGCCACCCCCCTCTCCCTCCTACCTCCCACCAGTCTGGCCCCCCTGGGAGCACCTCCACGTGGCTGTATCCCAGTAGGATGGCCTTCTCCCCAGTTACATGTGAACTCCCCAAGGGAGGGCCTGTCTGCGCTTTTCTCACCTCCTGACAGCTAACACACCGATTAGCAAGAGAATTGCCATTTACAAGAATGTCTAAGCCAACTGGGTCTTTTGGTCTTCATGAAGCAGGGAGGTTAAGGAGCAGAGGGGGCAGGATGTGCAGAGGGAGGGGCAGTCAGGCATGTGTTCTTCTCGGCTGGGAGCCAAAGACAAACATACCCAATACCTGCCTTATACCAGCTGAGGGTCAGCTATGTATCTGCTAATTATGCATGCAAAACATCCTCATATCAGGCCCATCCAGTCCTGGCATTGGTCATGTTAGCCGAGAGGGCTGAGTGGGGTGAGCGGGAGGTTTGGATGATAGTAGCAGCTGGAGGGGAGGGGCGGGCAGCAGCTGGTGATGAAGGGGCACCCTGGCAGCACTTGGTGCTGGCCCTGCTCTGGTGCCCTGCAGCTGTCAGCAAGCAGGAGACAACTGTCATTCTGGTGGATGTGTTAGTATCCCTTTCCTGGCTAACCTCTGGGGAGCATTATGGTGTAAAGGAAGGGACAGGATTCGGGACTGTGGAGACCTGGGCTCCAATCCCAGGTCAGCCACTGGTAGCTGTGTGATCTCAAGCAAGTTACTTTTTTTTTGTTTTAATATGAAATTTATTGTCAAATTGGTTTCCATACAACACCCAGTTCAAGCAAGTTACTTAACCTCTCTGATCTTCAGACTCCTCTTCTAAAAAATAGAAATTAAAAAAACAAAACAAAACACCTTACTTCTCAGGATTATTCATTCCTAGAGAAAATATTTTTTGAGTCCTCATGTGTATCATCTCTTATTTAGTGAATAGGAATACATAATTATTTAAATATTAGTTTCTTTCCTTTCTGCTATTTATTCCCTAGTCAAAGCCCACAATCCTTAGGCAAATCGCCTCCATTCTTTCTCTCCAGTGCACACAATATTTCCTCCAAGGTAAGATCATCTAATAGTAATAGTAACATTTAACATTTGTCAGGTACTTACTGCGTGCTGGGCACTATTTGACGTACTTCGATATATTTACTAATTTAATGCTCATAACACAGTGAGATTGGGGTTTTACAAGTAAGGGAAAGGAGGCATGGAGAGCTAAGGAATTTGTCAAGGTCACTCAGCTTTCAGATGATGAAGCTGGGATTTGAACCTGGGCACCCCAGTTCCAGCCCATAGTCTGAGCCAGTGTGTTCGAGATCACACAGTTCAGCCCCTCTGGATGATACCGTGTCTGCATAGCCGTCTCTCTCCCCAGTCCCTCTTCTTCTCTGCTCAGCTGAAGAAAGTGAAGGTCACTTTGAAATTTGTGCAGGATTTGGTGACATGCTTAAAGTTATACAACTACTTGTGTCATTTGTCCTGAGCCCCATTCCTGTGCCCTTCCCATGACATTAGGCAACACTACACAATCTATGTGAAGGCAAATGGCTGAAATTAATTACTATTTTGAGGAAATCATTTATGACCTTATCCTGCTAGTTGTAACAATCATTCAAAGGTATCAGATCTGATGGTAAAAAAACATATGTATTTCCATTAGCTACCATGATGTTTGTTTTCATTAAGACCAATCTGAAATGCATTCTTTGTTTTTGCTGGTGTTTCAGTTTCTATCCCCATAAATATTTGTGCTGTTGTCTTAGTTTCAGTTAGTTTTTGCTGTTTTCCTTGGACTGGGTTTTTCTGAAGGGATGGGGGTGCAGTATTTATAGTCATCTTCAAAACTTTGTATCCCCAAAGCACGGTAGCCATAGCTCAGAGATGACATCGATGTACAGTCAAAACAAGCCTGGGGGGCTTCGTGAGCTCAGCAGTGCTGTGTCTTAGCAGCGGGGTGACCCTGAATCTCAAGACACCCGGAGGCAGCCTCCCCAAGGAACACTGAAAACAAGCCCTCCGTGGAATCTTTGTGAACTTTGCTCCTGAGCTGCCTGAGGTCATCATAATCCAAAACCTAAGTCTAGGAGAGAATGCTTTCTTGTGTCAAAGGGGTCCACAACCCAGGAGATAAGAGGCGGTAGGCGGCATGGAGAAATTTGCAGAGGGTGGTGTGGGTGATGAGACATTGTAGGAAGAAAACTACCTGCAGATAAAAGAATTTCCCAGCTCACTGTGTGAGTGGACAAATTCCCCTGAGTTTTGATTTCCTCATCTGTAAAATGGGAATAGTACTTGTCTTGCTTATTCCCCAGGGACCAAATGAGGAAATTAAGTAAATAAGATCAATTTGAAACCTGTAAAGTGCTCTAGAAATGTGATGAATTATATTATTGCTATTCTGTAATGTTTCGTTAAGGTTTTTTAAAAATATTTTTATTTATTTTTGAGAGAGAGAGAGAGAGAAAGACAGAGCACGAGTGGGGGAGGGGTAGAAACAGACGGAGACACAGAATCCGAAGCAGGCTCCAGGCTCTGAGCTGTCAGCACAGAGCCTGATGGGGCTCGAACCCACAGACCATGAGATCATGACCTGAGCCGAAGTCGGACGCTTAACTGACTGAACCACCCAGGTGCCCTTCTGTAATGTTTATAACAAAAGAAGTGGAATTTCCCCCAGAACAACATATATAATATAAAACAGTGATTTCCACTAAAATGCACCAGAGAAACAATGATACCATTCATTATGACAAAACATCTACTGCATTTTTAAACCCAGCAAAAGAGAGCTTTGCCAACATACTAACAAAACAACAAAACACGGCAAGCTAGTGCTTGTTTTGTTAGTATGTTTGCCATGGAACTTCCCATGGGCACCAGCCCTAAGTGTTGCAGACACATGGAGGAGGGCGAGGCCAGTGAAATGTGCACCCTGGAAGAGCCAAGTTCTCTATGTCACAAGGGGGGACCAGGCATAGTCACTGGGGCTTTCACCCTAGGGTAAGGGGAGCTCAATGCCAAGGCAAATGTTAAAACCTTCTATGGACTAAATTTTCTCCCCCAGATGTATATGTTGAAGACCCAACCTGCCATGTGGCAGTATTTGGAAATAAGGCCTTTGGGAGGTAATTAGGTTAAATGAGGACATAAGGATGGAGTCCTAATCCACTAGGACTGGCGGCTTTATAAAAGGAGAGAGCTTCCTCTCCTTCCCCTCCCCCTCCCTCAGAGGAAAGGCCACTCGAGGACAAAGCAGCCATCTGCAAACAGGGAAGAGAGCTGTCACTAGAAACCGAACCCTGCTGGAACTTTGATCTGGACTTCCAGCCCCCAGAACTGTAAGAAAATAAATCTCACCCAGTCTGTGATGTTCTGTTATGGCAGCCCCAGAAGACTAAGGCACTGACAGTGTCTTCATTTTTGTTTTATAACTCAAAAGAAAATCAAGTTTTCTTTCAAATATATTAATCTCGGTGTGCCTGGGTGGCTCAGTTGGTTAAGTGCCCGACTCTTGATTCTGGCTTAGGTCACAATCTCACGGTCATGAGATTGAGCCCCGAGTTGGTCTTCACACTGAGCATGGAGCCTGCTTGGGATTCTCTCTCTCTCTCTCTCTCTCTCTCTCTCTCTCTCTCTCTCTTTCTCTCTTTCTCTCTCTCCCTCTCTCCCCCCCCCCCCACCACTCATACTATCTTTCCCTCTCAAAATAAACTTTAAAACATATATATATTAATCTCTGCAACTTCTACCTATACACCCAATAAAAACAAGAAAGTTACAATTCCAGTGGAAAAGTCTTGGGGCACCAGGGTGGCTCAGTTGGCGAAGGCTCCAACTTCAGGTCAGGTCATGATCTCACAGTCCGTAGGTTTGAGGCCCGCGTTGGGCTCTATGCTCTGGATTCTGTGTCTCCCTCTATCTCTGCCCTTCCCCCACTCACACTTTGTCTCTGTCTCTCTCTCTCTCAAAAATAAAGTAAAAGTTAAAAAAATTAAAAAAAAAGAAAAGAAAAGAAAAGTCTTACTGGGTACCCTTTCGTCTCAGGGAGGTCGCCTAGAGAAAAAGTGGATTTCATTGTAGTCTGCCCATTCTCCTCAGGATCAATCTGCTCTTTCAAAAGTTCACAAAATCAGGGGGCGCCTGGGTGGCTCACTCAGTTGGTTAAGTGTCTGACTTCTGCTCAGGTCATGATCTCACGGTTCTCAAGTTCGAGCCCTGCGTCAGGCTCTGTGCTGACAGCTCAGAGCCTGGAGCCTGCTTC
>NW_024412397.1:49194418-49209692 GCF_014898765.1 Herpailurus yagouaroundi | reverse complement strand
AGAAAAGAAAAGAAAAGAAAAGAAAAGAAAAGAAAAGAAAAGAAAAGTCTTACTGGGTACCCTTTCGTCTCAGGGAGGTCGCCTAGAGAAAAAGTGGATTTCATTGTAGTCTGTCTGCCCATTCTCCTCGGGATCAATCTGCTCTTTCAAAAGTTCACAAAATCAGGGGGCGCCTGGGTGGCTCACTCAGTTGGTTAAGTGTCTGACTTCTGCTCAGGTCATGATCTCACGGTTCTCAAGTTCGAGCCCTGCGTCAGGCTCTGTGCTGACAGCTCAGAGCCTGGAGCCTGCTTCGGATTCTGTGTCTCCCTGTCTCTCTGCCTCTTCTCTGCTCATGCTGTCTGTCTGTCTCTCTCTATCTCTCAAAAAGAAGTAAACATTTAAAATTTTTAAAAATAAAAGTTCACATAATCAGGAAATGCCAAGGTTGCAGAGGATCTTAAGTGTTACTGGTCGAGTCGTGCACGAAAGTTTCCATTTTATTCCCAGAGTGAAGAGACTGAAAACTCGCACATTGGATTTCGACCACTTCAGGTCATATCCTGGCTCTCTATCCCAGTCTTCTCATCTATAAATGGGAATAATAGAATAATAGCATCATCTACCTCGGGCCAGCTGTAGAGAAGAAATGAAGTACGTAGCCCAGAGTAGTGTCCAGCACCCCATGCGTGCCCAGTAAACGTTAACTACTACGATCAGTCTTAGAACAGTCAGACAGAGAATACAAAATACTCCGCAACGGAGCTAAGGCTACAGACCTCCCATTGGCCAGTCAGTGTGTCCTCTACGCCTGCCAATTTGTTATCTATGGATCTGTCAAGCCAATTAACTGAGTATCATAATAAGCGGAGGAAAATATTAGAAGAGAAGGACAATAGAATTAATTAAATGAAATCCAATTCAGGAAATCCTTTCGCTCAAGACAAGTGAAGCCATTGTCTACATGACACAGAAAGGTACTCTTTGTACAGATGGCTCACTGCTCCACACGATGAGCCTGGCACCCCTGCTCGATTAGCGTGCAAAGGGATGTCAACAGAGAGGCTTACACAGTGCAGACCCCTTCCCAACATGGAGAATGGGTGGCCCTGGAGGACGCATAGGGCACCTTAAGTCATAGGACAAAAATACGGCCCAGCTTCCTGCAGCAAACATCTGCATGAATTTTTAAGATAAAATTTAATACCTTGAAGAACTTTCAGGCATGCCATATTCTGTCTCTGGCTGTGCCTCCAGTTCCACGGGGACTGCGAACTCTGCTCAGCCAGGGAGCTCTGGGGCAGGGGGAAGAGCCCCAGACTTGGACGAAGCTTCGTGCCTGCCACTTGTACCTGGGCTATGCCAGCAGCCTCCCAGCTGCTTTCTTCTTTCCCACAGAGTGATCTTTGTCAAACTGGATAGGCTCAGCCCAACCTCCCTGAGGAAACACCGTCCACACCTCCCTCTGGCCAGTGGAATGAAGTCCGTGTTTGTTTAACTTGGCACAAGGCCTCACAGCCTAACTCCCCACAACCCTTAATTTAATTTAATTTAATTTAATTTAATTTAATTTTAAGCTTATTTATTTTGAGAGAGAGCAAGAGAGAGAATCCCAAGTAGGTTCCTCAGTGTCAGCACAGAGCCCAACGTGGGGCTCGAACTCACGAACCGTGAAATCTGACCTGAGCCCGAAATCAAGAGTGGGATGCTTAACTAACTGAGCCACCCAGGCGCCCCTCCCCACAGCCTTTTAAGCCTTTGCTATCCCTTGCTGATATCCTGTGGCTGCCCTCACACCTCTCTCCCTCCACACCTCAGCCCCCTGTTCTCTATCAGTCTTTCCCTCTCCTTCCTGGGCTGTCCCACCTGGAAAACCTTGGCTGTCTGAGATTGCATTCGAAATCCCGCCAGTGGAAAGCTCTCCAGCCCCTTACCCCCAAAGCCCTGGTGCCCAGAACCCAAAGCTGAATACCATCAGCACTTCACTACCAGTATTCACTGGCTGTTCAAATTAGTATGTAACTGGTTGTCCGTAGGCGCTGACTACAATTTTGTTCCCATTCGCTTTTCTAGTTTGCAGAGAAAGTTTCCGGACGAAGTTCGAACTGCTCTTTTGAAATGAAATCTCAGCAGATTTCATCTCCAAACAGAATTAAAACAGGAAGTGAAATTCTAAAGCGTGCTCCACTGTGACAAAAGTTACATTACGAAACCCAAGTGTCCTCATCTGTTAGGTGGCTCCAGTGTCCTCAGGGGCAGAAGGACTTTCCGGGGCTCCCACAGTTGAGATTCCCTGGAAATTCACTGAAAGAGGTTCTCACTGCGTTTACTTCGCTCCGATACATGTGAGGGTTTTGAATGCCAAGAAAGCCCCCGTGACTCTAAGTCAGATCCTGGGAAGAAGGAGCTGCAGGGAGCCAGGCTGGAGGCCAGCAGCAGCTTAGAAGACACAAAAGTGTTTCCTTTATTTAACAAAAAAATAAATAAAAAACCTTTCGTGGAGGAAGTTTTGTGTCCCCAGGCAAGTTCCGACTTCACTAAGCCAGCTGAGCTAAGCTCTGCCAGCCTCTTCCAGAATGAGGGAGAAGAGAGGTGCCTGTGGTGCACACCAGGGCCGAGGGAACCAACAGTGAATTCTGCTCCTTTTATAAATAACAAACCAAGCGCTCCTCACTCTTATCCCAAAGAATCCATCAAAACCAACCTTGCTGTGAGGACATCACCAGTTCTCAAATGCCTCTGGTTTTGTCTGATCATGTTCACGTCTTTATTTTCTTGTTGTTTTGTTCTTCCCACAATGGGAAGTAAACAAGCATCAATAAACAAATGAACAAAGAAAAAGAAAGCAGTGGCCATGCTGGGAACACAGGCGTGTGCCCCAGCCGGCAAGCAGGGAAAGGCTGAGACTGACAGAGGATGCTTTCTTCCGAGTATGCTAATATTTTGTGCCGCCCCAATCTCCGCAACAGCCCCTTCATTTTATTGTTATTGTTTGTTTTGTCATCCATCCATTCATCTAACAATTATTGAGCTTTATTGCATTGAGAGTCACTCATTAACACAACATTAGTGGTTCTTAAACTGTAGTGCTTCAGTCACCCCGTGACTTACTAAAATGCAGACACGGGACCAGAATCCCTGACTTGTGTAGCAAGGGGTGGGGCGCTGGAAATTGCATTTCTTAAAAATTTCCAGGGGCTGCAAATGTTACTAACCCTAGGAGCACAGTCTGAGAAGCCTGCATGAATACATTCGCCACCAAATCCCTAAAAGGCCCAGAACTTAGTTGATGCTCAATAATTACCCACTAAACTGAATTGAAGCCACTTTGAAACAATCCTGGATTCTCTGAGATAACAGACCGGTTTGTGCAAATACTTACACGTTTTTCCCAGCTGAGGCAGACGCAACTGTGCAAGAACAACTTTACAGAGCACAGTGCCCTCATTTGTACACCAAATATTAGGTTGGGAACCGAGTAATTTGCAGCTGACTTAGTAGTGAGTTGACACGGTTGTAGACATCCTGGGAATTATTAAGGAAAACAGGAAAATTACTTCACCATTTTTAGCACCTGCCCCTGCAGGCCCTTCCTTCTTTTCCTTCACTCTTCCTCCTCATCCCCCTTCTCCATCCTCCCCACTTCCACCTTCCCCCTCCTTACCTTCCCCTCTTCATCTTTCTCCCTTCTCTACCCTACCCTCTTCTCCACTCTCCCCCCTTCTGCATCCTGCTCCCTTTTCTCCACCCTCCTCCCCTTCTCCATCTTCCCCCATTCTCCATCCTCTCTCACTTTTCCACCCTGCCGCCTTCTCCACCCTCCCCCCTGCTCCTCCATCTCTACAAGGCTATCAGTGAATACTCGTACAAATACTTTGAGTTCTTTGGAAGAGAGAAACTGTATTGTTGCCAAATGAAATAAATAATTTCTCTCTGTTCTTCTTTAAGAAGGTACACAGGGCAATATTATCAACCGAAAAAAGAACCCCCAAAACATGTCTTCTTTATACTATCTTGTATCAAACTTTAGGGTAAACAGCCTCATTTTTTTTATGACCTTGAAGTCTGTAGTCAAAGGTGATTTGTGGATTGGGTGTACCAGTTGGCTATTTTATATAATACCTTTAAATTTATAATGATGGCTTGTTTTTTATAGTGCCATATCAAATATCCTCCTGGGTTCTTGAGTTTCTCTCACTATTATCAAATTATTTTATTGCTACTCACCAAGTGGCAAGCCTGAAGAACCATAAATTGTGTGGGCTTATAATTCAGCTTTTGTCCCCTCTTGGCTATCTTGCAGAAAGAGAAAGTAACTTTATAATTCTTAAAATTTAAAAAATACACATCAGCTAAAAAGTTATTCGTATCTCAGATTGCCATTCCAGGTAAAAATTTAATGTGCATTTCAAATGCAGTGTGTCTTTCATCCATCAGTGTGGTTCTTTTTTTAGTGTTTTCATAACTTTTTAAAAAATGTTTTATTTATTTTTGAGAGAGAGACAGAAAGAGCGCATGCACATGAGCAGGAGAAGGATAGGGAGAGGGGGACAGAGGATCCAAAGTGGGCTCTGTGTCGACAGCAGAGAGTCTGATGCAAGGCTCAAACCCACAAACTGTGAGATTACAATCTAAGCTGAAGTTGAATGTTTAACCGACTGAGCCACCCAGGCGCCCCTGTTTTGGTAACTTTTGCAAAGCTTTCTTTTTATTAATTTTTAGAAGATGAACACTATATATAAACATGTTGGGGGGTGGGAGCTGTAAAGGCACCTAATGAAATGTCTAATAGCAAATTTTTATACCTCTGTATGAGAGTCACAAATAACTTTTTAACTACAGGAGCTCTAAATTTTAACCTTATCTTTGGCTATGTATATAAGGAGAGGTTGACACTATAAACTGACCCTGTCCTGCCTCTCGTTAAACAGCACAAATAATCTAGGGGATGACCATCAACCCCTGAGAGGCTTAGTGGAAAAGATGCAGGCTTCCTCTGCTCCCCAATACATAACATCTGAACCCAAATCAGAATGGCGCATATGAAAGCCACAGATGTTATCAGCTCTAGGGTCCCTACAGACTTGCATGATAGTGGTGAATGAGAGAAGATTCTAGAAAATTATACGATATCCCAAGCATCTCTGTTGTTTTTAAGGATAAATGCTAAAAGGAGATGATAGTTGTATAGATGATAGATATATAGCATCTATCATTTATTCAGCCCTTATTGAATGATAGGTACTGGGCCAGTTGCTAAATCTTTTTTTTTAATGGACATATAATTCACATACCATAAAATTGACCCTCTAAAATTGTACAATTCAGTGGGCTTTCGTATATTCACAAGGTTGTGTGACCATCACCATTATCTAATTCCAGAATATTTTCATCACCCCCACTAGATAAAAGTATTATAAAGTCAATTTTCTGTGCAACAAGATAAAGATAATTTTGGTTTCTTAGCAGTGGTTTAAGAATTCCTTACAGGAAGAAGCTTGCTTTTGCTGAGAAGATGCTTTGATAAGGCCAAGCCCAGAGCAAGGGGAATGTGACTGCATGGCAGAAGAAGGACTCACTCTGGCCTCCTGAGAGGAGGTTGCTGCAAGGGACCATATGGAGGAGAGGTTTCATTTTATTCACTGATGTATCCCAAGTGTCTGGAACAGTGCCTGTCACATAGCATGTGCTCATTACATGTATGTTGACTGGTTTAATTCTGCTTTTATTAGATATCAGGCTCTATTTATATCCATATGTATGAAATCACATGTTATTTTATTTTATCTTGTTTTATTTTTAATATATATTTTTTAAGTAATCTCTACACCCAACATGGGGCTTGAACTCACAACTCTGAGATCAAGAGTCACATCCTCCACCAACTGGGGCAGCCAGGTACCCCTAGATCACGTTTTCAAATCACCTTGTTCAAACCTTCGGAATCTTTGTTGATGTTTTGTCACCCGGATCTATCAGTTTCTGAAAGAATGACTTTTACATCTTCCATTCTGATCAAGGCATTTGTCAGTTTCCCCATGTGATTCTGATCCTTTTTACTTCATCAGTTTAAAGGCTGTGTTGCTAGGTACATCTGTCAGGATTCTACACTGCAAACAAAATTGATTTTGGCCCATTTAAGCAGAAAAAGTACCTCCCAGAATTATTGGAAGACCTAAAACAACTGGGCTCAGTGCTACCCAGCCAGGAGCTGCACAGCAAGCCAAGGAAGAAGCCACATGAGGAAGCTGCAGATATCACGCTATCTCTGCAAAGCTACACATGTTGTTCCCCAATGCCTTGAGCAGCTCCCAACAACTGGAATGTGAGCAGCAGAGCCAAAATGCTGCCACAGGAACTCAGTCTTGCTGGAGACCCCAGCCTGCTGGACAAATTCTGTAGTTTCTGCTCTCTTGTGTCACTAGCTCCTAAATGGAGGGAGGCAAATGTTTGTCCATCAGCAGAGCCTTGGTCTCATGACTTGCCTCGGAGGACAAGACACTGGCAAAATGACAGTAGGGTATTTTGAGCTTCTATAGGGGGAGGTAGAGAATCCTTCAAAATGAGAAGTGGGTGAGGATGCTTGGCAGGATAAATGTCTATTCCACATACATATACATTCCTGGTTATTATATCTTCTTGATGTGTTTGGTCCTTGACTTACACATTTTGCTGTGGGATCCTGAGCTGTGTTTTCTCATGTGCCCTGCAGGGCTAATATTGGTCAGGGGAAAGATTAGAGCTGGCCTTCACAGAATTGGACAGGAATTCCTATCCTGAAGTCTCTCTCTCCCCCACCTGGATCCCCACTACATCTTGCTTTGTTTCAAGCCCAGTATGGCAGGAGGAAAGGCTTTCCTTTAGGGAAGAAGGAAACCTGCTTTTTTCTCTTCCTTCTAGACTTCCCACACCTGGCTGCTGGCAGGCAAATCCAGTCCACCTCCTAGAGGACAGACACTCCTGACAAAGATTGTGCCAGCTCTTGCTAGAGTCAGTGTTCCTAAAAGAGAAGGAATCTACCTACAGTTCACTCCCTGGGTTCCTTAGGAGACAAAATTTGGCCTGGGGGGAGCGGGAAGTCCATTTCTGAGAGAAATGAACAGAAAAGGGGAAAGGGGACTTTGGTTTAGCTTTGGGGCTGAAATCTACTTATACCAAGTATAATCCAGGTACATAGACAAAAAACTATCACCTACTTAAGACATATAACAATTTAGAGGAAAATGCAGCAAACACTGTGTATCCAGTTTCTGAAGCCTGAGAAATAAAGCAGTCACAACAGAGACCCTTTGTAGCCCTCCTGGATTCCACCCACATCCTACCCCAGAAGTTACTACTATATTACACACATTTTTTTTTTTTACCATTTCCATATGTGTTTTGGTATGGACAATAACATACATATGCATTGTTCTGCAACATGTTCTTCTACCCAATATTATGTTTGGGGGATTTATCCATGTTCACACATGTAGCTCTGATTCTTTCATTTTAATGGCTATATAGCACTCCTTTGTATAGACATATCACAATTTTTTAAATTCTGTTGATGGCCACTTCAATGTTTTCTAATATTTTGCTATTATAGGCCATGCTGTCAAAATAGTCTTGTTTTTTTTTTTTTAATTTATTTATTTGTTTTGAGAGAGAGAGTACAAACAAGTGGGAGAGGGGCAGAGAGAGAGAATCCCAATCAGGCTCTGCACTGTCAGCACAGAGCCTGATGTGGGGCTCGAACTGTGAGATCATGACCAGAGCTGAAATCAAGAGTCAGACGCTTAACTGACTGAGCCACCCAGGTGCCCCAAAATGTTTCTATTTCCTTGCGCACATGTAGAAGAAAATCCCAGGAAATAAATTACACTGTTTGAGGACATACACATCTTTAATTTTACTAGCAATAACCCAGTTGTTTTAGTGGTTGTACCAATTCACATTTTCACGGTATTTTTTTTCTATGGCACTGTGTGGTCCCCAACATTTGTAATTGTCAGTCTGCTTTATTTTGTTCCAATCTAGCAAATGTGAAGTGTTATGTCACTGTGGTTTAATTTTCATTTTTCTCACCACTGGTGAGGTTGAGCATATTTGTCACTCTGTTTCTCTTTGTTTCTCTTTCCTGAATTGCCTGTTCATAACATTTGCCCATTTTCTACTGGTATTTTTACGTTTTTTCATTGATTTGTAGAAATTCTTTACATATTTTGGAGAATCTTTTGTTAATTATACGCATCACAAAAAGCTTCTCTTACTCTGGCTTATGTTTTCACTTAATTTATAATGTCTTTTGATAGATCAAAGGTTTTTTTTTTTTTTAAATATACTCAAATATTTAGGACATTTGGAATAAACATGAAGGATTGCTGGGTGTTCTCCAGGGAAAATTATGCATTGTTTAGAGCTCATTTTTCCAGGTTATTGGATTTTAGCTGCTCATTGTTTTGAGCTATTTTACAAATTTTATATTGCAGATACTGATAGCTATGTAAAATAATTCTTGTCTCTGGACATGAAAATAAAATTCTGTCTGGTGGCAGTTTGACTCAGTCTGCTCATACTCCTTAATCCCCTTCCCCAAACCTGCCTGTGGAAATTTATTTCTTTTTTTTTTTTTTTAATTTTTTTTTTTCCAACGTTTATTTATTTTTGGGACAGAGAGAGACAGAGCATGAACGGGGGAGGGGCAGAGAGAGAGGGAGACACAGAATTGGAAACAGGCTCCAGGCTCTGAGCCATCAGCCCAGAGCCTGACGCGGGGCTCGAACTCCCAGACCACGAGATCATGACCTGGCTGAAGTCGGACGCTTAACCGACTGCGCCACCCAGGCGCCCCTGGAAATTTATTTCAACATGCCTTTATTCCCTATAAATTTGTGGTTCTCTGCTTTCTCATTTTAACAGTTGTAATGTCTGCCTGGTTCCCTCATTAATAATGAAGTAAATAAAATCTTTTTTTTTAAGGTTTTATTCTTTTCAAACAACCTCTCCACCCAACATGGGGCTCAAACTCACAACCTGGAGATCAAGAGTTACACGCTCCACTGACTGAGCCAGCCAGGCTCACTGTAAATAAAATCTTTAATATGTGTTAATTTTATGTCTGTATGATTTTACCTTTTCTGAAAATTTCCTTTAACAAACATATTAATCTTTTCCTTTGCTTTGTGTTTTTGAGTCTTAAGAAATTACTCCCTCACCCAGGCTTATAAAGATATTCTCACCTATACTCTTTAGGCTATTAAAGTTTTACTCTTGGGGCACCAGGGTGGCTCAGTCAGTTAAACTCTGACCTTGGCTCAGGTCATGATCTCACAGTTGGTGGGTTTGAGCCCCACGTCGGACTCTATGCTGACAGCTTGGAGCCTGGAGCCTGCTTCAGATTCTGTGTCTCCCTCTCTCTACCCCTCCCCTGCTCATGCTGTCTCTCAAAAATAAATAAACGTTAAAGTTTTATTCTTCTTGTTTAAGCTCTCTGCAAAAGTTTTTTGCTTATGATGTAGGATGGTGATGTGATTAATTCTTTTTCCCTATGGAGAGCCAATTTTCCCAGCACCATTTACTAAACTGTCCACCTTTCCCCCACTAATTGATAATTCTATCTCGTTTGTGTATAAAGACTCCTTTATGCATAAGTCTGTTTTGGGGTCCCTGTTCTGTTCTTGTAGTGTGCTTTTTCCATTTCTGCACCAGTGTCACACTTCCATAATTCCTGCAATATTGTAAGAAGTCCTAATATCTCCTGCCATTTTCTTTGTGTTTAAAATTACCATGGTTGGGGTACCTGGGTGGATCAGTCAGTTGAGCGTTGACTCTTGATTTTGACTCAGTTCATGATCTCACTGTTTGTGAGTTAAAGTCCACGTTGGGCTCTATGTTGACAGCGTGGAGACTGCTTGGGATTCTTTCTCTCTCTCTCCCTCTCTCTGCCTCTCCCCCATGCTCTCTCTCCCTCTCTAAATAAACAGATAGAGGGGCGCCTGGGTGGCTCAGTCGGTTAAGCAGCCGACTTCAGCTCAGGCCATGATCTTGCGGTCTGTGAGTTCGAGCCCCGCGTCGGGCTCTGTGCTGACAGCTCGGAGCCTGGAGCCTGTTTCAGATTCTGTGTCTCCCTCTCTCTGACACTCCCCCATTCATGCTCTGTCTCTCTCTGTCTCAAAAATAAATAAACGTTAAAAAAATTAAAAATAAATAAATAAATAAATAAATAAATAAACAGATAGATAGATAGATCTAAATAAAATAAAATGAAATAAAATTACTGTGGTTGCTATTAGCTCTTTACTTATCTGTATTAATTTTAGAATAAGCTTACAGAGATCCACAAAATATCAATCAGGATTTTTCATCTAAATTCTATTGGATTGGGGCACCTGGGTGGCTCAGTTGGTTAAGTGTCCCCCTTCTTGATTTCAGCTCAGGTCGTGATCTCATGGCTCATGAGTTCGAGCCCCAAGCTGGGCTCCGTGCTGGTAATGCAAAACCTGCTTGGGATTCTTCTGCCCTGACTCCATTCACACTTGCACATGCATGCACTCTCTCTCTCAAAATAAATAAACAAATAACTTTTAAAAATTTTAAATTCTATTGGATTCACAGATTACTTTAGAGAGAATTGACTCTTTAGGATTTTATGTCTTCCCAACCACAAATACAATGTATGTTTTCCATTTGCTTAGATTTCTTAAAATATTTTTTTCATAGAGTTTTATAGTTTTCTCCATGCCAAGGCATTTTTTTTTCCTTCTCACTAAGTCTTATACATCATTTGTTAGTTTAACTCCTAGATAAGTTGCGGTTTTGTTGCTGTTATAAATGGTATTTTTCAGGATGTTTATTACCGGCATATAGTAATGCAATTGATTTTTGATATTATGTCCAGCAACCCACATATGTTCCTAAAGTTAGAATGTTAATGTGTGATGTCTCCACCAATTGTTAGTCCTCCTTGGACACAAGGAATTCATTTCAGTTTTCAAAACTTCCTATGGAAGATTTTTCAACTGAGTACTTTTCAGAGTGTCAAGCACATTGCAGACACATTCAATAAATTTTTGTTAAATAAATAATGGCCAAAAGAAGGCAATTTCATTTGAAGGATTGTGCATTTCTCTATGATCTGAAAATTCCATATTCAGCTATGTCAGCATTAAGAACATGATAAATGCATCCCCTCCCTTCCGATTTTATATAGGTAAAATCTGCCTGAAATAAACACTGAGAGCAAGCCTGAAAGAAGGAGGGAGGAATGGAATATCACAAATTGATATCTAGGGGGAGGTGAGGAGAGGGTACTGTTGCTAAACAACTGACTTCATTCCTAGCAGGTGCTGACCCAGTTCTATGAGGGTCTCTTTCCCTCCCTCCTCTTCCTCATCCCCTCCTCTTCTCACCTGATAGAGTCAAGAACACTGCAGATTGAGATTTATTTTCCCTTTTGGAGGAGGCGTGTTGGCATTAAGTTCAGGTTGTGATGTAGTGTTTGTTCTGTGATCACAGAGTTGGATCGTTGAGATCTGAAAGGAAGCCTAGAGATACAGTGGCCCTGTCTCTGAAACAAATTGTCCCCTGATGAGAAACTCCTAACAGAATGCTGAATCAGATGGAGACTTCAGGGTAGGAATGATGGGTTCTGCTATGGTATTTGAAATGATTGTGGAATAGCTACATGCATACTAAGGAATATGGGACTGGAGGCAGCTGAACTGTCTGAAGCAGAGACCTACACTGACAGATCATCAGTCCAGTGTTAGGGGAGGTTGAAGTCAGGGCAGTGGACAAATCATCGCAGAGGGTTTGTAGTGTGAGAAGAGAAGAGGCTGGGCATGGAGCTCCCAGTACACCACCTCTCAGAAGAAGGAAGGCATTGCCAGAGGAAGAGATGCCTGTCAAGAATGCCTACAAGGAGGAGCTGGAGGGTTAGGAGGTGAAGGGGGGGGAAGTGGGGACAGAAACCATGCAATGTTTTTAAGAGGAAGTGGGAAAGGAGCAGATGCCAAGGAGAAGTCAAGGAAGATCAGCAGAGAGTGGACTTAGTCCAAGGTGGCCACAAGTGACCATGGTGGGTGGATGAGTTTTTTGCTTGTGCTCCTTGCCCTTGAAATGATGAGACCCTGGTCTGGCTAGGTTGGTCAAGCCCCTTACCTCCTACAGGTCTCTGTTTGCTCATCTATCAATTTGACATCATAACAACTTCCTTGAGGACTGTCCTAAGGATTACCAAAAAGATACTCAGTGTCTTGGTGATGTCTCTGCCCTTCACTCCTTCTATCTTTCTCCGGTCTCACCCAAATCTCACCCTTGGAGCCCATCTGACAGCTTCATGCCTCCCATTTCATCTGAGCCTCTCTCTGCAAATTCCTTTGTGCTTAAGTTTTCTATGCAAACCTTATTCTGATGCATGGTGGAGAAGGCTGCACCCTTCCCCCACCCTGTACTCCCCAACCTTCCTGCAGAAACATGATCCCACCCCACCCCAAACCTCAGTTATCCCTTCTGACCCACTTGTATTCTCTGGAAGTTGAGGGAACAAATGAGGCAAGTGTCTCCTTGGAGATACACTGTCCCTTGAGTGATTCTAAATGGAGATGTTCAATTGACCCTTCTGTTTTCTCCACCAAAAAGATGTATGGTTGCTAGGAAACCAACAATAGGTATTAACCACACCTGGCAGGAAAATGTTCCTAACCTGAAGAGGAATTATATTCAGAAGAATTTTTAGCTGCTGTTTCATTATCATCTTTCAGAAATTTAATTTGACAAATCTATATTGAACTTGTACATGCAAGGAACTCGCAAAGCAGAGTTGTGATCATGTCATTCCTGAACTCAAAAGAATTCCATGCCCTTCTGTTCATAAAAGGAAGTCAAAACTGCTTATCTGACCTACAAAGCCAGCCTTGCCTACCCCAGCCTCACTTGGCCACTGCTCACTTTCTCCATTCTACTTTTTGGATCTTCCTGAAATCTCATCCTGCTCTTGCCTCCACAATGACTCACCATTCTTCAAAACCTTGCTTAAAAGATACTACTAAGTCTAGACAGAATGAATTCCCTGTTCCTGTTCACTGATAATTTCAGGCATGCATGCATTCATTCAAGTAAGATTTTTCTAGGGCGCCTGCGTGGCTTAGTCGCTTAAGCATCTGACTCTTGATTTGGGCTCAGGTCATGATCTCATGGTTCATGGGTACAAGCCCCACATCAGGCTCTGTGTTGACTATGCAAGCCTGCTTGGGATTCTCTGTCTCTCTCTCTCTCTGCACCTCCCCCACTCATGCTCTCTCTCTCTCTCTCTCTCTCTCAAAATAAATAAATAAGCCTTAAAAAAAAAGATTTTTCTCTACTATGTACTGAGCACACCTTATTTGCCTTCTTTCTTTATAGGGCTCAGTCGGTAACTGTTCTATTCTTGCCTCTATCATAAGGATTCCTCACTGGTGACAAAACTATAGCAACTGGTAATTCTTTGATTTCACAAATTATGGTCCTGACTTAATAAATACAGAGTTGAGAATTTTAAAATTTAAAAAGCAGCTAGTAATTATCTCAAAGTGGCTTTTTAAAAATTAAATACGCTCTGTTGCCCAATCATGCTTAGCACAGCCATGGGAGACATTATCCTGTATTGAGGCTTTGTTCAGTTTTTATTAAATTTGGATGTTCTCAGAAGGCTTCTACTCAAGAGAACAGGTATTGTTTGAAGCTCCATAGCTCATTCCTAAAGAAATAAATGGACTCTCCCTATGATACATAAACAATTCACCAGTTATTAGCCATCAAACCCAGATTGTTAAGATAGCCAACTTTTGTTTTTCTTTCAACACATGCTTAAAACTCTCTCTAAATCTCTTTGCATAAAGAAACCCCACTTCATGCAGCCCCTGCATTTCGCCTGATGCCATTGTGACAAAATATCTGATGGTGCAGTGGGTCTCTGAAATTGTCTTTACTTTGCTTCCCTTATGTATGTTCCCTTGAACTGGTGTCTTTCCCAACACGATCCTAAATTACAACCAGTTGTATTGCCAGAGTCTAGTGTGAAAAGCAGAAGCCAGTTTGAGTATTTCGGAGGGAATTTAATAGAAGGAATTCAATATATAATTGATGAACGAGTGGAGAAGCCAAAAAGAGATTAGCAACAGCTGGAAGCTACCAAGGCTGAGAGGGCAGAGTGTTCATGGAAGCCAGGATTCGGCATCACCTGGCAGAAGCTGATACCAAAGAGGAGAAAAAGCTAGAACCAAAGACACCACCCAAGGAAGAGAGAGAGGGAGGAAAGCATCATGGCTTCTCCCTTTCTCCCCACTCCAGTCTTCCAGGAGCTTCCAATGGCTAAATAGAAGCTACATCAAGGCCAGAGGGCAAGGACCTGAGAAATGTTGTTCCCTGAAATAGCAGCTCGCGACCCGCCCCACCCCAGCCGGGCGGGGGGGGCCCCCCCCCCCGCCCGGGAAGGGGTCCGACAGCAAACAGCAACACAATCAGCAATGCTTAACCGACTGAGCCACCCAGGCACCCGTAAAAATCCTCTTCTAAGGGAGAAAATAATACCTCTGCATTATAATCATGTCCCATATTTACATTTTAAGTGATTTTCAGGAGTTTATCTCCAATTAATAAATGTCTTTCTTTTTCACACTTAACATTCAAATACCTACTCATAAAAATGCATCTTACTCCTATTTTTGCCAAATGTATTCCCTAGAGGTTTTTCTCGGTTTGGTTCTATGTTTAGCAGAACTTTCAAGTAGCACATTGAGAGCTTTAGGCAAATTTAAATAATCTCCTTTAAATTAGAAGGAAAGTCTTAGTGCACTGCAGGATCCCTTGAGCTGGGCTGAGCCCCACTCATCTGAAAGCCATTTGCCCAAAACATTCAGCAAGTACTCCTGGGAAATTCTGTACATGCTGGCAAGATCAGAACCGTGTAGTGCAAATAGGAATCTGCTAAAACCACCTAGAATAAGGGGAAACAACATAGGAAGATCATATTTCTATTCACAAGTAAATAGGACTATTAAAACCGCGTATTTACTATTGGAAACTATAGTCTTCAGAAACTCTTGTCCACATTTAAACCACAATATTTAACCCTTCTATTATTTTCCTCCATCTTTTTTTATTATAAAAATAATAAATATTCATTATAGAATGTTTAGAAAATAAGAGAAAGTATAATAGTTAAAATTTTTGAAAATTCATAACTTCAACATCCAAAGTTAACCTCTGTTAACATTTGAATCATGTTGTGTGTGTGTGTGTGTGTGTGTGTGTGTGTGTGTGTGTGTGTGTGTGT
>NW_024412397.1:49126142-49194408 GCF_014898765.1 Herpailurus yagouaroundi | reverse complement strand
TGTGTGTGTGTGTGTGTGTGTGTGTGTGTGTGTGTGTGTGTGTGTGTATGTAAAACAACCTATGGACATACCACACAAACAGTTACATATCCTGATTTTTATCATTTACCATTTTATTTTGAGGATTTCCTCTGTAATTTTTCTCATTGAAAAATCATTTTAATTGGCTCATAATATTCCATTTTATGACTGTACTATAATTTAAGGTATTTCCCTTTTGTTAGACATTTAGGAACCACATTGCCACTTATGCCTTGACAAGCCACTATGAAAAGACTGGTTTTTAGTCTATAAAAAGGAAGTAACATCATCTTAAAAGAAGCTGGCATTTCCTCTTCTCAGACTCTGATTATCAGTCTTAGCTTTGGTTTCACATTAACTGCTTTTAAAGGCTTCTCTTTCTGTTATATTGAAGAGTAGGAGTGAGGAAAGAGGCCACCGCCTAGAGGAACTTGGACCCAAGGGGTAGCCATGGATAATTGTTCAAGTGACAATTTTGAAGAAGATAAGCCTTGCTCTTGTTTATAAATTGCAAGTCACGGGGCACCTGGGTGGGTCAGTTGGTTGAGTGTCCAACTCTTGATTTCCAAGTTATGATCCCAAGGTCATGGGATCAAGTCCCATGTCGGATTCTTGGGATTCTCTCTCCCTCTCTGTCTTCCTCTCTCTCCACCCCTACCCTGCTCATGCTCTCTCTCTCAAAGTAAATAACTTAAAAAACAGATTGTCTCTCTCTCTCTCTGCCCCTCTCCAGGGCTTGCACTCCCTCTCTCTCAAATAATAAATACATACATACATACATACATACATACATACATAAGTTGCTGTAGGAGTGTATATATATATTTATTGGCATCTGGGTGGCTCATTCGGTTAAGTGTTGGACTCTTGATTTTAGCCTAGGTCATGATCTCACGGTTTGTGAAATCAAGCCCTGCATCAGGCTCAGTGTGTTAATAGCACAGAGCCTGCTTGGGATTCTCTCTGTCTCTCTCTGCCCCTTCCCTGCTCATGTTGCATTCTTTCACTCTCTCTCTCAAAATAAATAAAAAAATTTTTTTAAATAAATATGTGTATTTAGATTCTTAGAACCTCTGTTAAGTGAGTGGTAAATTATGAATGTAAGAGAAAGTTATGGTGAAGCGTTTGATTGGACTTATTTGGGGTGTACATTGGGTTTTCTTGTCCCTTTTGTATTTTTTTTAGCAAACAATAATGATTTGGGGTGGGATTGGTCTGAGTAGACTTTATAGCACTTAAAGGAGGAGTAAATGAGATGATGCATAAAGAATTCAGCTCAAGGACTGACTCACTGAAAATACTTCCCAGATGTCAAATGCCATTAGTATCATCATCAGTATCTTCATTTGAATAGAAGTTCATAGCTTACAAGAACTTTCACATACATGTATGCTTTTAGTTGTCACAGCAACTTGGGAAAATAGGCAAGGATGAGGATCCTTCTGGTCTCCAGGTGCTTCCACACTGTAGCTCATGATGATGGCCTACTCATTTGCTGATGGCATTTTTCTGGACTGAATAATGAGAAACTGTGATTTTGGCAAAAGCAGACTGAGTGGACAAGGTTGGCAAAATACTGTCTATTCTATCAGAGACAGAGACTCCCGACTCCTTGCTAATGAACTGTTTGATTTTAGGCAAGTTACTTAAATCCCTCTCAGTGTTTAGCCAATGCCAATAAAAATGATAGTAATAATACCACTGTACCCTTTGACCTACGGTTAATGTTAAGCACAAAGGAAGATAAAGCAGTCAAAATTATGTCTTTTTAGGAGTGGAATTTAGAGAAGTATTTTGACAAGACTATTCTAAACAATAGTGCACTCACAAATTCAATATAATAATCTAAGTGTTCTTATAGAGTGTTTGATATGAGCATTTAACATCCCTTTCCTTCTTTTATTTTTTTAAAAGTAGGCTCACACCCAGCGCCCAATGCAGGGGCTTGAACTCACGACCCTGAGATCAAGACTGAGCTGAGATCAAGATTTGGATGCTTAACCAACTGAGCCAATCAGGTAACCCAACATCCCCTTCCTTCTGCTCGATCTGCTTGCAGTCCCAGTATATAGTAATCCTTTCAACTGTTAACACAGATCTTTTTAGCACCCATCTAGAGGCAAGAAGTTGGAGGGGAGCTACATCTGTGGGAAAAAATCCAAGGGGATAGCCACGATTCAGTGAGAGACTGTCTGAAAAGTTGCATTCTAGGTCAAGATAATGACTCCCCACATAAACTGAAGAGTCCAGGGGCTTCAGTGTTAATGGTTTGGCACTTAAGATTGCTACAGATTAAGGTTCATCAATTTGTGTTCAAAGAGCTGCCCCCAAAGTCAGCAAGGTTAATCAATTTTAACCACTAAGGAATCAAATAGCCAGCAAATGCATCCCACAAGGGTGTAAAGGAAGAAAGCTGCACACACTAATTGTCCTAATTATTTAAGAACCAGTCATGACAAAGAACCAATCATCCCTATATTCTGTTGAATATTAGCACTCAACCATTAATGGACTCGACTTATATTCTCTTCAATTTTAAACTATTTTATAAACACAACTGAAAAGCAACCTTTTTGCTTTCATTAAATGCTTGGATGAGAATTGAAATGTGAGTACATCAGAAGGACACACATTTTCCAAATTAGCAGGACAGGTAAGGAAAAAAACAGGAGGGCTGGTTAAATCATGGACTCAGAGTTCCCAGCCTGGTCGAGAGCTTTCCAGGAAATACAAAGAGAGGCAGAAATAGAAGTGATATTTGGGTGGTGTTAAACTACATTTTGCTTTACCCAAGAGGAGATGTGGATGTCAGTTGGCTAATACAGATCACCACGCTAGCACAGATTAAACATACAGCAGTAAGACTTGTATGATACAAGGGCACCTGGGTGGCTCAGGTCATGATCTCACAGTTCATGGGTTTGAGCCCCACGTTGGGCTCTATGCTGACAGCTCAGAGCCTGGAGCCTGCTTCGGATTCTGTGTCTCCCTCTCTCCCTGCCCCTCCCCTGCTTGCAGTCTGTCTGTCTGTCTCTCTCTCTCTCTTAAAAATAAACATTAAAAAAAAAAAAAGACTTGTATGATACAAGTAGCTGCTAAAAACAGAGCATGTGACAAAGTCTTGACTTGTCCTGGCATTGTCTCAGGAAATAGAGGAAGCAAGCAAGTAGGAATAGTTACAACACAAGATTTATGTTTGGTGAAGCAGAAGGAATGTGGAGGTGATATAGAAGGGTGGGGTCCTGGAGAATTAAGCAAATGTTTCCACCTTAATCCTTGTTGGCTTAAAAAAAAAATAAAGATACCATAAAGTTTATCAAATAGTTACATACCATGAATGATGTCTGTGATTTGCTTCAAAATTACCTAATGGCAGCGGGCGGAGTAGGTGGAGAATCGTAGGTGGCTGTATAGAAAAAAACAGGAATGTCTATGAGGTCATAATTGTTAAAACGAGGTGATGGATCCATGGGGGTTCCTTATACTACGCTATTTGTGTGTGTTCCACATTTCCCATAATAATAAGTAAAACAAAAGAAAACAAAATAAAATAATGTATGACTCATTCCAAGGCTAAAAAAAAAAAAAAACTTTAAAAGGAAGAATGACTTTAAAATATGACAAGCCTTCAAAAAAGAAACAGTGTATTGACAGAGGCACAAACAATCCCATTTAGGGAGAAAATGTGTGTTTCTGAAAGATCTAAAGGCAGATCTCAAGCAGTGTGACTCAACAAGGAGCCACTTGGAAATTTGGGGGGACATTTTTGCTTATTGTAAATCCCTGGCAGTGCTGGTTCTCAGCGATGGAAGGCCAGGATGCTCAAACTCTTTCAGTCCAAGGACCACAGACCTGCTCTCTCAATGCCAGCAGTGCCCCCATTGAACAGCAGTGATGCGTGGAGACCTAAGTGCCAAAGTGGCCACTGAGGCACTCTTCTATTAATCTGATGTTAGAGTCACATGGTCCATGAATAGGAAGGGTAAATGGTAAAGGCTGAATAATAAAGACCCACATGGAATTGCGAGAAGTGGGTCAGGAAAGCCAAAGGTTAAATGGTTAGAGGCTTGATGAGATTCAAGAGTCAACACCATATTCAGGTATAATAAGAATATAACAGGGGAGCCTGGGTGGCTCAGTTGGTGGATCATCTGACTTCGGCTCAGGTCATGATCTCACAGCTCACAAGTTCGAGCCCCCCATCGGGCTCATGGCTAACAGCGCAGAGCCTGCTTTGGCTCCTCTGTCCCCCTCTCTCTGCTCCTGCCCTGCTTGCACTCTCTCTCAAAAATAAATAAATGTTAAAAAAAAATTTTTTTAAAGAATCTAACATTTGCAGGTTTTAGAAAGAGGGGAGAATTTCCTCTAATCTAGAAAAGTTAGCACAAACATGGTTAAAGAGAGTTGGAGAGCAAAATGATAAGAGGATAAATAGTGAGAAAGCATTGCCAGGAACTTACGCTCATCCCCAACACGCCTGCAGGAGGTCACTTACCCTGCGACTCAACACTCGCCTCAGGCTCTGGAATCATCCTGTCCTCATTAAGGAAAAGTCTAATAAACCATAGGCCAGTGGCTCCATCCATCAGTGGTCGAGCAAGGCTGACTGCTGGAAGAAGCATGCCTGGTCTGGCCATGCACACTATTGATCAGGTCCTAACTTCAAGGAGTTCCTAGTCTGGCTTAGTGAAACAAGACACATTGAAAGAATAATTCTGAACATCAAAAGATACCCTAAGATTAAGTCCTAAATGAACTGCACAAACGGTTAATAGCATAAGTGAAAGAAAGTCGAAGAATGTGGCTCAGATCAGCAGGGGGTGCTTCGTGGAACCAAGGGATGGAACCCTGATGTTAAAAGAGGGCCAGGTTTTGGGGTGTCTGGGTGGCTCAAGTCAGTTAAGCAGCCGGCTCTTGATTTCGGCTCAGATCACGATCTCACGGTTCCTGAGTTCAAGCCCCGCATCAGGCTCTGTACTGCTGGCATGGAGCCTGCTTGTGATTCTCTGTCTCCCTCTCTCTCTGCCCCTCCTGCATTCTTACGTGCGCGCTCTCTCTCTCTCTCTCTCTCTCTCTCTCTCTCAAAAATAAATAATAATGAAGAAAAGAGGGGCAGATTTTGAGTAACTGTAGAAAGAAAAGAGAGGACGCATTTGTGGAAAGTACAGTATTTGGGGGGGAGGAAAGAAAAAGAACAAAGGCTTCATCCGTTGGCCATGTCTTGGTTTAGGACGTCAACTCAAACGCCTCTCCTGGCTGGCAGGTGGCCTTCCTATTGAGGTAGTCCAGCTCCTCACCTTCCGTGGCACACCTGTCACCAACTCACTGCTGCTGGGGCCCTCAGGCCTCTTTGCGCTCTGGCCTCCCATCTCTCACCTCTCTTGGCCAAACGCCCCAATGCCTTGGCCTCACACAGGGAAGTGTCACTGGCCACCCTTGGACAAACAGCCCAGATACATTCCCAAGAAAGGGAATGAGCACAGTGTCTCACTATGAACCAAATTCATGGCCTCTGGGTGCTTTCATGTAATCAAATCCAAGGGAGAAGTTTGTGTGCAAATGTTCTCTTTTTCTCTCTAGGGATAGATTCCTTTTTATTTACTCACTTTTTGATTTTCTGAAAATGGGTACCAAACCTGACAGAGAGATTCATTTAAATGTATCGTGAATGATGGGCTGGGATGCTTTCAAATAATATTTACTGAAATGCTGGTAACTGAATCAGTAGCAGTATGGTATCTGGAACCAGCTTGAAAAGCTTTGATCCATCAAACTCTTCACCAAGAGTTGATAAATCTATAATGAGCTATAAGACAAACTGTGGCCAAAATAAACCTGCTGTGTAATTCACGTATATTTGGGGTGCTACTACTCATGGTAGCCTAGAATAAATCATTGGGGGGGACTGAGTGGCTCAGTCAGTTAAGCGTTCGACTCTTGATTTTGGCTCAGGTCATGATCTCGTGGTTCAGAAGTTCGAGTCCCACATTGGGCTCTGTGCTAACAGTGCAGAACCTGTTTGGGATTCTGTCTCCCTCTGTCTTTGCACAAACTACCCACCCCTGTCCTGCCACCCTTGCCACTGCTCTCTATGTCTCTCTCAAAATACGTAAAAATAAACTTAAAATAAAACAAAGCAAATCATGTTCCTTCTCGATATGATTGCTTTTTAAGTTTATTTATGTTAAGAGAGAGTGGGCGAGCAAGGGAGGGGCAGAGAGAGAGGGAGACAGAGAATCCCAAGCAGGCTTGCGCTGATGGCGGATCCCCAACACAGGGATGGAACCCACTAACTACGAGATCATGACTTGAGCCAAAATCAAGAGCTGACCACTTAACCACTGACTGAGCCCCCCAGGGGTGCCCCTTCTCAATGTGATTTTCAAAAACTATTTATCATACATCTTTTGTAACTTAATTAAGTTTCTGACATCCACAGCCTTGTAATTAAGGAAAGATATTTTTTCTTCTAAAAATTAGAAACAGTACTTCCTAGTAAAATGCCCAAATAGACACAAATAGGATGGGGTTGGCTATATAATAAAACGTATCAAGGGGCACCTGGCTGGCTTAGTCCGAAGAGCATGTGACTCTTTTTTTTTTTTTTTTTTAATTTTTTTTTCAACGTTTTTATTTATTTATGGGACAGACAGAGACAGAGCATGAACGGGGGAGGGGCAGAGAGAGAGGGAGACACAGAATCGGAAACAGGCTCCAGGCTCCGAGCCATCAGCCCAGAGCCTGACGCGGGGCTCGAACTCACGGACCGTGAGATCGTGACCTGGCTGAAGTCGGACGCTTAACCGACTGCGCCACCCAGGCGCCCCAAGCATGTGACTCTTGATCGTAGGATCATGGGTTTGAGTCCCAAGTTGGGTGTAGAGATTACTTAATAAATAAAACTTTTAAAAAATGCTTTAAAATATAGTCCCCTTGGAGGCAGATGAGGTGAGGGCCAGCAGAACACTGTGTTTCTCTTTATTTGCTGGCTTTGCCAACACCGTGTTTGGGTTCTTGGTTGGTTCTTATCTGAAATCATGTTGACACAGGCATGAATGTTCTGAATTTTTGAAGTGTGTGTGTGTGTGTGTGTGTGTGAGAGAGAGAGAGAGAGAGAGACAGAGAGAGAGAGAGAGAGAGAGAGAGAGAGAGAGAGAGAGAATGTGGCTGTTGTTGCTTTTGGTATGCTTGCTGGAGCACATTTCTCTTAATGAAGAGCTTTTGAGAAGCTGTAAACATTTCACAACATACAGACGTTTGATAACAACTGCCTGTGCTCCGTGGGAAACACTGGAGCCTCTAAGCAGTTGATATTGTTCACGTACTACTGTTTGGCATAAAACACTCGGGCACGAGGGACTACTACAGAGTTTCTGTGAAGACAGTTTTCTAGACAGTTTCTAGGAAGACCATAGCTTGGACACATCACTTTAGTGTATTGGTAACTGAGTTTTTAGAAAGACTGCACTCAGCTCTCTATTCTGAACTTTCAATCTTATTCTGTTCCACATTTTAATAAATTCAAAATTGCTAATACTAATATAAATTGGTGAAGGGATTTCTTCTGAACACTAAACTGAAAAGAATACTTTTATCTTCCACAGAGCCTGAATAGGACGTGAGATAATGCCTCTAGCACAGTGCATTGTGCATGAAGTGTTTTCCAAGGAGTTGCTCAAATGTGTCTTGATGGATCGTTAGCAAAAAGCTGATCAAAGACAAATATTAAAATGAACTATGAAGTTCAAGCTTATTCAAACCCCAAGCATGTGGCATGTTACTCATTGAAAGCAAGGGTGCTTCTGCCTAAAAATCTTATTTTGGTCTTTTAAAATTCTTGGGCTATGTTTAGAGAATGTGTTACAGATTCATCTTTGTAAAGTGGACACACTTAGATTCTAAGAAACAAATTATAAGCACAATGTTAATTTTACATAGCGTGAGGTATGTGAAGCACTTTGAACGTTATGCACATATCATTAATTTATGGCATCGCCTCTGCTGGCCCTGTGTCCCGTGCTGGCTGCAGAAAGCAGGTCAACAGGCCAGGACAGATGTGCGGCCTCCCTGGGCCAGGCTGAGAAAACATTCCTGGCCCAGCTGTTTGTCCAGCGGCACTAATATAGCCAACAGGTCACTTCTGGATCTCAGCCTGCTGAGTCCTTCCCACTGCGGATGGGCCAGGCACAATACTGCAAATATCAGCTACCTGATACTCAACACTGTGTCTCACGTAGCTTTCATTTGTCTTAACCAAACAAAACAATACCCCCAAAAACCAAATGAACAAATAATTTTTTTAATGTTTGTTAATTTTTAAGAGAGAGAGAGAAAGTGAGAGAGAGAGAGACAGAGTGCAAATGGGGGAGGGTCACAGAGGGACACACAGAATCCAAAGCAGGCTCCAGGCTCTGAGCTGTCAGCACAGAGCCTGACTCAGGGCTTGAACTCATGAACCGTGAAGTCATGACCTGAGCCAAAGTTGGAGGCTTAACCGGCTGAGCCACCTAGGCACCCGAACAAATAAGTTTTTTTTAAGTTTCTTTATTTATTTTGAGAGAGAGAGAGAGAGGCAGAGAGAGAGAGAGAATCCCAAGCAGGCTCCAACCGTGAGATCATGACCTGAGCTGAAATCAAGAGTCAGATGTTTAACCGACTGAGCCACCCAGGCACCCCTAAACAAATAGTTTTATCAAAAAGGCTGCTTAAAACTGTTTTTTAAACAGCTTGTCCAAGAGCAAAAGAAGAACAGAAACACAGCCAAAAATGTATTAAATGTCCCTCTTCCGTTCCATTCTCACCCTTAGTGCTAATTTTTTTGGTGTTGTAGAATTCTCAGTCCTTAAAAAAGGACACTTGTAACACGTTTTCACTCACACCACTTCTTACACCAGGTGAGGGTTTTTTTTCCCTCCACATCCACGGATTCTCCAACTCTCTGGACACTGACTGGGTGTCATACAGTTCAATTCAGTTCTGACACTCACCACCCAGAATTGGTACAGAGCCCACCGCTTTAAGGGCTCAAACCCACAAGACTGTCACCCATTCAGATGCCAGCCACAAGTCCCAGTTTACCACTGATACTTCTGACCAGTTGGTTATAAACTCAAGGTTTTCACAATCCCCTCCTCAGGTTTGAAAATTTGCCAGAACTGTTCACAGAACCCAGGAAAACACTTTACCTACTATTTCTGATTTATTATAAAGGATTCAACTCAGGAACAGCTAAATGGAAGAGACACACAGGGAAAGGCATAGGGGAGGGACGTGGGCCTTCAGTGCTCTCTCTGATGTCACTCTCCCAACTCCCCACATTCACCAGCCCAGCAGCTCTCCAAACCCAGTGTTTAGGGGGGTTTATGGAGCTGTCATTGCACAGGCAGGCATGATCAATTAAGCCATTGGTCACTGGTGGTTGGACTCAATCTCTAGTCCCTCTCCCTCCCAAGAGGTCCAACTCTCTAATCATGGCTTGATCTATCTGGAGATTAGCCCCCATCTTGCAGTTACCTAGGGGCCAGCCACGAGTAGCCTAATTAGAACAAAAGAAGCTCCTATTATCCAGGATATTACAAAGGATTTAGGAGATCTGTGTCAGAAACAGGTGACAAAGACCAAGTATATATTTTTATTGTAATCACACGAGGTTTGTTACTTTTATTGATTCGGTGTGGAAGGAAACAAACCCCATAACTCCCTTCTTTTTGCTTCAATGCCTCTAATTTCACCTGAGAAGCTTGCCAGCAGATGACAGCATTCACAGCCATGAGAAATGGCTTTGTCTTAGGTAGTATTGCTTTCTAGAAGCCTCCTTCAGCTTACCTTCCCTTCTGGCTCTTGTGAGTCAGTTATCTATTGATTGGTCAGTGTGCTAAAAACAGATCAGGGGGACCTGGGTGGCTCAGTCAGTTAAGTGCCTGACTCTTGATCTCAGCTCAGGTCATGACTTCATGTTTCCTGTGCTGGAGCCCTGTGTCGAGCTCTGTGTTGGCAGCCCAGAACCTGCTTGGGATCCTGTCTCTCCCTCTCTCTGCCCCTCCCTCTCTTACTCTCTCTCTTTCTCTCTTTCAAAAGAAAGTGGAGTTCTGACTCCGATGGGCCCAGCAAAATCAGAAAGACCTACCCAAGAGGGAGCAAGGGGGAGAAGACCCCATTACCCTTGAACTCTTTCTTTCTTTCTTTCTTTCTTTCTTTCTTTCTTTCTTTCAAGATTTTAATGTTTATTTATTTTTGAGGGGGAGAGGAGGGGCAGAGAGAGAGGGAGACACTGAATCTGAACCAGTCTCCAGGCTCTGAGCTATCAGCACAGAGCCTGATGTGGGGCTCAAACCCACGACCCATGAGATCATGACCTGAGCTGAAGTCGCACACTCAGCTGACTGAGCCACCCAGACACCCCTCCCTCAAACTGTTTCTATAGAAACCCCAAAGTCTCCTTCCTTCCTGCTCTTGCTGTCCTCCACTCCACACTCCCCAAAATGTCTCATAGATTCTCATCTAAAGTGGTTGTCATTGAATTTCTTAAAACAGTCACTTTGAGAAGACTATGATCGTATATTTACAAATACATTTTGGGATACCCTTTTCTCAGAGTCTTTGAAATACTTCCATCTGCCAGAGCTTTTGACTCTTCCAGGTGTATAACAACTTGAGTTTGGTTTTTTTTTTTAATGTTTATTAATTTATTTGAAAGAGAGAGAGAGCACACGTGTGCACGAGTTGGGGAGGGGCAGAGAGAGAGGGAGATAGAGAATCCTAAGCAGCCTCAAAGCTGTCAGCACAGAGTTAAATGTGGGGCTTGAACTCAGGAACTGTGAGAGCATGATCTGAGCCAAAATCAAGACTGAGATGCTTAACCGACTGAGCCACCCAGGGGCCACTCAGCAACCTGAGTTTTAAGCTTTGGTTATAGGTCCCCTCCTGAAGCATCCGTGAGAAGTGGTAGGAGGAACCAGAAGCTAAAGTCCCTGGAACAGATGAGGGCTTTGAACCCCAGCAGGCCTGGGAAACACTCCAAGAGCAGATGTCACAGTTATTCCCTTCAAGACCTCCAAGAAAGCACCATGAGAAATACAGGAACTGTGCAGCCAGTGCGGGCCTCACACTGCTCAAGGGGGAGCCACTCACAGGAAAGAGTGAACGACCCCCGTCCCTCCACCCTCCCCAGCTCTGTGCAGAGCAGGCCTCTGAGGACAAGAATGGTGACATTCTCCTGAGACACACACCACAGGGAGCTTCCTGGGAGAAGGGCTATTTCCTGTCCGAGGCCTGGACACCACCCTGAGAGGATGTGGCTATCCATACATATGACGTAATTCTGTTCCTCATCCACCCAAAGCCGTCCCTGAGGGCCTCCCTTTGTACTTTGGGAACGGCCCAAACTTTGGGATGAGGAATTTTGAAGATTGGTTCCACTACGTGGGTGAGTGATGTACCCTAAGTCTCATCTGTTGCAGGAATAAACTGTGCCTAAATCTTAGCTTTCACACCCAACGGGGAGAATTCTGCCTTTCCTGGTATATTCTGGGCCTTTTGCTGCAGGGTTAGGGTAAGGGAGGAAAAGAAGAAGGGCCAAGGTAGGCTGATTTGACTTCTACAGAGAAGAACAGAGAGCAACTATAGGATGAAGGAAAAATCCATTGGGAAAGAATGAGAAAAAGGAGGGAGAGAAACACCAGAGTAGGCTGAGATGGGGGAAATCTGGGGCACATGTGGAGGAAAAGAAGGACGGAGATTCAGGGGACAGCTGAGGACAGGCAGGACATGTGAACCATGTTTCGAGAGAGAAAGAGAGCTGGGAGGCTTTGTACGGTTATTAAATTGTCCTTTAGCATTTCTAGAGATTCCGTTAAACGTGCAAATAGTCGGATCATATAGGTTGTTGAAAACCATTGCCTTCATCAGTTTGTCCGAGAGTAAAATAAGAACAGAAACACACAGAAGCCTATTAAATAAATGTCCCCTCCTTGGCTCTGTGCTCACCGCCAGCTATAAACTCCAGCAGGTCAAGGGCTTGAACATGCCACAATAGCCCTGGTCCCTAGCAAGCATGGTTGCTGGCACAGGGAAGCCGCCAATCAGATGTGTCACTGAATTCATTGTTTTCTGTGGCCCTTCCAAGTTTCAAATCTGAAGAAGGTTGAGAGAGAATTACAGCCTCCTTTACCTTTGCTGTCCTGGGCCAGGGGTCCCATGAGGTGTGATATGGAGACAGCCGTTCTCTGGGAACCTCTGGGATGAGCCATAAACTTTCTAGAAGCATCTGTGCAAAGCTCATTTATGTCATTCAAAACTTGTTGAATCAAAAAGAAACCTCAGGGGCGCCTGGGTGGCGCAGTCGGTTAAGCGTCCGACTTCAGCCAGGTCACGATCTCGCGGTCCGTGAGTTCGAGCCCCGCGTTGGGCTCTGGGCTGATGGCTCAGAGCCTGGAGCCTGTTTCCGATTCTATGTCTCCCTCTCTCTCTGCCCCTTGCCCATTCATGCTCTGTCTCTCTCTGTCCCAAAAATAAATAAACGTTGAAAAAAAATTAAAAAAAAAAAAAAAAGAAACCTCATAAAGGGGTGCCTGGGTGGTTCAGTCAGTTAAGCGTCCGACTTCGGCTCAGGTCATGATCTCGTGGTTCATAGGTTTGAGCCCCCATCGGGCTCCATGCTGACAGCTCAGAGCCTGGAGCCTGCTTCTGATTCTGTGTCTCCCTTTCTCGATGCCCCTCTCCTGCTTGTGCTCTGACTCTGTCTCTCTTTCAAAAATAAATAAACATTAAAAAAATTTTTTTAAAGAAATCTCATAAAAAGCTAAACCACCAGTGTGCTTTAAGCCATTTCCTATACTTCTGATAGCAATAATAAAATGGGGTGCCTGGGTGGCTCAGTTGGATAAGTGTGCCACTCTTGGTTTCAGCTCAGGTCATGATCTCATGTGATTGTAAGATTGAGCCCCGAGTCAGGTTCCAAGTTGACAGCAGTTGGGATTCTCTCTCCCTCTCTCTCTCTGCCCCTCCCTCAATCACTCACATGCTTTCTCTCTCTCTTTTTCAAGATAGATGGATAAACATTTTTTAAAAATACTAAAAATTAAAAAGCAATAAAATGGAAAAAATACTTCTCAGGCAAAGGAAATGTTTTTGTTTATACTTATGGGCAGGTGAGTATTCCCCATTGTGAACTAACAGGTTTTTAATATTTGATGCAGGCATCTGAACAAACGTATTTTTAAAAACTTTCTCCCTTTTTTTGTTCCATAATATTCACTGGTTTTAGTGGTCCCCAAAGTGGCATGGGATAGTTTTATGTAGAATTATATTTGGAAATAGAGTCAGAGGAATTTATGAAGGCTAAACCATTGGTTTATGTTACTTTTTAGTTTTAGGGACTACTCCCATCAGATTTCTTTGTGTGATTTTTGTGTACCCTCATAAAACTGGGAGCTAAATAAAGGGGAAAATAAGGCAACTTTGTTTCCCTCTTCTGCTCCAATGCTCACACCCATCTCATTTTTACTTTGCTACAGAAATGTAATTTGCTTAACCTCCACCCCCACGCTCAGTGCAAGAACTAATTATATCATCCCCTTATTTCTGCAGGGAGGAAATAAAGCAAATAAAGGGAATCACTTTTGGGTGAAACCAAAATGCTCCCGTGGAGTGGCGTTTCAATTCCGAAACCCCTCACTCACAGATCTTTCTGCATGATGGAGACTGAAGGACAGAGAACCTCAACCACATTCTCCAACCCTGGGGAATGCTAAGCACCTATTCCGACAGTCTTCAAGATTTACTGCAGAACCAGCAGCAAGTGCAAACATTCACCCAAATTCCTCCCACCCCAACTCGACCCTCGGGAGAGAACAGGCTGTTGTTAATGTGTGCCCGTGGGGCCTACAGATGTTTTCAAGGGAAATAGCTAGAACTCGCATTCCCATCTAGATTTCAGGGGCGACTTCCACACCACTTACAAGAAATAATGGTATTTTTTCCCCCTGAATAGAAAAGAATGTTCGTGTAGAAAGTTTAAAAACACAAAAAAGAGATCTGAAAAAAGAAAATCTCAGAATCCTAAAATTTTTGGTGGTGAATCCTTCTAGGCTGCTTTTATGCATGTTTATGTTTATGGAATATATATGTAATGAAAAATAAAATGACTCTACATTTGCTAGATAAATTTTTTTTTTTTAGTTTATATATTTATTTTGAGAGAATGAGAGAGGGAAAGCAGGGGAGAAGCAGAGAGAGCTGGAAACAGAGGATCCGAAGCAGGACAGAGGATCTCTGACAGCAATGAGCCCAATGTAGGGCCCGAACCCACGAGCCAGAGATCATGACCTGAGCCGAAGTCAGACGCTGAGCTGACTGAGCCACACAGGCGCCCCTAAATTGATTTTTTAAATTAACTATAGAACATGGATATGTTCCCACTTTATTCAATACTATCTCATATCAGCATTTGAAATGGCAATTTGAAATGGTTACATGAAAGGAGTACTATGATTTATTTAACCAATTTAAATTAATCCCCGTTGCTGGACATTAATCCCAATTTTCTGCTATTAAAATTAATTCTTCTGAGGCATTTTTGTATAAACCTCAGCAATATGTCCTTTGGTGTAATTTAGGTGTAATTTAGGAAATTCCAGGTCGCAGAACACGCCCATTTTAAAGGTTTTAGACATACAACTTTATTTATTTAAAAAAAAATTTTTTTAATGTTTGTTTATTTTTGAGAGAGAGAGAGAGTGGGGGAGGGGCAGAGAGCAAGGGAAACAGAATCCAAAGTAGGCTCCAGGCTCTGAGCTGTCGGCACAGAGCCTGATGCAGGGCTCAAACTCACAGACCATGAGATCATGACCTGAGCCAAAGTCGGATGTATAACCGACTGAGCCACCCAGGCACCCCACTGACATGCAGTTTAAACATCAATTTTCAGTCTTCCTAGTCTTGCCAACATTGCAAGTTATTTTAATAAAAATACTTTGCCAATTTGATAAAAGAAAAATGTGACTTCACTGTGTTTTTACTATGAATTTACATGATTATTAATGACATTGAAGGGCTTTTTTCACTGTGTTTATTAACCATTTATATTTTTATTTTTGTTTTGACTATTTATATGCTTTCTTTAGGGTTTTTTTTTTTTTTGCAATACTTGTCTTTTTATTACTGATATAGAAGACCTTTTCAAATATTAAGGATAGTAACCCCCCCCCTTTTTTTCTATTTTAGAGAGAGAGGGCACAAGAGGTGGGGAGAGGGGCAGAGGGAGAGAGAGAGAGAGAGAGAGAGAGAGAGAGAGAGAGAGAGAATCTTAAGCAGGCTCCAAGCTCAGCCAGGAGCCTGATGCAGGGCTCAATCCCACAACCCTGGGATCATGACCTGAGCCAATATCAAGACTTGGACGCTCAATTAACTGAGCCACCCAGGTGCCCCAGTAACCCTTTGTTAACATACTGGCAAGTTTTCCCTGGCTTGCTGTTTGCCTTAATTGTATTTGTGATTTTTTTTTAATGTACATAAGTGTTTTTTCATGTTTTATGCAGTAGAAACTATATTAATCTTCCCTTTTGTTTTCTGACTTTGGTTGTATAGGCTTAAAAAGCTTTCTCTGGGGCGCCTGGGTGGCGCAGTCGGTTGAGCGTCCGACTTCAGCCAGGTCACGATCTCGCGGTCCGTGAGTTCGAGCCCCGCGTCAGGCTCTGGGCTGATGGCTCGGAGCCTGGAGCCTACTTCCGATTCTGTGTCTCCCTCTCTTTCTGCCCCTCCCCCGTTCATGCTCTGTCTCTCTCTGTCCCAAAAATAAATTAAAAACGTTGAAAAAAAAATTAAAAAAAAAAAAAGCTTTCTCTAAGTCCCACAGACTTTTGTCAATAAATCATAGCCATGTGCTACTGTCTTAATAGCTCTTCCATTATTGTGAAGGCCAGGACCAGCTCTTTTTCTTACTTCCCCCTTAAGTGTCCTGCGTTTAGTCGAATACAATCCATTCACTAAAAACATGTTTTAACTGAGCACCCACTGCATTCCAAATGTAAATGAATTAGACACCTGTACGCAACTGCTTCTTTGTGAATTTTGCCAGCAAATAACTGAATAATTAGCACATGTGACGAGTACAGAGACCAGGGCAGGAAGGGAACTGGAGAAATTTTTAAAACTCCCTGACCCTTGAAAATTTTTAAAAAATTTTTTTTTTTTTACGTTTATTTATTTTTGAGACAGAGAGAGACAGAACATGAATGGGGGAGGGTCAGAGAGAGGGAGACACAGAATCTGAAACAGGTTCCAGGCTCTGAGCGGTCAGCACAGAGCCCGACGCAGGGCTCCAACTCAAGGGCCGCGAGATCATGACCTGAGTCGAAGTCAGCTGCTTAACCGACTGAGCCACCCAGGTGCCCCGAAAATTTAAAGTTCAATACACTCTTGAGGGGATTAAAGAGGCAAGGTTTCAACTTAAAAAAAAATTTTTTTAACATTTATTTATCATTGACAGACAGAGAGACACAGAGCGTGAGCAGGGAAGGGGTAGAGAGAGGGGAGACACAGAATCTGAAGTAGGCATCAGGCTCTGAGCTGTCAGCACAGAGCCCAACACAGGGCTCGAACTCACAAACTGTGAGATCATGACCTGAGCTGAAGTCAATCATCTAACCAACTGAGCCACCCAGGAGCCCCTCAACTTTTTTTTTTAATGTTTACTTATTTTTGAGAGAGAGAGAAAGTGGGGGAGAAGCAGAGAGAGAGAGGGAGACACAGAATCCGAAGCAGGCTCCAGGCTCTGAGCTGTCAGCACAGAGCCAAACACAGGGCTTGAACCCACGAGTGAGTGGTGAGATCATGACCTGAACCCAAGTCAGATGCTTAACTGACTGAGCCACCCAGGCACCCTTGGAGAGGCAAGATTTATAAGAGACAAGTGAGTAACTGTAGTACAAGGGAGAAAGTAGAAGTAGCCTGTGAGATGGGTAAAAACTCTCATTGCTCACATGATGGGGATCAGGGAGGGCCTGTAGAGAAAATGGCATCTGAAGTGAGCTTTACAGGTAGAAATGAAGGAGAGAACACTCTTCCTCCTGCCCTTAAAGAGAAGAAGAAACAGGCGCGGTTGACCCAATCTCTCCCTATAGTACTATAAAAAAAGGTTTCCAACCCACAATGCCCAGAGGAGGGGCTCAGTGAAGACAGTTGGCATGTCTTTATACTGCCTTTTGCATTTACAATTTGCTTCTGGTATTTGGGCGGGGGGGTGTAGAAAATTTTCTTTGTTACATAGTTAAATCTTTTCAAATGGTGTGGCAGACTGTACTTTCCAAAGATGGCTGCACTAATATATATCCCATCTCACATGCTCTTCTTAGAAGGTGACTGTAACAGGCTTCATTGAGAGGTGGAGTCTCTGTTCTCTGCCACTGAACCTGGGTGGATCTCCATAATTGCCTCAACCAGTAGAATGTGGCAGAAGTGCTGTGGCATGACATCCAAGGCTAAGGCCTGAAAAGCACTGCTGGCTGGCTCTCCTTCTCTCTCTTGGGACACTTGCACTCTGAACACAGCCACCATATTCTGAGAAAGTCCAGGCCACACAGATTCCTGGTCAATAGCGCCAACCAGATTCCTGGTCAACAGCCAGACAAGTGAACAAGGAAGAGTTGGAGCTTATGATGTCATTTACATCTGAGATGATTATTGTGGCTTCTGGAGACTTGACTGGGGGGAAAGGGACAACAGATCAGGTGTGGAGGTAGGAAGAACAATAAGTTAAAGGCTTTAGCCATAACCCAGGACAGAGATGATGTGGTTTGGATTAGAGTTATAGCAGTGAAATAGGTAAGAAGTAGTCCTATTTGGGAAATGCTTTGAATGTAGAGCTTATGGGATTTGCTGATGGACTGGATGGGAGTTGGGAGGGAAAGAGAGGAGTCACTGATGATATCTAGATTGTTAGCCTGAGAAGTTAGGTATTGGGTCAGTGATGGTGTGTCATTTATTGAGATGAAAACACCTAAGGAAAGAGTAGCTTTTCAAGGCAAGATAAGTCATTAATTTGATCCTGGGAATGTTCTATGAGAAGCCTGTTAGATATCCAAGTGGAAAAGTGAAATAAATAGTGGGAAATGTGAGTCTAGAGCCTTGAGAGGCCTTAGCTGGAGATACAAACATGGGAGTCATGGCATATAGATGGTGTTCCAGATACAATAGCTGTGTAATAAATGACCTCAAGACTTAGCTTAAAACAGCTATTTCATTTGCCCACCAATCTATGGGTTAAGAATTTAGGGCAGGGCTGGGGCGCCTGGGTGGCTCAGCCAGTTAAGTGACTGACCATCAGTTTCAGCTCAGGTCGTGATCTCACAGTTCATGAGATCAAGTCCCACATAGGGCTCCATGCTGACTGCACAGAGCCTACTTGGGATTCTCTCTCTCTCTCTCTCTCTCTCTCTCTCTCTCTCTCTGCCTCTCCCTCTTCTCAAAATAAATAAAGAAACTTAAAAAAATTTTAAGGCAGGGCACAACAGGAATGTTTAGCCTCTATGCCACAATGGGGTCTCAGCTTGGAAGACTTTAAGGCTGGAGGCAACACGTAAGGTGGGTTTGGAATCACTTGGAAGCATCTTTATTCACAAATCTGCCAATTCAGGCTGGCTAGTTACTGGGACCTGAGCAGAGGTGGTCAACTGGACTACTCATAGTGGCTTCTCTATGTGGCTTGGGCTTCCTTACAGCATGGAAGCCTTGGGATGGCTGGACTATGTACATGGCAGCTCAGGGCTCCATAAGTGAGTGTACCAATGAACAAGGCAGAAGCTGCATCACCTTACCTAACTTAGCCTTGAAAGCTATGCAGCACCCTTTCCACTCCATTCTACAGGCTACAAGACAGTCAGTAACAGCCTGTCTAGATTCAAAGTAGGTGGCGAGGTGGGTAGATATAGATCCCTTCTCTTGATGGAGGAATGTGAAGATTACATTATAGAAGAGCATGTAGGATGGAAATGTTTTTGTGGACAATCCTGGGAAATACAACTTACTACAGATGGTAATTGTTTAGGGCTTTGCAATTTCATGAGATCACTTAAGAAGCAAATGTAGACCAAAGAGGTCCAGGACTGAGCCCTGGGCACCCAACATTTAGAGAATGGGAGGAAGAGGAGCCAGTGGGTAGAAGGAAGCTTAGAGCAAAAGTCATTTTTTGCAGCAACTGCTCCTCCTTCCTTATGAAATTCCTTAGGAAGTGGGGTCAGGGCAAGTTCTTGCATTGGCCAGCAGTTGCTACATGGGGCCAGAAACAGCCCTCCCCAGTGGGCACTGCCTAGGGGCTCAGCTGAGCCCAACTCCTCAGCCCCACCAATGTGATCAGTCAGTACCGCTGGTTCCTGCAATTTCTCAGTCTTCCAAAACACACGCAAGGAGGGTAGGGTAGTGTCCATAGACCCTTCCTGTGGAGATGCGGTTGCCCAAGTCCAGAGAAACCCTTCTTTTAGAAAACCATTTTTGACCCTTCTTCAAGAGCTAAAGAAGCCTCCATTTCGCTCAACTTCAAAGAAAACTTAACATCCAAACAGTAGCATCTGGATTTAGATTTAACTTGACTTCAGTTCCCTTTAAAAGTATTTGGCGAATGTTGTCTCAAGTCTTGGAGAATTTCCTCAACCAAGAGAGTCCAAAGGTAATGATGCTTTCACCTCCAGGAAACTCAACCGCCAAAAGTTCCCTAAATGGCAGGTCCCAGGGAACAACCCAAAATAATTAAGTCCCTCTTCTCAAAGACCCTGCTATAATAGTTAAAATAAACAGTCTGTGTGTTAGAGTTGGAAGTTCTGTTATTATATAGCTGTCTTGCTGACATGGGTTCAAACCTCTACAGAGTTATAAAGAATGAGGCGCGTGCTGCTCCTTTAATGTTGTTCTTGCTCATGCAAATGACGCCCTATTACACCCAGCAATGCTTAACTACTAGGTTAAAAACAACCACATAGCAATTTGGACCACTCCAGGGGGTGGAGTAGGTACCCTCACTGCTTTGTGGTTTTATGCAGTTCGTATACTGTATACAAGAAGACTTGACCTGGGGCAGGCAGTAAGAAATGTGTAATTAGAAACACTTCCCAAGGAAATTACAATGACAAGTCAAGGCTTGAGGATTTCCGCAGGAGCCTGGAGCCGCAGATATTCATTATAGGTACTTGGAAGGCACAGCCGCCAGGCTGAAAACCGTGTCTAATTGCTGTGCGGCTGGATGCAGGCACCGAGGACCGCCCAGGGCCGCCCAGAGCCAGAAATGGTGTCTATGGCAACACAACGCTCCATTTTTAAACTTTTCACTGCATAAAAAGAAATTGCTTACATTTTCCTTATTCTCTTTTTCTTCCTACCAATTTCAGAGTTTGTACCAGCGGTGAATCCCCTCTAGGTCTAGCATTTCCTGGTAACTAATGACTTTCTGGGTGAAACGCTTTTGGCTTTACCTCCAACCAGCCATTAATTACTGCCCCAGGAAGCATTTTCCAATCAAATTATTGTTTAACCAAAAATAAAAGAAAATGGACTTTTACTGCTGTCAACAACAATGATCAACTCTCCCTCTGAGTCTAAATGGGAATCGTGGCAGTTTTAAATTTAGGAAGTGTCCCTCTGGGGACCAGTTAAGAAAGGCTTTCTCTAGATACAGCAAAGTTGCTCTGGGTGCCCTTGAGGACCTTTGGCTGTGGCCCCAGAGGATGCTGACCCACAGGCAGGAAGGATCAGGAAAGTTACACATGCACATCACCCCACCACCCCTGCTCCTGGGTCCCCAGTCATTCTTTGTCAGTGTCCTTCTAACCTTGCTGTTAAGGCAAATGCCCTAAATACTTCTATGGGAGTGTCTGAGAGGGAGGATTGCTCCCATGAGCAGTGGATATGTAAAATCTGCATGCAGAGGCCACCTGGATGGCTCAGTCAGTTAAGTGTCTGACTCTTGATTTCAGTTCAGCTCAGGATGTCATGATTTGTGAGTTCAAGCCCCACATCACACTCTGTGCTGATAGTGCAGAGCCTGCTTGGGGTTCTCTCTCTCCTCCCTCTGTCTCTGCCTCTCTCCCACTGGGTCTCTCTGTCTCTCTCAAAATAAATAAACTTAAAAAAAATCTGCACACATGAGAATAGTCACACCTCTTGAGTACCGACAACATGCCAGGCAGGTGCTGTGCCCCATGGTTTACACACATCATCTGGAGTGAGCTCCATCAGGCCCCAAAGGGAGAGTACAGTCATTATTCCTGTTTCACAGATGGGGAAACTGAGATTTAGAGAGGGTAACTTGGCCAAGATCCACCATATCCTGGTGAGTAGCAGAGCCAGAACTTGATTCCCAGTCTTTCCATCATAGCCTTAGCTTTTTACTTGTTTTCTTAATTTTGTTATCTATGTTTCCTCTAATTTATTATTATCTACATTATATGTGTGGCAAAATACACATCGCATAAAATTTACCATCTTAAGATTTTTATTTAAAATTTTTGTTTAATGTTTACTTATTTTTGAGAGAGAGAGTGCAAGTGGGAGAGGGGCAGAGAGAGAGGGAGACAGAGGATCCGAAGTGGGCTCTCTGCTGTCAGCATGGAGCCTGATGCGGGGCTCAAACCCATGAACCATGAGATCATGCCCTGAGACAAAGTCAGTCACTTAACCGACTGAGCCACCCAGGGCCACCCATCTTAAGCATTTTAAAGTGTGCATGAAGTACACTTGGTGGCATGAAGTACATTCGCTTTGTTGTGTGGCCATCACCGCCGTCCATCTCCTGAGCTCTTTTCCATCATGCAGAGCTGAAACTCTGTCCCCATGAAACAACAGCTCCCCATTCCCTCTTCCCCCACATCAGCCCCTGGCAACCACCATTCCAATTTCTGTCTCTCTGAATTTCACTACTCTAGGTAGTGGGTTTTTGCGGTATTTTCTAAACTGCTTCTTTCACTTAGCATACTGTCCTTAAGGTCCATCCACATTGTAGCGTGCATCAGAATTTCCTTTTCTAAGGCTGAATAATATTCCATTATCTATATACAACATATTTGTTTGTCATTCACCCACGGGGGGACCCCTAGGTTGCTTCTTTTGGCTGTTGTGGCTATTGTGAATAATGCTGCTGTGGTTAACTCTTAACCACTAAGACACATTGAGACTTTGAGTGACTCTTAAAGGGGGGCACACGACCCACGGACTGCCTGACACCACTAACCTGCAGACCAGCCAAATACCATGCAGTCGGCCCATCAGCCTATTCCAGAAGGCGCCACCTTACTGGCAGGGGAAAAAGGTGGCTGAGGCCAGAACGTTCTCCGGGTTAGCCAGCTGGAGCTCCACAGCACCACACTGGCACACCTGATGAGGAACTTCGGTGTTCACTTCCAGTCTGTATCCCTGAGACTTACATTCTGGGGAAGACAAGGGCTTTCCAATCCTAACTTCTCAGTCCAGACTTGACTGCAGGATTCTCCAGCTGGACCAGAGCCTGTTCTGGGACACCACGGGCTCATCTGCCAGCCCCTTGCTGGCTCCCAGCGGGGTTGAGTGGTGGGCAGTGTTCCCCTCCCAGGGGGCACTGCCACAGGGGCTTTGTGGGAATGTGAGGGGCATTCCTGGTGGTCATATGGTCTGGTTTGGGTGCACTACTGATATTTAATCTGTGGGGCCAGGGACACAAGCCTCCCTGCTGTGTGTGAGGCAGTGGCCCACAACAAAAAACTGTTTTGCATCCTGAATCACTTTCAACCGTCTCATTAAAATGTATCTTGTAAGTGAAAACCTCATTATAATTATCTGAGCCTAAAACCTAATTATGTTTTACAAATGAACACACAGACATTTTGCCTGGTTTTTTACATGCACCAGATTTTCCAGGAATGTAACTATTGAGTACATTGAGGGAGACTATGTTTATTATACTTGGAACTTTACTTAGAGTTGTTCACCATTTTGTAAAATCATGGCAATGCCATTCCTAGTATTTGAGTTAAAAAAAAAAAAAGCATATACAACCTTATCAGTTACATTAAAAAAATTTTTTTAACATTTATTTATTTTTGAGAGACAGAGAGAGGCAGAGCATGAGTGGGGAGGGACACACACACACACACACACACACACACACACACAGAATCTGAAACAGGCTCCAGGCTCCAAACTGTCAGCACAGAGCCCGATGCGAGGCTGGAACCCACGGACGAGGAGATCATGACCCGAGCTAAAGTTGGAAGCTTAACCAACTGAGCCACCCAGGCACCCCTGTTGGGTTTTGTTTGTTTGCTTGTTTGTTTGTTTGTTTGTTTGTTTGTTTTAAGAGACACAGGGAGAGAGAGGGAGGAGAGAGAGAATCCAGAGCAGAGTCCGCACTATCAGCACAGAGCCCGACGTGGGGCTCACACTCATAAACCATGAGATCATGACCTGAGCCCAAATCAAGAGTCAGACGCTTAAGCGACTGAGCCACCCAGGCTCCCCTATCACATACATTTGAATTGCCACATTCAGGAGAGTCTACCTTTAGGGGCAAGCATCCAACACAGTTTTTAGGTCTTCCAGTGTAGTCCTGCCCTAGCATATACATATTGAAATATACATTGTGTTATTAACATTTTCTAGTCTTTTATTTCTTCTTTATTTTACATTCAAGGCCATTACATCACTTTTACTGTTAAACATTATATGAGTCGGTCGATTATATTAGAACACAACTCTTTGTCCAAAACTCCTGGGGCCAGATATGTTTCACAATTTTCCAGATTTTAGAAAAGTAGTGTGGTGCACATACGATGTATTATATAACCCCTCAGCGAGGTCTGGAACAGCATCCTCTAATCAAGCACACTAATATTTCTCCAGCAAAACATATAAATAGACATTTAGCGTGGGATGAATAAAGTCTATACAAAGCTTCAGATGAGCTGAGGGCAGGTTTTGCTGACAAAATAAAAAAAAACTGCTTTGGATTTTCAACACTTTTTGGATTCTGGATAAGAGATTACAGGCTTCTATTACAAGTGGCTCTCACTTTGGCCATAAGGAAGGGGAATCATGAGGCAGAGGTGCTGGATCTGATAGGCTGAGACCACAGCTCCACCCACCACTCAAAGTCCGTTTCCTGGGGTTGGGGGTCTCCACCCTACCCCTGAGCTTCTCCCCTTCCCAAACCTCCTCTACGTTCAAGTGAATGTGGCCTGATTATTTTCTTTCCTGTCTGTCAGTTCCTGGACCTTTGTAAAATAACTTTGTCAGGTAACCGCCACCCTAGGTGATGCCTGAGGTGCCTGGCCACATGTGATTACTGCTCCCAGCGGGGCAGGTGGGAGTCCTGTGTGTTCAGCTCTGCTGGCCTTCCCAGCCAGCCTCCCCCACTTCCACTGTCATCCCAAAGGTAAGCTGTCCTCCGTGCCGGAAATGCCTGCTTTATCCCCCTTGCCTGCTGGGTGAGGATTCCTTTTTAAGCCGATTCATGGGACTTCCCCAAAGCCTCCCAAGGGCCTCTGTCCCTCCCTCAGGTGAGATCCTGTAACTCTTGATACGTTCATTCATTACATCAACAGTGTCGACTATGTGCCAGGCACTGGGCTGGGCTGAAGAATGTGGGCCCTGTAGAACCTTAGGTTTCACAGGATAACCTGTCCCAGGGCCCTGCTTAGCGCGTAAGACACTCATCGGCCTTATGTTCTTGCCAAGGGAGCGGAGGTCCCGTTCGGTGCTGCCCCAGCAGGAGCAGTTCCGTTCCCACAGAGACAGGAACTCACACTTGTGGCACAGCTACTTTTGTGCCAGACGCTCCACAAAGTTCTCTTCTCTTCAGAAAGGGGACGCTTGCTGGTGTGTGCCCAGGGGACAGAGTCCCAGGGTAAATGGGCTGTCTTTCTAGAATGCTAATTTCACTCAAAGATTTGAGAGGGAAAGTTAATTAGTGTAAGGTAAGTAATTTAAGACATTTTTACATTAAATCAGTTGTGGAGAGATTATGGAGCAGGATGCTAAATTAACACATTTTTTCCCCCTCAATGTATTATTTGAAGAGGTAATACATGCATGAAACACAATCTGAAAAGTATAAAAAAGAGTTTAGAATGAAAATGTAGCCCTCTGTTCTCCAACCACCTGGCTTTATTCCCAGGAGGCAACCAGTATTCCCAGATTCCTGGGAATCCTCCAAGAGATAATCTAAACATAGTACAAGTAAATACCTATGTATATGGTTGTTTTTTTGTTTTGTTTTGTTTTGTTTTGTAAAAAATGATAGCATAAAATACACACTGCTCTGCAGTGTGCTTTTTTTCAGATAACACTACATCTTGGAGAGCTTCTCATAACATGTTCATCAAGAATTATGTCATTATTGTAACAGCTGCACAATATCTCATTGTATGGATGTGCCAGAATTTGTAAACCAGCCCTATGATGGTTATTTCCAATATTTTCCTATTATAAACAACACTACAACAAATATGACCGTGAATATTCTTCATTTGTACCTGTGTTAGTGTGTCTGTAGGAAGAATTCCTAGACGTGGATCACAGGGTATGCTATAGGGTCCAGTAGCCCTCGGAAGAGCTCTTCCTGGGGCGCGTGGGTGGCTCAGTCAGTTAAGCGTCTGACTTTGGCTCAGGTCATGATCTCATGGTCCACAAGCCTGAGCCCCGTGTCCGTCTCTGTGCTGACAGCTCAGAGCCTGGATCCTGCTTCAGATTCTGTGTCTCCCTTTTTCTACTCCTCCCCCGCTCACACCTCTGTCTCTCTTTGTCTCTCTCTCTCAATCCAAAGTAAATAAACATTAAAAAAAAAAAAAGAAGAGTCTTCCAATCTACACTATATCAGAGCATCTGTTTCCTCCTCCCTTAGCCAATACAATAGACAATGATGTGTTCTCAAGCTTTCTGACCCTGGCCAATCTGATATGTAAAAACATGTATCTTGGTAGAATTTTTTTTTAAGTTTATTTATTTTGAGAGAGAGAGAGAGAGAGAGAAAGCACTTGAGTATGCTTGCTAGTCTGAACAGGGTAGGGGCAGAGAGAGAGGGAAAGAGAGGATCCCAAGCAGGGTATGTGCTCTCAGTGTAGAGCCCACCAAGAGGCTCAATCTCATGATCCACGAGATCGTGACTTGAATAGAACCAAGAGTCAGACGCCTAACCGACTGAGCCACCCAGACACCCCTCTCGTTAGAATTTTTACTTGCTTTTCTAAAATTATGGAGATGTTTGAGTATCTATCTTTTTAAGTAATCTCTGTGCCCAATGTGACACTCGAACTCACAACCCTGAGATCAAGAGTTGCATACTCCACCATCCGAGCCAGCCAGGCACTCCTCTTTTTTTTCATAATAGTTGAGACTCATTTGTATTTCTCTTTTTAAAAAGATTTTATTTCAGGGTCACCTGGGTGGCTTGATCAGTTAAGTGTCTGACTTGATCTCGCCGTTTGTGAGTTTGAGCCCTGCATCGGGCTCTGTGCTGACAGCTCAGAGCCTGGAGCCTGCTTCAGAATCTGTGTCTCCCTCTCTCTCTGCTCCTCCCCTGCTCTCCCTCTCTCTCTCTTTCTCAAAAATAAACACAAAAAAATTTAATGAAAGATTTTATTTCATTTATTTCATTTTTTTTAGTTTTTTAGTAATCTTTACACCCAGTGTGGGACTCAAACTCATGATCCTGAGATTAAGAGTTACACATTCCACCGAAAGAACCAGCCAGGTACCCCAAGACCCATTTGTATTTCTTATTCTGGGAACTGTTTTTGTTGTTGTTGTTGTTGTTTCATATCATTTGCCCATTTTTCCATTGGATTGTTGGCTTTTTTCTTATCAATATTTAGGAAAGATAACTTGTGATTTGAATTACAAATATTTCCCTCCAGTATGTGTGTCTTTTGATTTAGTTTGTCTTTTGGTCCCCTCTTCCCATATAGTCAGTTATAATTTTATTTTTTGGTAGAATTTACCTTTGCATTTACAGCTTCTTGTTGTTGTTTTTAATGTTTATTTATTTTTGAAGGGGAGAGAGAGAGAGAGACAGAGCATGAGTGGGGGAGGGGCAGAGAGAGAGGGAGACACAGAATCCAAAGCAGGCTCCAGGCTCTTAGCTGTCAGAACAGAGCCTGATGCGGGGCTTGAACCCATGAACTGTGAGATCATGACCTGAGCCGAAGTTGGACCCTTATCCAACTGAGTCACCCAGGCGCCCCTATAACTTCTGGGTTTTATTCCATTCTTAAAGAGGCTTCTCCCCTAACTGAGGTGATTAAAAAAAACTCTTATTAATTCATGCCGCCAAAAATGTACTGAGGTCTGACTCTGCCGAGCACTGCTCTAGGTATGAGAGTCACAATGCTCAACTAAACAAACCGTCAGTACATGTTCTGAGTTCTTTTGCTAAGGCGTTTAGTACTTTCCCTAAGTACTTTCATGGTTTCACATTTGCAATGAAATCTTTCTTCTGTTGGGAATTTAATTTGGTATAAACTGTGAGGGATCTTTTTTTTCCTTCCCAACTAGCAACTGTGTTGTCTCAATATCATTGCCTAAATAATTTCTTTCCTTTACTGATTTGAGATGTCAGTTCTATCATATGCTAAATTACCATAGCTCATGCATTTTTAAATCAAAAAGAGGACCTCAAAGAAATGTCCTGCTTCAAGCTTCACCAACGGGCCCCTCTTTTTTTATTTTTCTTAATGTTTGAGACTCATTTAGGAGCTCTCTCTTCTGTCTGTAGGAGCACTTGGTGGGAAGTTTGAGTATCACTGACATTTTTTAAAGTCTTCTTTGATCTTCAAATAAGAACCTCCAAGATAGATAGTGTATCTCCATTTTCCAAGCAAGAAAATTAAGCCTAGAGAAATTAAGAAAGTGCCGCAATAGGCTAGACCCCTACTGTTTTATCTTCCCCTCGCTTCCCTTCTGGGAATTGGCTGCACCCCCCCCCCCCCGCCCCCGCCGTCCATCGCCTCCAACTGCCGACACCTGTTGGCCAAGCTCAGGGGGCCAGGGCCTGCTCCCACAAGCTTTGCCGATCAGTCTTTCTTCATATGCTTGAAATGGAAACCTAGAGGGGCCAGGCTCTGTGAGTTATACAGGGGGGTATCTACGATAGGCCACATTTCTTGCCCATGGAGAGAAGCAGAGGATCCTAATCTGTAGAAGGAGATGGAGCCTGAATCAGGATCCCTAGAAGGTTGGGCAAGAAAGGGCGAGTGCCCAAGCATTCATGCCCACGGTTCTCTGTGCACCTGGCTGGGCTTTAGCTGCTTCCCTGTTGTGTTCCTCCAGACTCTTCCCAAGATTTTTAGAATACATTCTCCTTAAGCTGCTTTGACAAGGGATCCCAGGAAATGGCTGAACCTGGTCTGATCCCAGAAGGGTTTCTTTTTCAAGCATCAACAGGAGCACATCCCAAACAGGGGCCAGAATGCTGTTTCGGCTTCGAGTTGTGTCTCACAGGGCAAATGGAGTGTGTGATTATGGCCAGCGCAGGGGCTCCAGCGGCCAGTGTTCTCAGCCAGGCACCCTGTGAGCCCATCTGTAACCACGTTGAAGACTGTGCCAGTGCAAACCTAAAGCCTACTTCTTTTTCAGGGTGATAAAGACCAATAAAGTTGTGATTTAGAAAAATATCTTCTTAGCTTTTCCATTAGGACACTGTGTGGTGTAGGACAGGAACTCATGCCGAAATTTAGCCAGCATTTTACGCTCTCATGTATTCTCTTCTCCCTAGAGTAGTCTTGGTTCTTTCAGGAATTACAGCTGCCCCCCCCCCCCCACACACACACCCGGCCGTTGGAAATCTGGAAGCCAGTTTCTCCTTAATGTCTCTTGCATTTGACCCTTCTTTTCCATTCCCTCTGCCAATTCCAAGTTTTACTGCCTGTTGTAAGAGTACTAACGTTATTGCCACTGTGCCTTTGCATGACCCCAAATGTCCCATCTCACTTGTATACTGCAGTCCAAGTTCAAATATCACCTTCTCTGTGGGGCCTCTTTGACCCCTGGGATTCTTCTGTCCCCTGCTGACGCAGGCCTCCACCCTAAGATGTTACAGAAGGAACTATCCAGGGATCAGCTGTGTGACCAGAGGCACGTCACCATGCTTAACTTTTTTGAGCCTATTTCTTCATCCAACAGACAGGATAAATAGCAGGGGTGTGGTGAGAATTTTATAAACTAGTATGTAGAAATGACCATTTCAGGGCTTGCACATAAAAGGGAACCCACCTTTGTTCCCTTTGCTCTGCTTCCCAGTTTTTTCAGCAAGTTGTCAACTCTTTGAGGCCTCTGCTCTTACCTTACTCCGAGTACCTAGCAGAGAGCAGGACATAGAGCAGGAGCCCAATGCTTGCTGAATGGATAAACATATAAATGGAAGAATGAATAGAAAACCCTCTCCGTTCCTTCACACTCTTTGTTCAACCCCATATGCACATCTGCCAAATTAATCCTCCATCAATTTGGCTTTCAACATACAATGTTACTTCTTGTTTAAAAATCCTCTATGGTTCTCTACTACCTATGGGTTAAAATTCCTTATTTCATGTATTTATTTATTTATTTAAAGATTTTATTTTTTATTTTTATTACTTTTTGAGGGGGAGGGGAGAGGAAGAGAAAGAATCTCAAGCAGGCTCCACACCCAGCACGGAGTCCAACGAGGGGCTCAATCTCATGACCCTGGGATCACCACTGAGCCAAAATCAAGAGTCAGATGCTCAACCAACTGAGCCACCCAGATGCCCCTAAGATTTTATTCATAAGTAACCTCTACACCCAACATGGGGTTCAAATTCACAACCCCAAAGTCAAGAGTCACATGCTCTACCCACCGAACCAGCCAGGCGCCTTCAGATTTCTTATTTCAGATGTGGGGGTTCTCATGACCTGGCCTTGTATACTGGTTTCAACCTCATATCCCATTATTCACCGCCACAGCTCTTTTTTTTTTTTTTTTTAATTTTTTTTTCCCAACGTTTATTTATTTTTGGGACAGAGAGAGACAGAGCATGAACGGGGGAGGGGCAGAGAGAGAGGGAGACACAGAATCGGAAACAGGCTCCAGGCTCCGAGCCATCAGCCCAGAGCCCGACGCGGGGCTCAAACTCACGGACCGCGAGATCGTGACCTGGCTGAAGTCGGACGCTTAACCGACTGCGCCACCCAGGCGCCCCAACCACAGCTCTTTTAAAGTAGCTGTTCTGGCAGGTCCACTCATTGCCAGCCGCTTCCAAAAAGCCTTTCCTCTCTGATCCTTCATTCACACTTGGTCCCCTCACCAAAAGACATTTCCTTCTCTCTGACTACCACGTCCTACCCTAGCTTTAGAGAAAGCTAGATGTCACCAAATATCCCTAAAGAAACTGAAAAAAGTCCCCAATAATTCCACCATTTGTTTGGGCACATTTTATTCCAGAACTTAGTTCGATGCATTGAAAAATATTTTTTTTGTTAATTGAGAATAAGCAGTTCCTATAATGACCACATGCTTATTTATACTTAGATAAGCAAAAAGAAGCAAATAAAAATCATCATAATCCTGCTAGCCAGTGATTTAACTTCTGGTCACAATGTAGCCTTTAGACACGTCTTAGTATTTAAAACAACAATCCCAGGGGCGCCTGGGTGGCGCAGTCAGTTAAGCGTCCGACTTCAACCAGGTCACGATCTAGCGGTCCGTGAGTTCGAGCCCCGCGTCAGGCTCTGGGCTGATGGCTCAGAGCCTGGAGCCTGTTTCCGATTCTGTGTCTCCCTCTCTCTCTGCCCCTCCCCCGTTCATGCTCTGTCTCTCTCTGTCCCAAAAATAAATAAACGTTGAAAAAAAAAATTAAAAAAAATAAAATAAAATAAAACAACAATCCCATTCATTGAGGTTCAATTGAGATATTGTGATCTATCTGGTTTCTATTCTGCTTTATTTGGTTAGCATTGTTTCAAAAAACATTTTTCATGTCATTAAGAAAGCTTAGTAAAGATAATTTTTTCAAAAATAGAAGCACAATATCCCATTGTTTGAGTAAACCATAATTTACTTAGTATTTCCAATGTTCACATTGAGGGTTTCTTTTTTCAAGTTTTCTTCACTTAAAATAATGCTGCAATGAATATTTTTGCGCATAAATCTTTGACCTTGTTTCTCAATAGCTTCTTAGGATTATTACAATAACTACATTTCTGGGACGCCTGGCTGGCTCAGTCAGTAGGGCATGCAACTCTTCATCTCAGGGTCTTGAGTTAAAGCCCCATGTTGGGCATGGAGCCTACTTAAAAAAAAATAAAAAATAAGGGCGCCTGGGTAGCTTAGTCAGTTAAGCATCCAACTCTTGATCTCGGCTTAGGTCATGATCTCACAGTTTGTGAGTTCCAGCCCTGCATCAGGCTCTGTGCTGACAGCGTGGATCCTGCTTGGGATTCTCTGTCTCCCTCTCTCCCTGCTTCTCTCTCTCTCAAATAAATAAATAAACATTAAAAAAAAAAAATAAAAAACAACAGCTACATTTCTGGAGTTTACTATGTACCAAGCATTTACTGAATTGTTAGCATATTGAATATTGTAGATATTCCCATTTCACAGATGACAATGTTGAAGCACAAATCAATTACATGCTCTCTATGCTCAAAGCCATGATAGTAGGGCGAAAATTTAACCAAGGCAGTATGACTCCAAAGATCATGCTTTCAATCATGAACTTTTTAAAACTCTTCATACATATTGTTGCCAGACTTTTCAGAAAGGTTGTTCCAATTGATGCGACCAGCAGTATGGGTACCCATCACTCTCAATCATCCCTCTTCCGTGATTGCCAGGTATTTGCATCGTGTGCCATGTGCTGTTGCTTCATGATGTTTGCCCATTTAACAGTCAAGGTTACTGTGCCAGTTCGTCCAGCTGAACTTCCCAGTGGCAGGCAAAGTGATGCCCTGTCCCCCAGAATCTGGCCACATCCATCCCACTCTGATGTGAGAATGGCCTGAACAAATGCAAACACTAAAAAATAATGCTTTTATGCCTGGAGACGTAGAGCCCCATAGGCCCGCCTGTTTGTTCGGAGTGGACAGGAGCCTTCCTCTGGCGGCCCGTGCATGCAGATCATATGTCAGTTGCATGTTCTGCCCCTGTGATTGCATGAGAAGTGCTTTCTTCTTTGTCCATGGGCTGGCTATACATGCATACTGGTATAATAAAAAATTTATTCTTTTCAGATGATAAAGCTAAGCGTTTGCTATGATTTAAGTATAAAGGTAATACTACAGGGGCGCCTGGGTGGCTCAGTCGGTTAAGCGGCCGACTTCGGCTCAGGTCATGATCTCGCTGTCCATGAGTTCGAGCCCCGAGTCAGGCTCTGTGCTGACTGCTCAGAGCCTGGAGCCTGTTTCGGATTTTGTGTCTCCCTCTCTCTCTGACCCTCCCCCGTTCATGCTCGCTCTCTCTCTGTCTCAAAAATAAATAAACGTTAAAAATTAAAAAAAAAAAAAAGTAATACTACAAAGAAAATTCAGTGTGTTTCTTTAAAATGCTAATACTAGGGGCGCCTGGGTGGCGCAGTCGGTTAAGCGTCCGACTTCAGCCAGGTCACGATCTCGCGGTCCGTGAGTTCGAGCCCCGCGTCAGGCTCTGGGCTGATGGCTCAGAGCCTGGAGCTTGTTTCCGATTCTGTGTCTCCCTCTCTCTCTGCCCCTTCCCCATTCATGCTCTGTCTCTCTCTGTCCCAAAAATAAATAAACGTTAAAAAAAAAATTTAAAATGCTAATACTATAAAAACTCCACAGTTGGATGATGGGTGGCATGATGGGCAAGAATACCCTTTTGGAAGACTGAGGACATCTCACGGAAGCATCTGAAATGTATTTTCCTAACACAGTCCGATGCTAGGTTTCTACCATGTCCTCCTCTGCCCACTAGCTCAACAGTGTGCTTCTCTGGGGTTCCTTGTATCATGACAACAGCCAGCACTCAATCACCCACTATGGGCTGGACACTTGGGAAGTGTTTTACACACACTCTGATTCTAATCTGCACAATAACCATGCCAGGCAGATAGGATGTGCTTCAGCCTTGAGATGGAGAAGTTGAGGCTCAGGTGTCACAGAGTTAATGAGAGAGTTGGGATCTGCAAACTCAAGCCTATGCCCTTCCCATGGTGGGCTGGCAGGATAGGCCACTTCACCCTAGACGGTTATCCCTTCTTGCTCACAGTTTGCTGTGCTGTATCCAGTGGAGATTTCTGATGGATCAGAGGAATTTGAAGAGAAAATGCATCTGCATATTGTCTTTGGATATCTACTCTAAACATATAGTGGAGATGAGGAAGAGTTACTGAAACACATCTCCCCAGATTAACGAGGTATTTAAATCCATTCTTGGCTTGAACTATTGTCCTTAACAAATTAGTAACACAGGCTTACCTGACTGTCCTTACAGTCCGTGGACATGGCCCATCACCTATTTTTCTCAACTTCTCATGCAAATTGCAAGAGCCTGGAGGCCCTACATCATCTTAGGCAGGGACTGCAGTAAAATACTCTCCTTCTTTCTTCCACATAGTGCGAGGGGTCTGGAGGTAAAATGGTCTTATGTGGACCTAGGCCTAGGTGTGGACAATGTCAGGGACTGCCAGTACCAAGCACTGAGGGAAGGGCAGGACCTCAGGCAGGACAAGGAGACTTGGAAGTTGGCCCTATGTCAAGAAGTGGCAGGAACACAGTCTCCCCTGGGCATCTCTTGTGTAGGGAGAGGAGGGGGTCTTAGGTGGGTGGTGGTAGGGGCAAAGGTTGAAACAGCCTCAGTTCCAGGAGGTTTGCTGGGGGTTAGTTGAACCCTGTGCATACAGCCCTTTCTTTTAAGTACTTTGATGTATTTTTGGTGACAATATGGGTGTGGCTTTCTCTGCCATTAGTTTGAGGGCTCCAGGACAGGATCGTAGCCTGTTCTCCTTGGCACTCACAGAACCTAACCCAGAACCTAGCAGGGGATTGCCATTTAGGAAATACTGGAAGGAGGACTATGAGCAAGTCACAATTTGTAAGCTGCTATCTATGGCTCTCTGTTACTCACTGACTTCAATTCTTCATTAAATATCCCTGAGCTTCTAGTCAAGTCTCTCTCTCTCCCTCTTTTAAGTATGCTTCACGCCCAGCACAGAGCCCCACGTGGGGCTTGAACACCCTGATATCAAGACCCGAGCTGAGCTCAAGAGTCAGACACCCAACTGACTGAACCACCCAGGTGCCCCTAGTCAAGTCTTATTTAAGTGTTGCATCTGGTCTCAGATGTCTTGGAGAAATTAAGGAAGGAAATTAAAGTATCTATGTCAAATTGTCAAGAGGAAAACAATGATACCCCCATCTCCCTCCCTTTCTCTTTGGCCAACAGAAATGATCAGAAGTCCCCATGGGGAAGGTGAATTTCAGGGAGAAGAGCTGGGGCGCTGAGAACGACCTCTTGGGCATTCTCCATTTCTAGTCTTGGCGATCTAACTTTGATTTGATGGAGGCCAGCAGCAGGTTTCTCACTGGCACCATGCCTGTATTTTAGATCTACTAGTCTGGGTGGGAGTTCTAGCAGTGGGCAGCGGCGGCACTTTTATGGAACATGCAGTAAAATAATCTGATCTGAACTGGAGCCCGCATCTGACGTTTCTCATGGTCCTGCAGGCCTGGCAGGATTAGTGAAAACTGCAAAAACCTAGAGGCTAAAATATCCCGGCCTTTGTTGTGTGTACCTTCTATATTTTGCATTTTTCTAATAATAGCTACCTACTTAAGATACTCTGTTAGTTGCATAATTTATATTATCACTAATCCTCACAGCTCTGCAAGGTAAAATATTACTAAACCTACCTTTACAGATGAAGCAACCAATGCAAAAGGTTTGTAATTTTCCTAAGCTGGAGCCCCCAGAGATCACACGTTTGTAAGAACCTAAGCTGGCATCAGACCCCCTTGTTATTTCCACAGCGTCAGATGGTTTTTGTTACGAGTGATATCCACTGTCATCTCTAAGCTAATTTTCAGACTTCTTGTCTGCAAAATTATTTTAAAAAATATTTTTCTAATGTTTATTTTTTTTTTAATTTTTAACATTTATTCATTTTTTGAGAGACAGAGAGAGAGCACAAGCAGGGGAGGGGCAGAGAGAGGGGGAGACACAGAATCCGAAGCAGGCTCCAGGCTCTGCGCTGTCAGCACAGAGCCCGATGCAGGGCTCGAACCCTTGAAACGCGAGATCATGACCTGAGCCAAAGTCAGACGCTTAATCGACTGAGCCACCCAGGCACCCCAATGTTTATTTACTTTTGTGACCAGGGGAGGAGCAGAGAGGGAGGGAGACACAGACTCTGAAGCAGGCTCCAGGCTCTGAGCTGTCAGCACAGGGCCCCACGTGGGGCTCGAACCTATGAACCGTGAGATCATGACCTGAGCCCAAGTTGGTTGCTTGACCACTTGAGCCACCCAGGTGCCCTCTGTGAAAATTATTTTTTTTTAAGGGTTAGTGGTTACCTGTAGGTTCTTTTTCTTTCCTTCAAAAATTGACTCTTGTGTGTGTCAATCAAAACTGTTGGGTGCATACAAAAAGTTTTTAGAATGGGCACTGTAAAGGGGCAATATTAAAGTAAATGGGGGGGACCCCAAAACAAAAACCTTTAGCAGACCAATAATTACATTTCAAATTCTAGTCCTCTGTGCCCACATTCTGCGAGGAATTTGTATGCAGAACTTCCTCTTCCTAAAGTGTTCCCCTCCTGCCCTCCTTAGCATCCAGGTCAGTTGAAATCCAAGATCTTCCCTGAGGCCACCCCCACAGAGCTCACCTCAAATAAAAAGGTTCTTTTTCATATTTTGATAACATTCACAGTACCAGTCTGATTGCTCATTTGATCGATCATTTAATTGGGGCCTGCCTTGCATTTTTGTTTAAATGTGTTCTGAGCTTTTGCTTTCCCATATTTTTGCTATAGAATGCAAAAGGGCAAAGAGCCACCCCTTCTTTTTTTGCTTTTGTAGCAAGGAGCTTCCATGTACATAGAAGTTGCTCAGTAATATTTAAATAGTGATTAAATAGGTGAAAAATAAGTGAATTTGGAATAATTCAGGGAGTAGGTTGATTGGATTGGTATAAATAACAACTGACATTTAAAAATTTTTTTAATTTAAATTTTACTTTTTTAAAGTTTATTTATTTATTTTGAGAGAGAGAGAGAGAGAGCGCGCATGCACACAAGTAGGGGAGGGGCAGAGAGCGAGGGAGAGAGAGAGAATCCCAAGCAGGCTCCATGCTGTCAGTGCAGAGCCTGACCAGGGCTCCATCTCAAAAACCAAACCTCAAGATCATGACCTCAGCTGAAACCAAGAGTTGGGGGGCTCAATCAACTGAGCCACTCAGGAACCCCAACAACAGACAATTTAAAAGGTACTTTAAGATTCATCAAAATGTTTCATGAGCAGTCTCATTTGTATCTCAAAATAAACTGCTGAGAATATTGGGTTGGCGAGGTTAAGAGACTTGCTCTTGAAACTCAGATCCTCTTCCTCCACATTTTGTACTATTTTCAGTACAGTTGACTTTTAAGTACAAATATAAGATTATAAATCTGGAGATGTACTCCCCCATCATACATCCTCACCAGCAGAGGGCGCAGGACCATGTATGGGTCTTATTCTAAGACCGGTTTGTATACTGGCCCAGTATAAGAGCTGGGGGTCATTGGGCAAATTGTTTAATTTTACTGAGCCTCATCTGTAAATATTGGTAATAACACACCACCACCCCAACTTGCAGAGTGCAAAAGATTAGAAATATTCTGTGGCTGGCACACAGTAGGTGAACAGTAAACCATACCTCTCATGATCCCTACAAGAGGATTGAGCACAGGAACAGTGTGTAGGTTAAATAAAATATTGATTCTTGTTTGATGCTTAAGTAAGTATTTGAAATTAGTTTGCATGTTTGACACTTAAAACAGGCAGAGTTATAGCAAATGGACAAAGAAATGAATATTGATGAAAAAATTGATATTGCTGACACGAGTGTGAGGAAGCAGACTGGGACAAACTTTCTGGATGGGAAACCTTAAAAACATGATACGCCATTTGCCCCCATATCTATTTAGCCTAAGAAAATATTGGACAGTAAGAAGATTTAGAAAAACACAGGATGTCATCACCATACTCTTCCTAAAAGCAACACTGGAAACAACCTAAATGTTCAATGTAGGGTACAGTTTCTTTTTATTATTGTTAGTTTTTGAACATCTTACTTATTTAAGCAATCTCTACATTCAACATGGGGCTGGCTTGAACTCACAACCCCAAGATCAATAGATGCTCTTCTGACTGAGCCAGCCAGGTGCCCCTAGGGTACAGATTTAATAACTATAATCTCTCCATCAAATTAAACACTATTAATCATTAAAATGATTCTATAGAAGAATATTCTAAATGAAAAGATGATCTTAACACAGCAAGCAAAAATCACAAGACACAAACTGTGTGCTTTCACTTGGTTAAAAATACAGGATAGAAATAAAAAGTTCAAGTTATTTTTTGTAGCAGATGAAACCATTAGTGGTGTTTTTTTATTAAAACTTCTCTTCACTGGAGCACCTGGGTGATTCAGTTGGTTAAGCCCCTGACTCTTAATTTCAGCTCATGCCCAGAGTGGGGCTCTGTGCCAACAGCTTGGAGCCTGCTTGGGAGCCTCTCTCTCTCTCTCTCTCTCTCTCTCTCTCTCTCTCTCTCTGCCCCTCCCACACATGTGCTGTCTCTCTCTCAAAATAAATAAATAAACTTAAAAAAAAAAAAACCAAGCTTCTTTACTTACCTTATTCTCTAAATGTTGTGCAATTAACATTTATCACGTTTGTAATAAAAAATAGTTCATGGGGTGTCTTTCATTTAACGCTACCTACCAGCACAACCAGGCCAGTGGTCATGCAAATTAAGTTAATGGTAATAAAGCCTCTTAGAAGTTTCAAGGTAGTTAGTTAAACAAAATAATTAAACTAATGAAATTTCACAGAGCTGGTCACCAAGCTTTGACTTAGCTGCTGTAAGGCTGCTATAAATGGATCTCACTCTCCACTGTTTCAAAAGGCCTAAAAATGGCATAAAATAAAATATGAGCAATTTTTCATGCGAAGGGCCACATGCCTGTTTGTCCTAAGCAAATGTAACCTGAAACTCACCCATATCTCATATACTCCAGGTTGGCTGCCCATCTCTGGACAGGCTGTATTTGCTCTCCATTACTCAATTTACTTTCCTGAACTTGAAGTGGAGTGGAATTTCAATGTAGAGTTACCCATTAGTTCCAGGGCTAAATTTAAACCTTTAATTAAATTAATCCCTTGATCTTAAATGCATTGCTTCTCCCTCAGAAAAGTGATAGAGGTGTCTTAGACATCACAGAGCTTAATAAAGTGTGACAATTGTTCCTTACCGCATAGGGAAACCGGTACACGTTTGTAGAGAGCTCCTGGTGCCCTCTGGCCTCCCACCCCCCTCAGCCAGCACAGGCATTTGTTGGGGCTGGGGCCAAGGTACAGCATTCTGTGTCTCCTCCCAGGTCCAGACTTGCTGTCCAGTCATTGAATCCTTGGGCAGGAACCCATCTTAAAAGAAGACATGGTAGATGCCAAACGAATGTTTATGAACTAAATGACAGAAAGTAACTGTGCATAGTGTTCCAGTTTATATGGGATAAAAAGAGATCATAATCCACAACATTTGCAGGGTGACTAGAGGAAAAGGGCGTGAGGCCTTTTTAGCTTATCTTGGTCTTCATAGAGTAAAAATTGATGTTGGCTTTTGCTAAGAAAGAGATGAAAAGTGACAGCACCATCAAGTGGGGATGTAGAAATTAGCCCGTACAGAAGATGTTCACCTGTGCCTGGGCTCTGTATGCACCCAGGGGTGCGCAATTATCTCAGGGGCCTGCGAATGAATGAGACATAACCTCAGTCGTTAAGCGACAGCTTTAAGTTGGGACTGGCCACGTAAGGGGTTGTGAACCTACTCGTATAACTATTAATAAGGACCTACTTCTCAGGGCCCAACGGCAGCGCGGGGTCCAGTTAACAAGCTCGTGAGCCAGATCTCAGCTTCCCTCCGAGTAACTGTCCTGCGGACCCATAACTCTCCTGGGACCACATCCTCAAGCCGGGACTCCAGGGTTCTGCTTGCACCCCCGCCCGCGATTCCCGATTCCTTGTGCTGGCGCGGCGGCAAACGTGCTCGCCTCCCTTAACTGGCGCCCGCGCACCCCGGGAGCCAAGAACTCCCCGCAGGAAGCTCGGAGTACCTGGACCCGCCGCAGATAACCCCCGCCCCGTCACCCGCTCGGCTTTCTCTTCCTCCTCCTCCTCTGGCCCCTCGCCTCCCGCCGCCTGCCTCCGCGGCCGCCGCCTGCGGCTTTGTTTTCCTCCCAGGTTTCATTCCCCACACGTGATACTGTGTTATTGCAAAGAGCGCTTCGGAGCGCGAGCGCAGGGCGCGCGCACCTATAAATACGGACACCGGGTCTGGGAAGCCGAAGACCGTAAGGGTGGGGAGGGCCTGGGATTTGGCGATCAGCGACCAGCCAGCCAGCAAGGAAGCAAGCGACCGAGCGAGCGAGCTACACAGCCGCGCGCGTGGGCCCGGGCGGCGGCGTCCCCGGCCGCAGCACCAAGGGGTGAGCATGGCCCGCCCGCGGGGGGGCCGGGCCGCCGCGCACGCCGCCTGCGCCCCGCGCCCTGCCCAGCCCGGGTCACCGGCGCTCGCGCTCGCTGCTTAGCACTCGGGCGCCGCTCGCTTCTCCGGGCATCGCGGAAATACCGCCGCAGACGGACACAATGGCGGCGATTGCCGCCACCACGGCCGCCACCGCCGGCACGGCCGCCTGCAGCAGCAACAGCAGCAGCACCGGCACCGACGCCGCGGGCACCAGCAGATTGCAGCAGCCGCCGCAGCAGCCCCAGCCCGTGGCCGCCCCGCCGGCCCAACCACCGCCGCCCGAGCCTCCCAGGAAGCCGCGCATGGACCCGCGGCGCCGCCAGGCTGCCCTCTCCTTCCTCACCAACATCTCGCTAGACGGACGGCCGCCGCTGCAAGACGAGGAGTGGGGCGGCGGCGAGGAGAGTGGCGCGGCCAAGCCCGGCGCCGGCAGCGCCTGCGGCGCGAGGACTCGGCTCAGCCTGCTCGCCGCCGCCGAGCGGGGCGGCTGCAACGCGCTCGCTGCAGCGGGCACGGCGGCGGCGGTAGCAGCTGGATGGGGCCCCTGCCTCCCGCAGCCTTCGCCGCTGCCGCCGCTGGCCCCCGGCGGCCACGCTCCGGGGTCCGGTCCCGGGGCGGCACGGGGCTTCGTGAGCTCTCTGGGCGCCGGCCGGGCGTCGGGGGAGCAGCTACAGCCGCCCCGGTCTGCGCCTTTCGCCTCCTGTGCTTCGCCGCAGCTGCCCGACGGGCCCGGGGACGGCGGGCAGGAGGAGTTGGAGGAGGACGATGCCTTTTCCAGCGTGCAGGTGCCGACGGCCGCCTTCTTGGCCTCCGGGACCCCCGGGAGTGGGAGCGGCAGTCGAGGTCGCCTCAACTCGTTCACTCAGGGAATCCTGCCCATCGCCTTCTCCAGGCAGACCTCGCAGAACTACTGCCCTCTGGAGCAGCCGGGCCAGGGGGCCAGCACCAGCGCCTTGGAACAGCTGCAGAGGTCCCGGTGAGTATCCAGGATACGACGCGCGCCTCGCCCCCGCGTCCCTCCCAGCCGGCTCTTGGCCGGGGAACACGGATCGCTCCCACCTTCTCGCGCCCTGCCGGAACCCTGAGCTTCTGGCCCAAATTCCAAACCACGAGGGCCCGTAAAGAGAGAGGGGCCCCAGGGACTTGTGTTCACAGGTGTGTGCATGAGCCCGGCACTCAAAGAGCAGAAGCATCACGCTCACGCTGTGAGTCCGGAGTTGGGAGTTGCGGGAGTCCATTAAAAAGCCGCACCCAAACCTCCCATTGTAAGGAGATCACCAACTTTCAGAAACCGGGTTCAGACCCAGAGGCGCTCTCTCCCCACGCCAGGCAAGACTTGGCAGGGCGCAAAGGTTCAGCTGGTGGCTGAGTGGCGCGTGTAAGCCTGAACTTCTTGCAGACTCGCCGGTGAATCCCTCATGAGAAAAGTTCCTGCTTGTGCTCATAGTAGTCCGGTGTCCCGGGAAATCTTGGGGTTTTCCTTTTGCTTTCCCAAGAAATGGAAAATTCTTGCATTTCCTTGCAACGGGCCTTGGAGGTTGGACACAGAGAGGAAATAGGGCTTGATGATTTTTTTTTTTTTCCATTCCAAGATGAATTTGCTAGAGTTAGTTAGAAGCTTGTTATATTTGCCAGCTTATGTCATCTGCTGGTTTTAGGCATCTTAGCAAAAATATGAAATGTTGGACATTTGCTTATTGTGAAGGAAATAGCTGGAGTTTGTCACCATATGTTCAAAGGACAGGTGGGAGTTAGGTCTGTGTCAGCAGTAAGGCCGGAGTTTGGAAAAGAATCTGAGTGGGGAGCAGTGGAGAAATGCAGGCCTCTTTCCTTCCTGGGAGGGAGTATTCTCCCTTGTTAGTTTAATAAGGCCTCCTGTGAAGTCAGTTATAGCTTGGGCTCTACCTTGGGTCAGTTATTTTAACCTCCTGGGGCCTCAGTTTTTCCTTTCCTAAATGGAAACATTTTGCAGGCCTCAAGATGAGAAGGGAGAACCTTTTCTGTTAGTCTCTCTCCTGTACTGCTCTTGGGAAAGCTCAGGCTTTTGCTGGCCTAAGTTAAGAAGGTGGCCTACTGGAAAACTTAACTTCCTCCCCCAACAGGCAAATGGGGAAAAACAAGCCAGTCTCATCCAGAAATTTGCCTGAGTCTCCTTCTTCCCAAATGGGTGAAATCATGACCCTGTCTGGTGTGTAGCCTCACGTTGTGAGTGCACAGGGGCTGCGGGGAGGGGTGTGGAACAGAGAAGCAGCCTTGTGATTGCATGGGTGAATTAGCGATGCTGGGCACAGGTGACAGTCTGGCTCTGGCATTTCTTGTCAGAGCATGCATCTCTCCATTAGCGGGCCAGTGCACAGGAGGGGAATCCCTTCCTTTCTGGGTGAGTGGTGCGTACTCAGCAGTTTCTGGGCAGCTTGGTGTTACCGCTTGACATCACACTCTGGCTCATAATGACTCTATAGTTTGAGCGTAAGCCCAGCCAGGCCTGAGGGTCATGACAGGAATTGTAATAAACATACATGTTATTCTAAGCCAGTATGCAAGGCTGGCCTGTGTCTCATGTTAGACAGATGTGTTCCTGTGCTAAAAGCAGCTGGAGATCAGATTACCTCACACTTTGTCTCCAAGAATCTCATTTCAGGGGATATGGAGGATCTTCTGTGTTAGCATTTCTTTTTTGTTTAAGATTTTAAGTACTCTGTACACCCAACATGGGGCTCGGACTTAGAACCCCAAGATTGAGAGTCGCACGCTCCACCAGCTGAGCCAGCCAGGCGCCCCTGTGTTAGTATTTCTGATCCAAAGAATAGCCAGAATTTAATTTCCAGTCCCAAAAATATGAACCCCTTGGTTGTTTTATTGATCCCCCTACTCCCCAGCACATGCTTTAAGTAAGATGAGTCAGTCAGTATAAGATGCTTCCTGATAGTCCCATTCATCTTCCTACTTAGGAATTATCCATATCTGGCAACCTGATAGAGGCATTTTTTTTTTTTTATTACAGCTGTCAACAGTAACAGCCTGAAATGTCATGTACAGAGAGGAGGTAAATGGGTGAAACAGGGATTTAAGAAAGGCCTTAAAAAGCCTAGCTTGGCTATAGCTGTTGCAGCAGTCATGAACTTCAAATATTCTAGGATGCTTTGTTTCTTACACCATCCTGCTTTTGAGAATTTTGTCAGAAGCATGCTGTTTTTATGACCACTAAAGAGTACTTTCACCTGCCTAGACAGTGTGATGTAGAGTACAAACTCATTTGAATTGGGCCCAAGACCAACTTAGAAGAATGCTATTGGCTTTCCCTGCTGTGCCTCCCTTTAAGAAACTATGCTAGCCAGGGTAGTTCTAGATCCTACTTCATGGATGTTCTCTTGGGTTATCCTTTTCAAATCAAATTATACTTGCCTTGGATGTGTCTCTTACTATTTAAGGAATTCCATAGAGCCTTGCTACTCAAAAGTTGGGCTCTGGGACCTGCAGATTTACCAGAGCTCTTAGAAATGCAAACTCTCAGGGGGGCCTAGGTGGGCTCAGTCGGTTGAGCCTCATGATTTCACAGCTCAGGTCATGATCTCACGGTTCCTGAGTTCAAGCCCCGCGTTGGGCTCGCTGCTGTCATCACAGAGCCCCGCTTCGTATCTTCTGTCCGTCCCCTGCCACCCCCCCCCCTTCTGCACTCTCTCAAAAATAAATCTTTAAAAAAGAAATGCAAACTCTCAGGTCCCACTCCAGATTACAGGATCCCCAGATGATTCATATACATGTGAAAGTTTGGAAAGCATCGCCGTAGTTAATCTGAAATCATCTGCCTTTTATAAACAACTTGAGATATATTGGGTTTGTTATGAATATATAAAAATCAGAATTTCTCAGTCTGAAATCGTGAAATGCTTTCTTTTTTGTTATTTCTGTCTGGACACTTGTATAATCAATCACAGTAATTGCTTGGACTTCCAAACTTTGAAATACAACTCGGGGAAAATTCCTCAGCCCAGGCCTAGGCACCATTGCTGGTTGCCTAGGTTGAAGCTTCACAGCCACCCCATGTGTAGATTGACAGACCTAGTTTAGTCCAGATACGAGCCCGGATCTTTGACATCCAAGCCTGGCGTCTTTTCCTCTGCCACTCAACTGTATCATTATGCTTTGCATGTGGTAGGCCCAAGAAGAATTTTGGAGCTATTGAGTGCAAATGTTTGGGATACAGCAGGCTAGTCATACTGATGTGATTCTGTACTCTTTAGTCTCCCCTCCCTGCCATTTGACCTTTGAGCCCCCAGCTTCAGCTCACATCTCCATTAGAGCACCTAGGAAACCCAGTCCTGTAGGCCTGGGTATCTTCCCAGCCTGGTGGGCAGGGCTCCTCCCCTGGGAAGCCAACACACTGGGGGTTGCTCTCTGGCTAGGTGTCAGAGGTGGGAAGCCAAAAAGATGCCTTCTAGCTTGACACCCTGTCGTGCGCTCTGCTTAGGCAGTGCCAGCCGCACAGGGAAAGTGTTAGTAGGTGGAAAGGAGTGTAAATTTATAAGGTGTGTTTTAAGGCTTACTTCCACTTTAAAATTTTCATCTCTGGCAGCAGCTGGCGGCAGTTCTGGGTTACTCCACTTCCTTGAGCTTCTGAATGGCAGACAGCCGCCCAGAAGCAAAGTCAAGCCCAGGTGAACCAGTGTGTGCCATCAGGCCTGATTGAGGACCCTGCAAGTTGACCAGGGAATTAATTTTAAAAAGCATGAGGGTTTTGCTTCTTAGAGCACCTGCGTTACATTATGCCTTATGGATGGAGAGTTAGTTCGTACATGGAAAGAGGGCGTATGGTGCAAAAGAATTCCCAAGTCTTGGGTTCAAATCATGATGCCACTGCATGACCCTGGGCAAGTTAATCAGCCTTTCTGGTTCTGTTTCCTCTAGAGAGCCTTGGCCTGTGTCTTGGGCTTTGTCAAGTGTGAATTGGCCTTATATAATTGAGGGCTGACTCTGCGTGGGCATGCCCCAAATGCTTTATATCCGGGCTTCTCAAATGTAAATGTCTTTAGAATTCCCTAGGACCTTGGAAAAAGCAAAGATTTTGATCCTGCAGGTCTGGGAGGGCCTCAATTCCGCACAGCTGTGTGGGATGCTAATGGGGTAGCCTTTTAAGAAGGAAGGCTTGGCTGGGTACTAGGATTGTTCCAATTGTAAGATTGAGGAAGCGAGGTCTCAGAGATGTTAAGTAACAGTGCTCAAGGTCACTCAGCTTGTTGGGGCAGAGCTCGCACTGCTTTGGAACTTCTAAGTACTCCTCCCTCTGTATTGCCCCTATTGGGGTGAATGTCCGGGTTCTGTATCTGTGGCCCCTGTCTTCACTGAAAAGAAAGATGTGGGCTAACTAGGTGATCAACCACCAGAGTAAGAGAAAGGAGATGGACGTTTTCCCCCAGGCTTTGTCGCTTCCTTGCTTTGTGATTTCAGGCAAGTTCCCACTCCATTTTCCTGTTGTAAGCCACCTGACCTGACTGGATTTTAGAAACCTGTGAAGGACTTTGATCTCCTCCAGCAGTAGGCAAACCCAGGTTACTGTTAAGCCATCTTTCTGGCACCATGAATGACAGAGGCCAAAGCTGCAGTCCCAGGCCGGCCAGGCCCTGGTCAGGACGCTTCCCCAAGACGCGGGGAGGCCATGCCCTGCCTCAGACTGAGGTCAGTGGCCCGAGGCGCACCTGCTGCCCTCCCCTTTGCACTCACAAAGCCTGTAATGTGGGTGAACGCAGAAGGGGAAATAAATCGGAAGCCTGCTCCCCCCTGGCGTGTGCCCAGAAAGGGCAGCTAGTTCAAGTGTGACCTTTTGCCCTTTGGAAAGGGGGTGGGGAAGCCTCAGCATGGCTCTGTACCATGTCCCCACACCTGTCCTGGGGAGCCTCGCCTGCATGGACTTTTTCCCATGGGAAGGAGAGCTGTTAAGGTGGGGAGAGGGGTGTAGGGCAGGTGGCCTTTAAAGCACACTGGGAGGGAAAGATAGGTGAGGCCAGGTGAGGTGACATGTTGTGGATCAGGAATGCCAATCGGCACTTGGCAAACCTGGATGCTGGGCCAGCCCCTGCCATGCCCGGTGACCCTGGACAAGGCACTTTACACCCTTGGCCTCAGTTTCCTTATGGATTTAAAGGGCTGGGTTAGGTGAGCTGCCGTTCTTCCTGGTCTAGGGCTCTGGGCGGCTCAGTCCTGGGCCTGCTGCCGAGGCTGGGGCGTGTTTAGCTTGGGATGTGTAGATAACCTAACCTTAGCATCGGATGTGGAAGTGGCATTGAGTTGGTTTCACGTGGCTCTGGTTGGCAGAACACGTAGTGAGGAACGATGGAATGAATGGGTTTCCCCTGGTGTAAGGGAGAACTTTACGAAACACCTTCAGCTGTGTTCCCTCTGGCAGTGAAGGTGTCATAACTGGAATGGCCATTTTAGGAAGCCATCCAAGCTGGAAACCACTCCCTCATGAGTTGGTCAGTCCCCAACCAACACCACCCCATTGAGGAAGCGAACTGGAGTTACCACCTCCCTTGCTCACGGGCCTACGGGTTTACAAAGCACTTTGTGGACATCGATTCCAGGCCCCTGACACCATGGAGGGGCAGGAATCCAAGGTCACAGAGTGGGCAAAGGGTGACCTTAGGTGCTTTGTTATCTGTCAGGTATGTAGTAGAGGGAATACTGCCTTGTGTCATTCATTCAACAAACAGTGAACATGATGACTATCGATTATAAGCTGTTGGTGTGCTAGTCATGAGAGATACAGACAAAAAAGGTGGTCCCTGTCTGTCGGGAGACCTGAATCACAGAAACAGGCCAATTTTTCCACTGATGAGGGCTTGGTTAGAGGTGCACTTGTTTGAGCCCCTACCAAGGCAGGAGCATTAAATGCCCTCCCCTGTGGGACCTGGCTCAGGGCCCTGACACAGTATTTTTATTTACCAAACATGTCCCAGGCACTACATGAGGATTAAGTAAGTTCATATTTATAACTGCTGCCCTGAGATGACAGCACTACCGGATCACACTCATTCTTTTTTTTTTTTTAAGTTTATTTATTTATTTATTTTGAGAGAGACAGTGTGAGTGGGGGAGGGGCAGAGAAAGAGGGAGAATCTCAAGCAGGCTCCACACTGTCAGCACAGAGCCCATACTGGGCCCGAACTCACAAAACCGTGAGATTGTGACCTGAGCCGAAATCAAGAGTTGGATGCTTAACCGACAGAGCCACCCAGGTGCCCCTGCGTCACCCCCGTTCTGAAGCAGAGGTTGAATTACTTGCCCACGGTCCCGGAGCCCCTACACGGGGGCCGGGTTCAAACGCAGCAGTCTGGCTCCCGAGTCCATGCCCTCACCCGCTCGCTCCACTCTGTGCTGCGGTTTGAGTCAGCCTTGTAAATGCTTGTTCAGTTGGCTCCAGCTGAACTGGGCAGAAGGTGGCCTAAGTGACCCAAGGGCATTTGCTAACCCTGTGGTTTCCTTATTTAGGTTTCTGCCTTTCTGTCATTCAGGGAGGACCTCTGTGGGTGAGGGCCCAGAGGACAGTCCAAGGTGGACAAGGATTCCTGGGACTCCAGTAATCCAGCTTTGCCCAGTGCCTGCCCTGCTTCCAGAACTCTCTTCAGCCACATCTAGATCCTTCTCACTTCTCTTGCTGCTTTTTATGCATCTCCTGCTTTACGAAGTGCCTTCTGTAGTTTACAAAATAGGAGCGGCACAGGAGCGTGAGCCTGGCACTCCTAGAGTTGTTTGTGGCCCTGGCCCTGCCCCTTACCTTGTCATGAGGCTCTCATCCATGAAATGGGAGTAATCCTACCTCCTTTCTGGGTATGTTTCCTTTGTTTGGACCCTCTGAATCTTCTCCCTCCGTACCCTTTCCCCTAACTCAGGGGTCGGTTGACTGTGGCCCACGGGCTGTTTATAAATAACGTTTTCTGGGAAACAGCCACACCCGTTCATTTCTGTATTGTCTTTGGCTGCCCTTGTGCTCCGCGAACAGAATTGAGTAGTTGTGGCGGAGACCACATGGTCCACAAAGCCTAAACTATTTATTCTCTGAGTCCTCACAGAAGTGTGCAACCCCCCGCCCCAGCCGCACTCTGTACCGCTGAGGTGTGCACTGGCCCCCTGTCCCTCCCTGCCTGCCCTCACAGTCTCTGCCTTTGGAGCCTCCTGGCTCCTGTTTGGACCTACTCCTTCTCCCCCTGGCTGATAGAGGGAACTTTCTGAAACCCACATCTGACCTTGTCAGTTTTGAATTCTGTATATTTCACTTGTGGCCACCTCTGACAACCACCGCACCTCCCCCCCGCCCTGAATGCCACCCCCACCCCACGCTACCCTCCATTTCCATGCTGTGCTGGCTTTCCATGGGGCCCGCAGGGTCAGGTACTCACATGCTTCTCCATGGGAAGGGTCCCGGCTCTACTCCCATCGGATGCCCCTTTCCTTTCTGACCCGTCACCCTGCAGAGCCCTCATGTTTGGCACTGAGCACACTCTCCTGGAAGCATAGACTTTCTCCCTTCCCTGTGGGTTTCTGCATACCTGCCAGGCCCCTTCTTCGTTGCTGGCCCCTTAAGGGCTTGCTGGTGATGACCTAGGGCTGGCTCTCAGCAAAATGGAGCAGCTGCCTCTATAGAGCAACCACAGAACCAAACAAAACCCACATTCCGAACCTGTTAGTAGGGAAATTTGGCAAAACCTCTTAAAACGTTGTCCTCAAAGTCCCCCTGATAATCCTGGTAACCCCCTCCAACATTTTAGGTCTTGTATTTTCATGCACTGGTCACAGTCTCCCTACCACCTCCTTCCTCAATCTTACAATAAGGAACCTCCCCACTTGAGTGTTTCTGTCCCCATCGTGGGGGTGAGACAGGTGATCTAAGTTGTAGCCCCATCCCACCCACTGCATCCATGTCTGCCTCTTCCCTTCCCCGGGGAGGGGAGGAACACTTATGGAGTTCTGAGTGCCTCTCAACGACCTGTGTGCTTTACATGCATTGTTTTGTTTCATTTATTCATCAATCCTGAGGAACAGGGATTCTATCCATTTTAGAGCTATGGAGGCTGAGGGTTGGAGGGGTTAAGGAAACTTGCCTAAGGCCTAACTGGGATCTAGAGCTGGGATTTGAACTCCGGTTTCTCTGGATTCTAAGCTGGTTTCTGCTAGACCTGGTGTGTGATAGTTGGCTCCTACGGACGTGGCAGAAACAACCAACTGGGGAATCTGAGGTGGTTGATAGTCTGAAATCAGTCCTAATAGGAGTATTTACACTGTGGGAATCAGTCAGCTTTATGATTCAGGGAATCAAGGTTTCTTTTTTTTCCCTTTCTTCCAGAGAGCTGGTTTATCCGCACATGTACCAAGGCCACACTACATATCTTCTGGTTCCATTCTCCCTTTGGGAGTGCTGTACAAAATGTCACCATCAGGGGAAAGAGTGTTGAAAACCAGAGGTTTTTTATAAGAATCAGTTACTTGACATAATTTTGTGAATTTCCCCAAGGGTCACCACCACTTACTTTTCATCTCAAAAAAAAAAAAAAAAAAGTTTCAGCCTACGTGCAATTTAAAAAGCAAGCTTTTCACAGACAACCATGGGGCTCAAACGCACTGTTTAATATTATGTGTGGGAATCACAAAAGTGTTAGCTATTATTCTCTTTTACAAACTATGTGATATTATATTTTTATTTTTGTTTGATTATATGTTCTTGGAGGCTTTTAAAAACCAGTCGGAGTTTCCTTGTGTTTTTTTCCCCCTTTTTTGTTTGTGTTAGCATTTTGGATAATTGCACGCTAGTTTATGTTTAACAGGGTTATCATTAACGTAGTTTGGAGTTTATTGCTGCACGCTTAGTTACAAAGACAAAAGCTTGTAAAGCGGAACATGCAAGTGCTAGAAGTTTAGGACTTGGAATATTGTGATAAAATGTGTATGCCTGAAAGAAAGGGCCGGTCTTGTGCTTGATTTAAAAGCCAGGGTGTACTTATGCCTAAGTTCAATTCCATGGTAGATAACAAACCATTCAAGAAGAAAATACTAAAATCCTGAGAATACCAAAGATTTATATATGCATAGCACATTGATTTTTTTTTTTTTAATTTTAAAGCATTTTACTCATTAACCCAATGATTTATGAGAACAAAATGTCTACTTTGTCTTAGGAAGAGAAGAATGTCAGTAGCTGGAGGACAAGTAAAGTCTATAGTTCTGCTTAAGGACAAACATTGGCGTGTTAGGGGACAAATGGTTGATCTGATGTTGAAAGGTAGTTCTCAGTAAGTATTACGTTTAATGCATTGAATCAAGTTTGCTTTTGGAGGGGGAATAGTGAAGAAGGAAGATAAGATTACAGATGTCCAAAGTAATGCGTGGGTACTTGAGGGACTCGATTTCTCCATCACAAGACAAAACATCTGATGATGGAAGCTCTACATGCTTGTTTGGGGCTTTACAGTGTGCAGAATATTTTCATATAATTTCATGAAGTCATTTCAAAAAGGCAGTGTGGTAGCCATTTTATAGATTAGCAAATCAAGACCATGAAGAACATGAACTGTGTATATGGCAGAGCAGGAATTTTATATTCAGTGTGTTAAAGTACGAAAAAATTCTGTGCCACGGTTTTGGCTAGCCAGCGCCTCTCAGCAGGCTTGGATGCTGATTTTCACGTGATAACCTCTGGGGCGGGCCAAAGAAGCCTGGTTGTGGAAAATTTCCCCAGTAACAACATCTTGCTCCAAATAAGTTTGTTGCCTGTTCCTGCTTCTCACCGCTCACTGCTTGGCTTACTTCTCAGCAAATTGGGTGAACAGATTCAAGACTGGAAAGACCAGCTTTGGAGTTAGACAGCTCTCTCATTTATTTATTTATTTTTTTTTTAATTTTTTTTTTTTCAACGTTTATTTATTTTTGGGACAGAGAGAGACAGAGCATGAACGGGGGAGGGGCAGAGAGAGAGGGAGACACAGAATCGGAAACAGGCTCCAGGCTCCGAGCCATCAGCCCAGAGCCCGACGCGGGGCTCGAACCCACGGACCGCGAGATCGTGACCTGGCTGAAGTCAGACGCTTAACCGACTGCGCCACCCAGGCGCCCCAGACAGCTCTCTCATTTAATCCCTCTGAACCTCAGTGTCCTCCTCTGTAGAAGGGGGATAAGAATTCCTGCCTTTTTGGAGTACTGCAAGCACTGAAATGAGAATGTGCTGTGAAGCACCTTGCAGAGTTTTGACCCTTGGTGGTTTGATCAGTAAAATAGTAGCTGTCAATTCCACTCACAATTGCCTAGTGCCTTATGTGGTCTGTTGAGAAGCAGTTGAGACACCTGACAAGGTCTGCTAAGATCATCCGGAGTGGAGGTGTTTGCTTTGGTGGAGCTTATGCTATGGTACACTGAACAGATAATTTGCTGCAGTCTTAACTTCGTAAATAGTAGTAAAGTAAAACCAGAGCAGTGAAGGAAAATAATACCCCTTCCATTAGGCACTGCATTTCGCCTCTGTTTACACTGGAGTCTCGACAATTTCCGTTGCCAAAATAAAGGTCTCAGGGACGGAGAATCAAGGAGGGCTGAATTCACATGTTCAGCATTGTCCGCTTGGAACAGCAAAGTGGTGAGGTTAAGGGCAACAGCTGGTCTGGCCCACACGCAGGCATGTGGAAGATGCTGCCCCAGGGCACACGTGGAGGACTGCTACCTCCACAGACAATTCTAGAAGGTGTGCCTTTGCTCTCTTCCCTTGAAGGTGCTATAGCCTTCACGATCTCTCATTTTTAGAGAGTTCATTTACTTTTTTACACATGCAGAATTTTAGGAAGAGTATTAGGGGGTTCATGGAGGCTTAGAAATTTCTCCCTGTGGGGAGGGAATCTCCGTGATGAAGCTGGTTTAGGGGTCCCAGAGGAAGATGGGGGTCTGAATGCGGAAGCAGTGCCAGGGCCTCTGACCATCACAGACATGGGACCCTAGCTTGTCATCGTAGTGACATGGATTCAGGGCAAGGCCCCGGTCTCAGCTTTACCTATGATCTCTGAAGTCCCTTGGGTCACCCACCTGTGCAGCTCTTGAGGTGTGGAGTGGGTTGAATAGTGTCCCCTAACATTCATGTCCTCTTGGAGCCTCAGAAGGTGACCTTATTTGGAAATAGAATCTTTGCAGCTGTAATGAGTTAAGATAAGGCCCTCCTGGAGTAGGGTAGGTCCTAAAGGCAGTGACCGGTGTCCTCAAAAGGCTGAGTGAACGCATGAGAGACAGAGAGACCCAGGGAAGATGGAGACCGAGATCTAAGCCAGAGAATTGCCAGCAAGCACCGGAAGCGGGGGAAAAAGCAAGGAAGGGCTATTCCTTAGAGCTTCCAGGGGAACCCAACCTGGGAACACCAGATTTTGGACATCTAGTCTCCCGAACTGTGAGAGATTAAATTTCTGTGTTTTGAAGGTGCCTAGTTTGTGCTAATTTGTTATGGCAGCCCTAGGAAATGGGCATGGTGGGGTCTCAGAGTTAGACTTGGATTTGGCCCTCTGTTCGTATGGACCAGCCTTCTCTCCCTGGCTGTGGGAAAGGACCCAAGTCCCAAAGCACAGCCTGAAGGCATGTCTGTGGGTGGCTGGGGCTCTGTGGGATTTATTTGGCGGTGGGGGGAAACCTCAACCCTGTGGTGAGCAGTTGTGTTTTTGTTCAGTTTTTTGGCCGTAAACCATTTGTTCTCAAATGTGGTCCCTGGACCAGGAGCCCAAGCATCACCTAGGAACTTAGAAATACAGTTTCCCAGGCCACACCTCAGCCATCCTGAATCAGCAGTTCTGGAGGTGGGGCCCAGCAGTCTGTCTCTGAAGGCCGCTGAAGTGCATCTGGGGCCCATGCAAGGTCTGGGAACAACGCCGTAGACAAAGTTCTGTGTGTCTCGAGCTCTGTTGTACCTCCTGGAAGATGTAAACAGTGTCTGGTGTTAGGTGAAGCATTTTTATTTTGCTTCATCGCATTTATTCTGGTGCAAATCAGTGGAAGCTCTCTCCTGATGTGGGGCTCTGCCGAAAGTCCAGATAATTCGGGTTTGAGGCTCCACACAACTGCCATAGGCTCATCCCTCCTTTTCTGTACCTTCCCTTCCATCCATCCATCTGGTGAACTTCTAGACGTGGCTCTGAGGGGTACCTTTCACACTAACTTTCCCTGCCTCTTCTCTCTGGTGATAGGACACATAAAAAAGAGAAGAGATACTAAAGCATTTCCTATTGACCTCTATTTGAAGGTGTTAGCTGTTTGTCCAAGTATTCCAACAGGTTTGTTGAAAGCATTCTGCCCTGTGCCAAGGCCTGGGGATACTGTGGGGCACCAGCGAGCTGGGGGTCCCTGCCATCAGAGATCAGTCTTAGTCTCTAGTGTGGGAGGTGGGCAAAGAAGGAGCAACCATAAAAAACTACATAAAGCAAATTCTGAAGAATGCTGTGGAGGGAATCATTGAGGTCTGTAAGCATCTCTTAAACATAGTGGCCAAGAAAGATTTTTCTAAGATGAGAAAGCAGTTAGCCACTTAAGGTGGGACATGGGTTTCAGGCACTGGGGTCAATGTGTCCTAGGGCCCTGAGATGGAAACATGGTATGTTTAAGGAAGAAAAAGGCCAGGGTAGTTGGACCTTGGTGAATGGGGGGCCAGAGGGAGCTGAGGCCCCACAACTGGGCAGGGCCACAGTCAGCAAAGCCTCATAGAACATGGTGGGGCGTTCCCCCTGTCTTACAACTGCAGTTAGAAGCAGTTGGAGAGTTACATAGGGGAGCCGTGCTCCCTGGCTTACGTTTTAAGGGCCCACTGATGGCTGTGTGGCAAACGGCTCGAAGGAGGACAGGCATGGATGTGGGCAGAAATCTGTGAGCCTCCTGCTTCCAGGTGAGTATCCTGCCAAGAGACATGGTGGCCTGGCCTAGGGTGGAGATGATGAGGGGGTGACGGGCTGCAAATCGAACAGAATTGACAGAAATTGTAGATGACTTGGTGGTCCCCATCGTCACGGGGCTTACATCCAGTTGGAGACAGACTTGGATAATCACCCAGCAAGTGTAAGATGGCTGCTCTGGTGTGTTTTGCAGTGGGGAGCTCCTCGGTTCTGTTGGAGGTGGGCATAAGTGCCATGGTGGGTCCAACCCAGGTGTGGTGGGGAAGGCTGGCTTTCAGGGGTTTCCACTGAACTAAGGTCCGAAGGGTGAGCAGGTGTCGGGCGGGTGGTTAGTGGGGCCGGGAGGACTGGGGCAGTCCACAGGACCAGCCTCAGAGCCCTGGAGGAAGCAGACAAAGGGCCGTGACTAGAGCACAGAGAATGAGGAGAGCAGGTGAACTCAGGGCTGCACCGAGGATGTTGATTGTCATCATAAGATTGGTTGGGAAGCCACCAGAGGATTTCCATCCAGGTGGAATCAGAATGAGACCTCTGTTTGGAAATGATTGTTCCATTGCAGCATGGAAGAGGATGAGATGCGGGGAGCTGTAGGTGGGAGGGAGGAAACCAGGGTCCACCACTGTGGTCCAGGAAGGAAATGGCTTGGATGAGCCTGGTGGTGATGGGAGTGGGGGGAAGTGGGTGGGTTCCACAGGGATTTAGGGCTTGCAATGCTGCGGAATGAATGGTCTTGGAGATGGATTGGCTGTGGAGGGTGGGAGAGACCAGAGACCGGGGCATCCAGGACACCCCCAGGTTTGTAGTGTGTGGACTGACAGGATGGTAGTGCTATCCCTGGTATAGGGAGGGGGGCACGGGCATGATCCAATGCCAAGGGGTTAAAGAAACACTAGCTTGAAGAAAAATTACAGACCTGAAAACCCGCTTCTCACTGTCTCCATCACCCACCCCACCCCACCAAGCTTATGCTTTTACCCTGCATACATTTTCCTCTTTCTCTCAAAGGGAAGAATGATATTTCTGCTTAGACACGATCTCAAGTTAATGCTCATTTCCAAGTTTTTTGGCCTAAAAATTCTAATAATTACCTTTTAAGGTGAATGTTGAGCATCTCAATTAAAAAAAAAACCCAGGGGTGCCTGGGTGGCGCAGTCGGTTAAGCGTCGGACTTTAGCCAGGTCACAATCTCGCGGTCCGTGAGTTCAAGCCCCGCGTCGGGCTCTGGGCTGATGGCTCAGAGCCTGGAGCCTGTTTCCGATTCTGTGTCTCCCTCTCTCTCTGCCCCTCCCCCGTTCATGCTCTGTCTCTCTGTCCCAAAAATAAAAAAAAATAAATAAACGTTAAAAAAAACCCCATAAATCAGTTTTTATTCATTTAATTTCAGTTAAAGACATACAATTTCTTTTTTAAAGGAAACAAAAATCTCCTTGAGATTGTAAGATTTTTCAAACAGTTCCTAATTCCGCTTGCACATAGTTGCAGTTAATTACCAGGTGCTGAAGTCTGGGTGATCTGGAACGTGGAGGGTAAAGATACGATCTCCACGAGAAAAAGATGTGCTTGCGAATCTGCACAATGGTCGGCTGCAGGAACTAGACAAGGACGCAGTGTCGGGGTGATTTCATACTTGTTCAGTGAGTCTCAGTACGGCCGGGATGCCAGCCACAGTCGCATCTTTTTCTGGTTTTATCGGTGATTTCTCATAATCACGGCATGCTTACTGAACACTGGCATTCTGAGCGATGGAGCCATACGGAAACCGCTTCACATCCCAGATATGCCACTTCCTGGGTGCGACCTTAAGCAGATTCCGTAATCCCTGTGGAACTCAGCTCTCCTCTCTAAAGAGGAGGAAATAGCATTTAATAATCAGATACCTCATGCCATGGCTGCCGAGATGAAACCAGATGATTTCTGTAGAGCACTTAGCACAGTGCCTGGCACATAGTGAGTTCTCAGTGAAAATCTGACGTGATTATCACAGCCCATGTACCCTGCTGGTTCTCTGCAGATTTTGTAGGGACTGACGTCACCCTGTAAGTGAGGGAACTGAACTCTAGGGAGTTTACTTTTCCCACCAAGTCACGTAGAGCTGGGCAGAGCAGGGATCCCGTCTAACGCGCAAGACCATACTTCTGCCACTGTGCTTTATTGCCTTTGACACGTGCATCGTTTTATCCAAACAAGTTTTGTGACCTTCCCGAGCAAAAGGGGTTTTGTTTGAGGATCCAGGTGGTGTTTTTTGGTGCTTGTACTATTCCAACACTTGTCACTGTCTAAGAATATACGCTGGTGTTTGGTGTCGTTTACCTGTTGAGCCCATATTTGAGTATGGATGTGTCCATGGGGAGCAGCTATGTGTAAAGAGAGGGACTAAATCGGGTTTTTTTATTTGGCCCTGTTTGCTGCAAATGCAATGCTGCAGTTGAGGCCAGGCTGATTGGAAGAGATGGGAAGGATATATTTCAATCCAGTCGCCCAGGCTGGATACACCCTCTCTGCAAGCTGTATTTCTCAGAGCTGGAAAGAATTTAGCCTGTAGAGCTTATTAAGAGGTGTGACATTCGTTATGTGTGACTCTAGTTCTTTTGGAGCCAGGAAAATAAAAGTCAAGGCTGGAATATAAGGAAATGGATAAGATGCGTGCAGGCTGGTGAAATCTGGGCTAAAAATATATATATTTACACGGGAGTTTAGCTTTGATTTTATATTGTCACAAATTGTTACCAGATGCCTGCATTTCAGACTACCGAGCTGATCCGAGAGTGTGAGTTGGAAAACAAATCACTTTGCCATTTGGAATGCTGATTGATATTTTAGAAGTTTCTTTTTTGTTTTCAAAGGGAAAATAATGCATATTCCAGGCCTAGCAAACAGAACTTTTATAAATGGCAATTAACAGAAGATCCCCAAGGGAGGAGGTCTCCTGTTTCTTTTTATAACCCTGGCAAAAGCAGTTGAGGTGACATTTTATTAACATTGGCATCTCCCACTTGCACTGGGAGCTGGCTCAGCCCCGTGTAACCATGCCCAGAGCTAGTAGTTTTGTTTCCATTTTCCTCCAAGCTCAGGTCAGAAGAGAAGCACAAGAACACTTCTGTCTGGGATAGCCGGCTTCGTGTGGTCTCCCTGTGGCAGGACCCCGGCTCACGGGATGGCTTGTCCATTTCCCCCTATGGTTTCAAAAACGTGGCCTTTGGTCTTGAGTCTTCCTTCGGTTTGGACTCAACAGTGTTCCCTTCCCCTACAGGCCATTTTTCTTGCTGGCATTTGAATGACTCATAAAATGAGTTTTGAGTGGCCTGACGCCTCTGCTGTGTTCCCCGAATGCTTTCTAAAAGGTGCTGCTGTGTGAGAGTATGTGCTGATTTTTCCCGTTTGAGTTGTTGCAAAGTCGCCTGGATGGCTGGGAGAGCGGAGTCTAAATTCTGGCTCTGTACCTTGGATGCTGTCAGACTTTGGTGAGAATCAGTCTGGAAAACAGGAATATCAGATCCGAGCGGTTGGAGGACTGCAAGAATAGAGTGAGGTCACTCCACAGCCCCCGGATGGGCCTTGGTATTTCTTACAGGGGCCAAGCTGCAGATTTTCAGATGGATGAGAAGGGACCTTCAAGAGGCCCAGAGAAGTGAGACTGCCATGCCCTCCTGAGCTCCCTGTATGTTGGAACAAAAGGATGAGAGCCCTTGCCCTTGCTCACTGGGGCTAATGTTGGTCAAAGTCTTCTCAGCTGTGGCCAGAGACCTGGAGGGTGCCAAGACTGAGTGATGCAAGTACTTTTGCATTTCCTCTTTAGCCCATCCCAACTTTGTCCTCCTCTGTTAGCTGCATCTACTCTGAGGGAATGGATTTTTATTATAACATTTTTGGCTTATACGGTTGACCCTTGAACAACATGGGTTAAGGGCGCTGACCCCCCATGTAGTCAGAAATCTGCGTATAACTTCTGACTCCCCCAAATCCTAACTAATAGCCTGCTGTTGACCAGAAGCCTTCCTCATAAGCAGTCAAGAAACAAAGTTGGTATGTGATATGTATTATATACCAAATTCTTGGGGCACTTGGGTGGCTTAGTCGGTTAAGTGTTGATTTTGGCTCAGGTAATGATCTCCCTGCCGTGAGATCGAGCCCTGTGTCCAGCTCTGCTCTGTGTGGAGCCTGCTTGGAATTCTCTCTGCCTCTCCTCCATGCACATGCACATGAGTGCTCTTTCTCTCTCTTAAAACAAATAAACATTTAAAAAAATCTGCATAGAACTTTTGACTCCCCCAAATCTTGACTAAAGCCTGCTGTTGACTGGAAGCCTTCCTAATAACATAAACAGTCAATTAACATGCAGTTTGTATGTTATATGTATTATATACCAAATTCTTAAAGTAAGGAAGAGGAAAGGAAATGTTACTAAGGAAATCATAAGAAAGAGAAAAGCAAGTTTAGAGCACAGTACTGTAAAAAAAAAAAAAATCCTTGTATAAATAGACCCCCAAAATTCAAACCCACGTTTTTCTGGGGTTACATGTATAGTTATTGTTCCGGCAGTCCTGTTCCATAAAGTCTGAATTAGCTGCAGACACTGAGCACTGAGAGCTCCTAAAAGAGGGACGGAGTTGGGATCCTGTGAGCCTCTGGTCACATTTTCATCAACCAGTCAATATATAACCTTGTTTTATGTGTGGTCCTGTGTGAAGATACCTTTTTTAATAGCTATTAAGTCCTTCACATTGAACTTCCAGCCAGCAGTGACTCATGCCCGAACAAAGCTTCTCTCAGACACGTGTTTCTCCATTGGGCAGATTGCAGCCGTCTTGCACAGAACAGCAAATAGCACTTCAGGGTTTTTGTTTTTTTTTTTGCCTGGGGGCCATTTTAAACAGCAAAGTCCCCAACAAAAATGTGAAAAATGTGACACTGAAAGTCCATCAAAAAGGACACTTGTTTACAATATGGGAGCTGAGACAGGAGGGCAGAGCCTTGTCTTGTCACCTCAGCTTATAACAATTTCCTCTGCTCTGCCTATGCACCTGTCCACGAATGACTGTGAAAGCATTGTAAGATCGATTTGGGAGTTACAGATAAATTTGAGCAAGTAGGTGAATTTACAGGTATAGAATCGGCAAATAATGAGAATCGACTGGACTTTATTCAGGTATTAAGTGCTTGCCACGTGCTGGAGGCTGTCTTGGAAGGAGTGTGTTTTCTGTTTTACAAAGGCCTGCCTCCATGCCTTCTCGTATTTATTCCTGATACCACCCTTGACAGGGGAAGGGCTGGCTTTATTGTCTTCCCTTTATTGATGAGGAAACCAAGAACTGGAGAGCTGACTTGTCCCCGGGTCCCAGTATTTTAATCGAATCTGCGTTTCTGGTTCTGAACACTGTTTTCTTCCCACCATGCTGTGCAGAGAGGTGTAGGTGCAACATAGGACAAGTGCTTTAAACAATACAGTTTGAAGGCTGACATCATATTTTAATACTGTCCAGAAAGTTATCTTCCTTACAGTTTCTCAGTGATCTCATTAGATAAAGGTGGCATAGCGTTGTGACTAAGAGCATAAATTTAGGTGCCAAACTTACCTTGAATCCTGACTTTGCTACTCACTACCTGTATGACTTTGGGTAATTGATGAGTAAAGTAAAATCTTTGTGACTCTTGATTTCATGGTTTGTAAAATAAAAAATAGTAATGACACCCAATGTGTGGGGTTCATGTGAGAATTGTGTGAATTAATTCATATTTAGTGCTTTGATCTGTGCCTGGCACATTGTAACCCTCTGTGTTAGCCGTGATTATCATTTAGCAGGATGGGTACTCAGGAGATTCATGTTGAGTCCATCAGTGATGACTCTAAAAATTAGGCAAATGGTAACGTTTGGTTGTAATTTCACAGCCCAGAGCTAAGAGGAGATTTTGCGATTTTCCAGTCCTTTTGATCTGTTTGGATGACATGGTTCAGACCTGGAAAGTCTGTTTTAGGGATTTATTTATCCAGTTTGACTGTCAGTAGTCAGCAGATTAAACAGACTTTTGTCAAGTCTGTGTCATTTTTGGTGAGTGGACAGCTAATCAGATGAGCAAATATGAGTGGGCACCTGCTGGGTTTAATAGTCCCTGCCAGTGAACATTCGAGTGATAGAAGGGCAAGAATATGAGATGTCACAAGGCAGAGCATGATTAACACCTATAAAGAGCACCTTTTCATGTCACCCTGAGATCTCCATCTTTACAGCTACTAAGTATTTAAAATTGCCAGAGTTTTCCTTTCCTTCCTTCTGCTAGTCAGCATCTGGTAGCCATCTCAGTAAAAAGCAGTTGTGTGCCCCACAGGGATGGGGACACCATATCGTGTGGAAGGTCCCCAAACAGAAGCTATCCCCGGACCCATCAGACCTGTATCTTTCTAAGCAGACCTCCGGCAGCCAGCCCATTTCCTTGGTAATACCTTTGGTGTCACGAGCAGAAGACAATTGCAAAGAACGTAAAGATATTTCCAGATCTGTACAATTCTGGTACGGTAGTTATTTGGAAAATCGATTCTTTTTCTTTTCTCTCGAAGCCCTGATTTGGGGCAGTCAGGTTAATTTTCTGCATTTCTCTGTCCCTGCCCCCATGAACCCAGGTCTCACAAAATTCTTTAGAGGAGATGCTTCAGTCTGAAGCGAGGACATAGGGCAGTAGACGAGGAGAGCAACTCAGGAGATTCCTATTTACTCCCTGGAAATAGGGTTTGGAACTTTCCAGCCCTGGAGGATGGTGGTGGAGGCTTTCTGTTATTTGCTTACAGAAAAATGCAGACCTGAAGTCATGATTGTCCTATTATCTAATAGTAAATTTTGCTTTGCCTAACCTGCTTGGATTCATGGTCTAAGCCCATAATAAAGTATAAAGTTGTCTTGTTTGAAAACTCCTAGCAAGAGAACAGGGCGCTTTTCCTATAAGCAAGTGTTTTGTGACACATCTGAAGTAGACCTTTTACACTAGAATAGTTTTTTCTAGTATACGCTTTTTATCAGTGAACAAGTAATTCTTTCTTCAGAGGCTGCGTTTGCTCAGCCCGAGGCAACGGTGTGAGATAACACTGCTAAATAGATTCCAGTCAGATGATCCTGGCTGTGTGAGTTTATAAAAGACCTCTGTTTAAGTTCAAAAATAAATAATTAAAACACATGCACAGACTAAAGGTTGTTGGTCCTAGTGAGATTAAAATTAGTCTGTTATATTATAGAGGTTCTTTATATTTTTCTCAAAAGAATTCATGGTGGGTTTGTTTTTTTTTTTTTTCATTTCATCGAAAGGTCTAGGTAGAAAAAATGATAAAGGTTTGAGTTTTGTTTTTTTAAACTCGCTGTCAAGTTAAAACATCCTCACATTGTGCCTGGACTCTTGCGAGTCTCTGGAGAATTATAAGGTAATTCTTATCTATGGCTCCTTTGAAATTGCCTGCGTAAGATAAGATTCTTCCAAGCAAGGACTTTTCAAAAAGATGTGTTGACTTTCAAATAGGTGTTTTGGTGATGGATTACTAAAGTCTTGAATTGAGAAATGGGAAAAGTCACAGGCAAAGTCCTCTTCCAGTTTTCTTTTGTAAGCCCTGCGCCCAGGTTTGGGGCCAGGCACACGGTGTGCAGAGTGGATGCCACATGGCCGTGCGCTGTCCTTGCCTTAGCGCGTCTGTCCAGCTGGCCCTTCTTGAAGGGACCTCAACCCACCTGCTTTCCGAAGTCAGTAGAAGGCCCAATGTCAGGGTGGGAGGTGGTGGTCCCGGGCGTTTCTCCAAATGGTTCCCAGACATGCTTTGCAGGGGCCGTACGTTCCTGGCTGGTCTTCATCCTGAGACTCCCTTGTCCGTGAAGGTCCCCTTCTTCTTTTAAGGTTTAATTTTTTTAATGTGTTTTAATGTTTGTTTATTTTTGAGAGCTAGACAGAGCATGAGTGGGGGAGGGACAGAGAGAAACGGAGACCCAGAATCTGAAGCTGACTCCAGGCTCTGAGCTGTCAGCACAGAGCCCAACCTGGGGCTTGAACTCATGAACTATGAGATCATGACCTGAGCCAAAGTTGGACACTCAATCAACTGAGTCACCCAAGTGCCCCTAAGATTTTATTTTAAAGTAATCTCTACACCCAGCATGGACCTTGAGCTGAGAGCCCCTACATCAAGAATTGCATGCGTCACCAAGTGAGCCAGCCAGGTGCTCAGGTGAAGGGCCCTTCTAAACATGAGCCGGCCTGTGGACTGGGATAAAAATCTTGCTTTGAAAAATGAAAACAAACAAAACCCAGAAACCAACACTCGCTTTATCTGTTATGTTTTGCCTTCATACTTTCTCATAAAACAGTTTGCTGATACTTTTTGGGAATCTGTGTGTCAGAAAAGTTGTATCTAAATTACAGTTGTGTTAAAAACGAATGACAGAATCTAAGTAAAATCAGCTGTAGCCCCATTACTGCTAACACTGGTGTTACTCCTGGGGTGGGGTTCCATCGTTCTTCCACCCTCCATCCCCCGTTTCTCGGACCCGTGACCACCGGGACTAGGCCAGGCACAGGACGTGGGCACGAACTGTGCTTTCAGAGTTCGAAGATGTGCGTGTGCCTGCATATTGTATTTTGTAAGTGGTATCATGCTTTGTGTTTTGGATTGCTTTTTTCTTTTTCACTAAGGCAAAAAAAGAACCACATTTGTAAAGTAGCATCATGACTTTTTATTAAAAAATTTTTAATGTTTATTTTTGTGAGAGAGAGAGAGAGAGGGAGCGAGAGCGTGAGTGGGAGGAGTGTGAGAGGGAGAGAGAGGGAGACACAGAATCCGAAACAGGCTCCAGGCTCCCCAACACGGGCCTCCAACTCACAAACTGTGAGATTATGACCTGAGTCGAAGTTGGATGCTCAACCGACTTGAGCTACCCAGATGCCCCCATATCAACTAGACTCTTTAAAAAAAAAAAATTGTGAGGGGCGCCTGGGTGGCGCAGTCGGTTAAGCGTCCGGCTTCAGCCAGGTCACGATCTCGCGGTCCGTGAGTTCGAGCCCCGCGTCAGGCTCTGGGCTCATGGCTCGGAGCCTGGAGCCTGTTTCCGATTCTATGTCTCCCTCTCTCTGCCCCTCCCCTGTTCATGCTCTGTCTCTCTCTCTGTCCCAAAAATAAATAAACGTTGAAAAAAAAATTAAAAAAAGAATTGTGATGGGGCACCTGGGTGGCTTAGTCAGTAAAGCATCTGACTTTGGTGTAGGTCATGATCTCATGGTTCATGGGTTTGAGCTCCCCAGGGGGTTCCACACTGACCGTGTGGAGCCTGCTTGGGATTCTCTCTCTCTTTCTGCTCCTACCCCACTCATGCTTTCTCTCTCTCAAAAATAAGTAAATAAATAAAATTGTGATAAATCCTTTGCAAGCAAGTTTTTATAATCTAGATAATCACCTCTAATGAGTTCTGGGTGTGTTATGTTCTTTTTAAGCAAGAGCAAGATATTGTTGGTTTAGATAACCAGCTACTTAATGTCCTAGTACCCTTAATGTCCTGATGTCCTTCCAGAAACTTAGGCGGCATAGGGGGGCATGTACCTGATGTTGGTTTCCATTAGGCTCATTTCTTCAGGAAACGTCTATTGATAAACACCATTTGCTGGGGCCTGGGCAGAGAGGGTTGAACAAAATGTCATTGGTTCTCACCCTCAGGGAACTTAGAGTTCTGGATGGGATGCAGACAATCAGAGAAGTAAACAAGTAAGTACAAATATGGGTATAAGTTCTGCTAAGTGTCCTGGAAGAAGAGAATGTGGGCTGTGGAAGAGATTAGTGGAGGAGGCATAACAGCTTCCACGGGGTGGAGTCAAGGAAGGCTACCTGAAAGAGGTGTCTTCAATGGCAGGAAGAGAAGCCACCGGTATGTGAGGAGTGTGTGGAAAAGACATACGGACAGCAGAGGAAATGATGACATGTCCCAAGGCCATGTGGCTAGGAAGATCCTATTTGGGGAAAGAAATGGAAGACGGCCAGTGTGGCTGAGAATTATGGGGTCAGCGGGGGAGATACGGACACTTTTCGTGCTGTGTGGGCTTCTTTAAAGGGTTTGTAGTTTCTTCTTAGTGCAGTGGGAGATATTCAGTGGGTTTGAAGCCGAGGGCAACAAGGTCCAGTTAGTTCACACTGGCTACCCAGGAGATGAGCCGTGACCAGGCTGGGAAACCAGGGTTCAAGGTTTGTTTCAGAAGTAGTCTGGGCAGTACTTGTTGCCACTGAACGTGGATGTGTTGGGGAGTCAAAGATGAGTCCTGGGTTTGTGACTTGGCTTCCTGGTACCACTAGCTGAGGTAGGGCAGCCCAAGGGGGGATTGGTTTAATGGGAGAGGAGGAGGTTGAATTCGGCACATGAAGTTCGAGCTGCCCATGAGAATGCCTCGTGGAGGTTTAAGGAAGGCAGTTGGGCACATGGGGGCCTGGAGCTCCAAAACGAGCGGGTTGGTGAAACAGATTTAGGCACCGTCAGCCTGTAGATGGTGTTCAAGGCCAAGGGAGAGGGTGGACTCACCCGGGGAAGAGGTACAGAGAGATGATAGAGTGATTGTTTAGTTCATCCAAGATCCCAGGGCTGAGCAGTTAGGGAGCTGGCGTTTGAACCCAGACAGTAGGTTCTAGAGTCAGGGCTCTCCTCTGGTGTGCCATGCCACCACTGGGGCTCTGCAGCCACCCAGGTGGTCTGTCATTGCTCTTCTTTGAAGGGGGCAACATCATAAGGAAGTTGAATCGTTTCAGAAACTTTCCGTAGTCTAGAACGCTGCTTACCCTAGAAGTATCTCACGGCTTTTTCATCTGATTACTTGGATTCGGAAATGAATATGAATCTGGATATGAATGGTTAATTTCACCTTGCAAGTTAGGGTGAGGCTGTCTCCCTTTAGCCCATGATTGTGTGTGTTGTTCTCGGCCAGTGCCCCCACCTCCCAGTTGATGCGGGCTAATGTTGTCATGGCAATGGTCTGCCCCAAGTGTGTGCGGCCTGACCTCCCAGGGCCCCCAAATCAGCCAGCAGCGTAGGCAGTGCATGGGCCACTTGTGGGCTGTGTTTTCCAGTGTATTTTTTAAAGCCTCTATACCTGAGTGGTCAATTGCAGACGTGGGAATGAGATTTTTTTTTTCCTACATGAGGTTTAACCACAGGCCAGCCTCTGCTGAAAGACGGGTGTGATGTCGGGGAAAAGATGGGTTTCTGTGCATCAGAAATTGCTCCCTGCATCCGTCAACCAAACCGAACAGAGCATGTAAGCCCACCATGCTTAAGCTTTACATAACATAGAATTTATCATTTTAGCCATTTGTAAGCATACAGGTCAGTGATGTTAAACACTCACATTGTTTTGCAGTTAATCACCAGAACTCTTTTCATCTTGCAAGTCTCTAACTCTGTACCCATTAAACAGTAACTCCCCATTGCCCCTTCTCCCCCCAGCCCCGAAAAGCCACTATTCTGCTTTCTGTCTTGGAATTTGCCTACTCCACGTGTCCCATATAAGTGGAATCATACAGTATTTGCCTTTTATAATTGGCTTTTTCACTCAACATAACGTATTTCCATGTTGTGCATGTGTTAGAATCTCCTTCCTTTTTAAGGCTGAATAATATTCCGTGGTGTGGATATTGCACATTTTGTTTATGCATTCATCCGTTGATGGACATTCAGGTTGTTTTCACCTTTCAGCTATTGTGAAAATAGTGCTATGAGTGTTGGTAAAAATCACACTAAAGATTTTGCTCTTTTTTCCCCTCACCAACTAGAAATGATCTCTCACTTAGGGGTGATTTACAAAGGTTGGTTGGTTTGAATGTAATGATTTCTCATCAAACTTGGTGCCTGCACATTTCAAGGGAAATGACTGATTTCCTGTCTGCTGGAAAGAAGCAATTCTAGCGAATTTTTTTTCATGTGTGTGCAAGCAACTGGTTAAGAAATTCATCATAATGGGCTATCTTATCAACCTGTTATTTCTTGCCCTTCCCCCTATTTTTTTTGTTCAGTAATGATGTCAATCGATACTTTAATACTACCTAGATATACCATAACAGTATGTATTTATCTCTCTCTGTAATACGAATACATCATTTTTCAAAACTACGTATTTTTTTTCCTAATAAAAAGGAATACCTATTTGAGACATTTAGAAGAAACAGAAATTCAAATTACCCATAAACCTATCACCCAGAGATGACCCGTTAAGGTTTTGGTATAGGACATGCACACACGTGGGTGGGTTATTATCTCAGTTATTGTTTGTTATGGTATATCTATGTGTTCTGTTTTTATTTTATTAAAAATTTTTTTAATGTTTATTTTGAGAGAGAGAGAGAACGTGTACGGGAGGGACATAGAGGTGGGGAGAGAGAGAATCTGAAGCATGCTCCCTGCTGTCAGCACAGAGCCCAACCTGGGCTCAATCCCACAGACTGTGAGATCATGACCTGAGTTGAAATCAAGAGTCAGATGCTTAACCATCTGAGCCACCCAGGTGCCCCTGTATCCTCTCTTATTAAATACCAGGGGGGCGTCTGAGAGGCTTAGTCAGTTAAGCATCACAATCTTACAGTTCTTGAGTTTAAGCCCTGTGTTGGGCTCTGGGCCAACAGTTGAAGCCTGGAGCCTGCTTTGGGTTCTCTGTCTGTCTCTCCCTCTCTCTGCCCCTCCCCTAAACTGCACATACTGATTTGTAAGTTTCTCTTCTTCCACTGAGGAAGCCTTTATGAACACCCTCCCTTGTCATTAAATCATATCCTGAGTGTGACTGTTGGTGCCTGGGTAGCAGTGCATTCTCAGAAATGTCTTGAATTCTCTCAGTGGAGGTGACACCGTGGGAGTCAGGTGTCTTGTGAGTTCTGTGTGGAGCGTGATTTCTCTGCTGAAGATCTTAATGGAGGAGAGAGAGTGGCATTTCCCTCATTTTACAGTAGAAAAAACAAGGAGTAGAAGTTAGGTCTGAATGACTTAACCAGGACGGGGGAAGCTGGAAATAGAAACCAGATCGTTCATTCACTGCCTGGTGCTTGATTCACTCTATAAAGCTAATCTCAAGATCACTATCAGCGGAAATTATTATCCCTAATCTCCCGGGAGTATGCTTTAATATTTTTCTGTTTGCTTAATGGTAATTTCAATTCCATGTCTGGTTTTTTTTTTTTTTTTCACTTAAAAAAAATGAAAAACTTTCCAGACTTCTTTGGGAGACTTGGGGATGTTTCCTCTCACGTGGCTGGAAACCTGTATAAGCCTGGGACCATCCCCTCACCACCCGCACTGAGAATCCTCAGGCCAGCAGCGGGCCAGTTTTTTCAAAAGCTGTTTGGAAATTCAGAGTCTGTCTTATTTACCAGATGCCTCCTTTTTTTGGCGGTTTTATTAGCTCATTCATTCAAAATACTCCTCTTTAAAAGGCTAGCAAGGTGCCATCCTTATGGAAATCATATTGGTTAGATTCTGGTTGTAATCTGTATAGTGTTAATTTGGTGCTGATTGTCTTGGGGATTTGTGAGGTGCTGATTATTTTGTTCAGTCATTTTTCAGGGGTTTACTGTACACCTAATATGAATTAGAAGGACCTGTGAATCACTTAGAGAGCTAGTCAAGAAAATTCACTGGGAAGGTGCAGGGCTGCAGTGACACCAATGCTCAGGAGACAATGGGAGCAAGGCGGGGCTCTGTCTGCAAAGAGAGGCAAGAGGGAGGAGGGAAGGGGCCATTCTAAACCTGAGCCCCTGCACCCTAAGTTATGCCCTGGGGGAGCTCAGCAGGTTGTTTGCCCTCATTGGAAGGAAGGGTGTGTCTGGGGGAGTGGAAGGATGTGCAAAGGTACCGGGGCATGCAAGGGCTTGTGCTCTTCTGTCCATTCTCACACTTAGAAGCAACAGGCAGTTTCTCATCAACACTGTAGAGCTGAGCTGACAGCTCTCTGGGTGACAGCCATGGCTGTGGGCAGGACAGACGGTGGCAGCTCCTGGGACTACTGCTGCCCCTTTCACACCTGAGGCCCCTCAGGGTCACCCAAGGGCAACCCTTGAGGTATCTGATGGGACTGTTGCCAATTTGCTCTTTAAGAGTTAAAAAAAAAAAAAGGGGGTGGGGAGGGGCCTAGGTGGCTCAGTTGGTGGAGCATCGGACTTCCTCTCAGGTTATGATCTCAAGGTTCGTGGGTTCAAGCCCCATGTTGGGCTTTGCACTGTGACAGCATGGAGCCTACTTCAGATATTCTCTCTCTCTCTCTCTCTCTCTCTCTCTCTCCCTGCTTCTCTCCCACTCATGCGTACTCTCTCAAAAATAAGCATAAAAAAAAAAACAGGCGTGGAACTCAATCAGGTATTTGCCCACTCGTATTCGTTGTGGCATTATTCACAAAAATCAAAAAGTGGAAGCAACCCAAGTCTCTATCAATGGATGCATATCTCAACCAAATAGCTGAAACTACTAAGGCTGAACCTACTGTTTAGCCTTAAGAAGGAAGGAAATTCTGACACATACGTGAAGTGGATGAACTTTGAGGACATTGTGCTAAGTGAAATAGGCCAGACACAGAAGGACAAATGCTGAGTGATTCCAGTTACATGGAGTACCTGACCTAGTCAGAAATCAGAGACCGGAAGTAGGGTGGGGGTTGCC
>NW_024412397.1:49120053-49126042 GCF_014898765.1 Herpailurus yagouaroundi | reverse complement strand
AAGTCGGACGCTTAACCGGGGAGTCTGTGTTTAATAAGAGCACAGTGTTTCAGCTTGGAATGAAAAATTTCTAGAGATAGATGCTGCTGATGGTGGCATAACAGTGTGAATGTACTTAATGCCACTAAATTGTGCACTTAAAAATGGCTGACATGGCAATTTTATGTTATGCAAATTTTATCACAATAAAAAAAGTTTTTCTTTAAGTTTTGTTTTGTTTTTTAAAGAGAGAACGTCTATGTGCACAAGCAGGGGAGGGGCTGAGAGAACCCCAAGCAGGCTCTGCGCTGTCAGCCTGGAGTCCGACGTGGGGTTTGATCCCATGAACCTTAAGATCATGGCCTGAGCCTAAATCAAAGAGTTGGACTCTTATCTGCCTGAGCCACACAGGTGCCCCAATAAAAAAACGTTTTAATGGCAGAAAAAAGCAAGGCAGAGAGCAAAGCTGCGCTCCAGGCTGGGGCTGCCTGTCGAACCTGGAGGAAGAGTCCCTGGCCCCTCCGCTTGCTTCCTCAGGAGGAGCTCCCCCTCCACATCCCTGCCGATGACAACAAGGACCAGGCTGTCCTGCGGCAGAAGAGCAGTCAGACGTTTGCATGAGCCTGTCTGTGCTGGAGGGTCCCCCCGACCCCACAACAGGTACCCGTGACACAGGGTCACCACTAGGCTCCAGCCGCCTAAAACCCTGGTCTGGTGGTTAAATACATTAAACCCGTAATGCCAGACCTTTTACAAAGAAGCTGCCTCTGTCAGGAAAACAGTTATTCTGTTCATGGAGCCTTCGAGTTCCAAGAGCAAAGCTTGCCTTGGCCCAGTCCAAAGTTCCAAAATTAATTTTTTGAAAACCCATCATTCTTCCCCAGTTGGGTAAAACTTTCTTATTTCTTTGGCAAAATAGCTCTCATTGGAAAGTAAACTTTGAAGTTGTTTGAAGCTAAAAGAGCTTTCAAAGGTAGCAGAGACAGAAAGAGCTTCACTTCTTTTGAAATAAACTTCTGGAGAACTCATCAGAATTTGAAAGGACTGTGGGACAGATGTCCCAGTGCTCACATAAGTAGTGAGGGGGTTTGAAGTGGTGTATGTGACCTGCAGAGATTCTCCCGAGACTCCTTTGAAATTCTGTTGGTTTCCCCTAATTGGAGCCAGCCGACTGTGGGGTCATGGGTGGCCTCAAGGCAGGTGGCTCCTGCCTGGCTTGGCGGTGGCCCTGAGTGGGTCAGCCAGCCCTGTGGGAGGGAGGGATCACCGAGCAGCCTTCCATCCTTCCCGGCTCCCTTCTGGAAGACAGCCCCACTCCTTCTTGTGAGCCGTAGTTCTGGAAGAGGCGAGACACGAGAATGAATCTGCCTTTCCAAAGTGCCACCTCAGACTGTGTAGTGTAGACCTTGCCCCGTTCCTTACCTACCACCTCCTGGCTCTGAGGCCTTGGGCAAATTACACACCATGTTGGAACCTCAGTTTCTCCATTTGTAAAATGGAAGTCAGAGTAGTACCTACCTTACAGGGATGTGGTTAGAAGTAACACAAAGAGGGGGGCACCTGGGTGGCTCAGGTCATGATCTCGTGGTTCATGAGTTCGAAGCCCGATAATTGGGCTTGCTGCTGTCAGCACAGAGCCTGCTTCAGATCCCCTGCACCTGCCCCTCCCTTGATTGTGCTCTCTCAAAAATAAATAAAACCCTAAAACACACACACACACACACACACACACACACACACACACACACGGGCACCTGGGTGCCTCAGTCGGTTAAGCATCTGACTCTTGATTTCGGCTCAGATCATGATCTCACAGTTCCTGAATTCGAGCCCCATATCGGGCTCTGAGCTGACAGCTGGGACCCTTCTTGGGATTCTCTTTCTCTCTCCCTGCCCTTCCCCTGCTCATGCCAGCACACTGTCTCAAAAATAACATTAATTAAAAAAAGTAAACCAAGATATCTATAAAGCCTTTGGCAGAGTGCTTGGTATGTAATGTTCAGAAGATGAAATAGAAGTGTAACCAGGATCTGTCAGCATTTTGATCTGGTGTGATGTTCCTCCTGAGAGCCTTAGTGCTGTTGGAAGGAATGTCTGAGCACCCTCAGCGTGACTGTCCCCTTTCTTCCACACCTTCGCTTTGGCCTCTGGAGGGTTGGGTGGCAGGGATGCCTCCAAGCCTTCTACTCCATGTTTCTGGGTTCCGAGACCACTCAGCCAAGGCTCCTTAGGCAGCATGTTGATGGGCCTTGGTTCCCTTTATGCCCTCCATGCTTTTTATTAGTCTAAATGCAGAAGCCAACTGCTGGGTTTTTATGAACCCAGGAAAATGGGCTCTTGATGATTATGAGGCATTAAATCTTGGAGCCAATTTAATAGGCACAGACCAGCATCAGAGTGAGCCTTACTTGTCCTGAATCTTGACGGGCTTCAGGTTTGAAGGACACGTGTCCGAATCCAGGAACAGAATGTCTCAGACTGAGCAGGGCTGTTTCAGGTTATAGAGCAAAGATGAAAACCTTTTTTCACATGTGTTGGCTGCAAAGAAGGCAAGAGTTTGCACTTCCCTTTAGGGATGATCAGATAGTGTTGCACATGATGGGCGTCTCCTGGGCTTTGCTAACATGTGACCTGGGCAGCTGGGCAGTCCCCTCACCTGGATTAGTGATTGCCTAGGTCCCTCTCAGTGCTAACACCCAGCAAGACTTCCCTGGTTTGCTCCTCCTTGGCCCCACCTAGCCTGAGCAAGGGTCTTCCCTCCTTCTTGCTCCCACGACACCTTGAACACACCTGTTGGGGCATTCTCCATTTTTTAAATTCTCTCCTAATGTGTCTCCCCACCAGATTGTTCTTTTTAAAAAAAAATTTTTTTTTAATGTTTATTTGTATTTTAGAGACAGCGTGGGCAGGGGAGGGGCAGAGAGAGGGAGACACAGAAACGGAAGCAGGCTCCAGGCTCCGAGCTGTCAGCACAGAGCCTGTCATGGGGCTTGAACCCACGAGCTGTGAAATCATGACCTGAGCCAAAGTCGGATGCTTAACCAACTGAGCCACCCAGGCGCCCCTCTGCCAGGTTGTTCTCGAAGGCAACACTATGCTCTTTTCATCCTCGATTCCCCAGCACCTTGTCTCAGGTGTGTAACAAGTGATGAATGAAAGGTTGAATGCATACCCAAGGGATGGTTTCTAATTCCGGTGAGCTTTGTCCCAGGTGGTGTGGGAGAAGGTGTGGCATTGAACCTTCCCATGGTATATATGCTTTTCTTGTCAGCCCTGCATGTCTTTTTATTTGTGCCTCTATTTCTTGGTAAAGCTGCACGAAGTTTTTCTGTTTTGTTATTATCTAACTTTTGACAGATCAAGGTGTTGTTATTTTTCCTTGTGATTTTTAGGAATCTACCCAGCTTTCAGAGAGGGCTCTCACTTCTTTTTTTTTTTTTTTTAATGTTTATTTATTTTGAGAAAGAGAGCAGGGAGAGAGAAAGAAAATCCCAAGCATGCTCCATGCTGTCAGTGCAGAGCCCAATGCAGGGCTTGATCTCATGCACTGTGAGACCATGACCTGAGCCAAAATCAAGAGTTGGATGCTTAACTGAGCCACCCAGGCCCTCTCACTTCTAGTCTGATGTCATCCCTCAGTTTCTGCCACTCCCTGACCCCAGCCACCTGGGGCTGGCCCCCACCAGACCTCCACCCACCACACGTGCCTTCCCTGGACTTCTGGTTCCCCACGATTCCATTGGCCTTGTGTCCCTGCCGAATGGGCACAGCTCAGAGCTCGCCTGCATTCCAAGCTCTGGCCTGTGAGAGTAATCTGGAAGTTTTAGAGCTATGTTTGCCCTGTCTCCATACTACGTCAGGAGCCACCCAGAACAGGGACCAAGGTTCTTCACTCTTCTTTGTTCCTGACACCTAGGACTGTGAACACTTGTGTGTATGTGATGGTGACACTAATAATGCCGACAATGCCATCTTGCTTAGATTCATATAATAGAGACGGCTGGATCTGGAGCCCTGCCTGTTTCCCCTGCCACCCCATTAACACCAGCCTTTGCTTGAGAACAGTGGTTTCTAATCTTTCTTGGGATCACGTAGACTTTCTTTTAGAAAAGAGTGGAAAATGGGCATATGTACATACACACATACATACTTCACCTCTGGTTTTAAAAGTGCACAGAACCCCTAGGAGGTCAGGCACCCAGGTTTAAGGATCTTGTGCTAAAGAATGACACCACTGAACATCCTTAGGGAAATAAAATGGTAGCTGATTGCATTTATTTTAGCCCACTGCTTTCTGAAAACATTGGTTGCAAACAGTGTATCCCCCACCTTCCAGGTTGTTACGAATAGTTTATTTTCCACAATAACCACGCGGTATCACACGGAAGCCCTGCCGATGAGGGGCCATTCAGAACCCTGGGACAGGCTCTTGCAAAGAATGCAATTCAACTGCTGTTGAACCCAGTTACATCTAAGTGAATATTCGTGTGGTTTTAGGCACAGCTCTTGTGCCACAAATTCACTTTGGAAACCTTTCCTGAACAGCCCGGTAATTAGAGCTGTGGTTGCTAATTACCTATACGATGAGGCAGATGTGCTAATAATATATTTTCAAAGGGCTCCGAAAGAGCTGTTAAAAAATTAAACTATCTCCCCAGATGCTGACAGGAACACAGAAGGACCTTAGAGCGGGTATTGTCTTCCGTCTTGCTTCTTGGATGCCTGAAAGTGCTCTCTGGTTCTCTCCTAGAAAACAGGATCAGCCTTTAATAAAAAGGGAGTCCTTTGCAAGCGTGGCTTCCTTTAGAGGCTAGGGAAATGAGAAGTTAGGGAAATTGAAGTCTCAGAGCTCCAAACAAACAACACTTTGATGTGTACCTCAGGGAGGTTGCCTGTTTGGCCTGCAGGGAGAAAGAGGGGGGTGGGCAGTCAGCAGGTGGTGGGTGAAGCAGGTCGGCCTGGGTCCACCTTCCCTTCCCACCCGATGCCTGTTGCTGTGGGCTGGACACAAACCAAAAGGAGCAGTTCAACCCCCATTAAAAAGGAAAGGGACCAGCCCTGTAGTGAGGTAGGTGAGGTAGTCTGCACCCTGGCTCTCCTACCGTCTGGCTCTGGCCTGGGCGGTCCATCAAGCTCTCCGTCTCCGTAGCCCTGGTTGAGAGAAATTGAACCAGATCAATAGTTTTCAACATTGTGTTCCCTAGAGCTTGAAGGATCTCAGCAAGAGCCCTAGCAGCTCCATAAGCGGTTGATTTATTTTCCCCCAATCATATTTTTCTACCTAGATAGCTTACATATCTTAACATTTATATATCATATGTAAGTATTTTAACAGCGTGATTAAGTTGCAATTCACACCACCATCCATTTAAAGTATACTGTTCGGTGGGTTTAGCATATTCACTAAGTTGTGCAACTATCACCATTGTGTAATTAAAAAAAAATTTTAATGTTTATTTATTTTTGACAGAGCATGAGCAGGGGAGGGGCAGAGAGAGGGAGATACAGAATCTGAAGCAGGCTCCAGGCTCTGAGCTGTCAGCACAGAGCCCGATGCGGAGCTTGAACACACAAACTGTGAGATCATTAACTGAGCCAAAGTCGGACACTTAGCTGACTGAGCCACCCAGGTGCCCACCATTGTATAATTTTAGAACATTTTCATCACCCCAAAAAAGAAACCCTGTGGCCATTAACAGCCTCTCCCAATTCCCCCTACTTCCCACACCCAGCCCTAGACAACCACTAATGTACTGTCTGGACAGATTTGCCTGTTCTGGGCAGTTCATATAAATTGGAATCCCACAATATGTGGTCTCTTGTGTCTTCTTTCACTTAGCATCATGTTTTCAAGGTCCATCCATTTTGTAGCATGTGTCAGTACTTCATTCCTTTCTATTTTTTTTATATAAAAAAATTTTTAAGTTTATTTTAGAGGGAGAGAGAGCTGGGGAGAGGGGCAATGGGGGGGGGGGGGGAGAGGGAGAGAGAGAGAGAGAGAGAGAGAGAG
>NW_024412397.1:49110143-49119953 GCF_014898765.1 Herpailurus yagouaroundi | reverse complement strand
GGGGGGGGGGGAGAGAGGGAGAGAGAGAGAGAGAGAGAGAGAGAGAGAAAATGAGAATATGAATCTTAAGCAGGCTCCACCCTGAGCATGGAGACAAACATGGGGCTCGATCCCATGACCCTGGAATCACGACCTGAGCCGAAACCAAGAGTCAGATGCTCAACTGACCGAGCCACCCAGGTGCTCCAGTTCTTCATTCCTTTTTATGGCTGCGTAATATTGCATCTTACTCATCCGTTCATCCGTTGTTGGACGTTTGGGTAGTTTTCACATCTTGGCTGTTGTAAATCATGCTGCTTTGAACATTCACGTGCAAGTTTTTTGCATGGGTATGCTTTCGTTTCTCTTGGATTACATCTAGGAATGGAATTGCCACTTACATGGGTAATTCTGTGTTTAACATTTTGAGGTATAATTTACGTTGTATAATATATACATACACAATAAAAGATGTACAAACAGTGCATGTATATATATAGTTGTATATAATATATATTTAATATATGCATAATGTATAATATAAGTAGTTGTATATAAAATGTTTTTAAAAATCGCAGTAAGAGCACCTGGTGGCTCAGTTGGTTAAGTGTCTGATTTTGGCTCAGGTCATGATCTCACAGTTCGTGGGTTCGAGCCCTGTATCAGACTCTGTGCTGACAGCTCAGAGCCTGGAGCCTGCTTCTGATTCCGTGTCTTCCTCTCTCTCTGCCCCTTCCCCGCTCGCGCTCTATCTCTCTCTCTCTCAAAAATAATAAAACATTAAAAAAAATTGTAGTAAAACATAAACTAATAGTGTTCTATAACCCTATCACATGGGTGACCATCTGTACATTAATTATGCATTAATTAATTTCTGCTGCCAGAGTAAGTTGATTTTTTTTGTAACTAAGCTTCACCTGCCACATTTTTTTTAATTGAATTGGGTCCTGAGATTTTTAGAAATGGTTACCATAGGCACATACTTATCTGTGTCAATTGAGATTATCTCTGTACTGTACAACCAAGACCAAAGAAGCAAATTAGATGCTAAGATTGATCTTAAGAGTAGAAATGTCATCCATAATTCCTGGTTTCATATTGTTTGTACATCAAAATAGCTCTAATAGTGGTCGAGTTATAAGTACATTTTATATGGTCAATTTATAAAATTTATAATTTGTTTTATATTTTGGGATTTGACATAGATTCGTTTGAAAAAAATGTGCTGCTCAAAAGTTTGAACCTCAGTGATCTGACAAACTCTGAGGTCCCAGCTTTGGTTTTGGACCTCATTCCCATTATGGCTTTGGCTTCTGTTGGCTTGCCAAGGGTCTCGGGGAAAGTCCCCCAGAGCGATGTTAATCTGACTCCCAGGAGCAGTTAAGATCCATCGTCGCCTCGCGTGGGCCACCTGTAGCTGCAAACAGTTGCCCCTGCTGTACTTAAGCATTTATCGAGTACTTACTATGACAAAGTAACATAGTTATTAAAGGGGTTTCAAAGAAGGGAAGACCTAGTTATGTGTCTTCAGGGTACTGGCAGTCTGGTTGGAGATACAGGGTGTAAAATAAGAATGAAATCATTCTACAAGTGTCTAGATAGGAGTATTTCCTAATACGGTGAAGATACCAAATGTAGGAATTCCGAAACAGTCAGGGGCAGCTTCACAGAGCAGGTGGTTCCGCACCTGTAGGATTTGGAAGGATGAAGAGCAGGTGAAGCAGATTCTGAGTTTTCTGTTGAGCTAAGATTTGGTGACCCTTGAGGCATTCCTTGCCCCATAAACCTGTTATGAGGCCGATTCGGAAGTCCCCGGTTCCTCTCAGCTTCCATAAAGGGAGTAAACATCGTGGTGAAGGAGGAGCAGGCATTTTTAAAAAGCCTTCCAGAAAGGAATGAGATCACTTGGGCCCCTTGTTAGGAAAAAGGACGTAATTGCTTTGGAGCCGGGTGGACAAGGAAGCATCAATCTTTGTTTCCATAAACTGCTATTGAGCGTGGGCCGAGGTTAATCTGAAAAACTAGAAAATAAAGATTGATGAAACCCCATCAATCCTGAATTTGCTATAAATAATTGCATGCTGTTTCTGAGCTGTCAAAATCCATTTCTACTGAAGGCCCTTTGGAACAGGGAAAGGTCAAGCTGGAAACCAAGGGAGAAACTCAGGGGAGCGATTATGCTGGAAGGCAGCTTCCTAAAGGTCTTCTTAAATACTGATGTGGAAGTAACCAGCCTGCCTGACTTCCTGCTGGTTCTAATTAAGTTAGCTCCCGTTGACCTCTCACCTTTCCGGAACTGGGACGCCTGGGAGAAGAGTGCACCTGTCGGCAGAGTTGGGCTTTCTCCTGGAGTGTGTGCACCCCAGCCTTTGTGCGGCAGACCCCACAGAGCCGGGTGTAGAGAGCCCTTATTTTGCTTTTGAATGGAAAATATGTATGTATCTGGCTTAGAAAGTCTTTCGCCTGCATAGGCATTCTTGCAAAGGGACCAGTAAGTCCTCCTAGTGATTGGCAAAGAAAGGTGCGGTCACCCATGCCCAGGCCATTGTCAGCGTGGAGTATTTAAGAGAAGGCCCCGTCCTGAGTGCAGAGAAGAGCGTCTGGGATGAAACACACTTCCTGAAGAGGCTTGAGATGAGTGGAGGCCACGCGTCCATCAGACGCGATTCGGTGCTCGTGGGCCTTCAGAAGGCTCAGGAAATGGTTACGGTCAGCCTCTTTCTGAGGAAGCAACCCCAGCCTCTGCATCTGCACCCTCCTCTCCCATCCGAAGCCCTGCAGTGTTCCTGCACCTCTTCTGTTCTTCTGGTGTCAGAAGGAAATGCTGCACGAGTGTGCTTGCACACACACTTATGTGGTGCCAACCCCAGCCCCACCCATTTGGTCCAGCTCCTCCTGGAACCGACCCTGTCCGTCTTATTGGGGGCCTGTTTCCTGGCTCCTTTTATAAGTTCTTCCTTGACTTTGCCTCTATGTCTTGTGCTTACTTACCTGGTGGCCCATCCTGTTCAGCCCTGGTAAGGCATGTGTCTGAGAAATCCACTCTGAGTTTACCTTTTGACTCTCCCACAATAGTCTGGTTGCCTCTTCCCAGTTAAATCTCGGTTCTCCTTTGAGCTCACTCATGCCCTCCCTTGTCTCCCCCGTACTCTGTACCTAGTCTGTGCTGGCCTTAAACTCTGGACCGGGTGCTGGATTCCCAGTCACCCTCTCCATCTGGCTCAGGGAATCCCTTCTGCAGAGAACACCTGGATTTGAGGGCTTGAATTCTGAAGGCTATCCAGAACATATGTGAGTTGGCACTGTGCTTCTTGCACTGGTTACAGTAGATTGACAGAGCTATTTTCTTCCAGGCTGAAGCCAACCCTTTTATTTTTGAGTTGTTTTCCATTGCTCGTGTCTCTTTCCCACCCTCAACCTGTCGGGGCTTGGTCCCCACTTGTCTCCCCACCACCCCCTCATTGGTATCCAGCATGTTTCGTAGCAAGGACAGCATCACTTATCTCTCAGCCACGCAAACCCCAAACCTCTCTGGATCCTAATTTTTTTTTTCTTTTCAACCTATAAGCCTGCTTTTGGTTTTTGCTTTTGTACATTTGGCCACCTTGTTCCCTCCAGCTGCAGGGCAAGGCCCCCTCCCTTCCCTCCAGGATGAGGCTGGGCCCGGATTAGGATGCAGCACTGTCACTGAGCCTGTGGCCCTGGCCGGCCCCTTTATTTCCTGATACCTGGAGGATGTCCCAGGAGATTGGACCGGTGCCTTGCGGTAGCCAGTGTGCTGTGTCAGACTGCTGTCTTCTGACCTCCCTGTCCACTGTCTTTGTCGGGGCAGTTTGAACTTGTCCCCAGAGGGAATCATCGTGGATCTTCATACTGGGGAATGACATGATGGAAAGGGTGTTTTGTAAGATTAGGGTGGTGGTGGGCAGGGTGGACCCAGGCCTCTGAGGAGTGAATACCTGGCCGGTTACTAAATCCTGCCAACAGGTCTGTCTCCGAACAGCCCTCAATACCAAGATGACCTCACACCTTGGTTTTCCAGGATTTGTTGAGTTTGATGAGAGCTTTGAAGCGAAAGTAAACTCAGGCAAGCCCAGTGCCTTTGTATTCTCTGGAAACATTTAAAGTTGCTTTCTTGACCTGCGTATAAAAATGTAGAAACAGATCTTATTTGAACAAGCTGATTGCAACACTTAGTGGATGGATTTTAAAATTTGATTTTTGCCTGATGCATCAGCTACAAGCTTTAAAACATAGCCACTTTGAAAGTCCGTTTCCATTCTTCCTTTTCTTAAGATAATCTGTTTTCCTTCTTTTACAAGGAAGACTTCCATGATCTGCCGGGGGAGGGGGGTTGCATGTTTCTGTCTGTATCCCGTTTATGGGGTATGGATCTGGCTTTAGGCACACAAGCTGTTATGGGCAAAGGAGGTTTTTCCTTGCACAGGCAAGCCAACTGTGTGCCTTTTGCTCACAGGCATTGCAAGGACTGACTGGCCCAGTAGGGTGTTGGTGGATCACCCCAGCCTGGTGTCCGGGCCCAGCTAGTCTGCCACCGTGATGGCAGGTTTCGTGGCTCTCCTGGGATTTCCCCCATAGTCTGACAGGCAGCCGTTGCCAGGTGAGCACGTAAGGGCCATGCTGAGTCCATCACCACCTTTGCTGCTGGACAATGCTTTAGATCCATGGAAAGCAGAATTAAGCATGGCTCTAAGAAACATGTCTTTGTGCTAAAGCTAAGGCCAATTTTGCTCTAAGACTATGGATGTAGCTTCTTTTAAGAGGTGACAGCTGACTTTTCTTTCTTCATCTGTGAACACATATGTATTGGTGGAGAAGAAGTTTGCTTCTTCACTGAGCACACTCTAATTTGACTTCTGCTAAAGGAGCATCTGGAATCTTGACTTTGACATTTGCCAAATCATGAACGAAATTATCATAACTTAGTTGCTGAATTTGGAGAGTAAGCTCATGATGTCGTGGTGTTAACAACTCAGAGCTATGTTAGAGAAATGAAGGGAGTGCATGTTAGAGGTGCACTTGGCTTTCAGAGAGCCTACTGTTTGAAAACCAGCATTTTCACAAAAGATATCAATGAAAGCGTAATTCTTGGATATATGGAGGTTCTTCTCCCTAGGGTTCCTTTAAGTAGTAGGCTCCCATAGTAAATAAGTTTACCAATTATAGATTTAGACTCTGCTTTCCAAGAACACCTTTTCTGCATGAGCTGAGCGCTATTTTTAGAACAAAAGAATATGTCTGTGGTGTGGAGATACAAGAAAACAGGGTAGGATTTCAGGACATTTTACAGAGATTTTCTATCTGCTAAAAAGGTCAGCTAGTTTCTAGGCTAGTGGGCTCCCTGTCTTTTCTTGCTGGGCCCTAATTGGGCCCCTTGGAAGCTTTGAACTCTAAGTCCGAAAAGGAGACTAGGAGATGAAGGCTCCCGTAGTCTCTTGGTTGAAGTGGGACTTCATGTCCAGCCCTGTCTCCTTGCCCGCAGCCGGGTACCACCAGCTTTACCTGGGGAAGGGGGTCTGTATCCTGATAGTCTTCAGAGTTTTCTGAGACCCCAGAAATGTCTCAGACCACTGCTCCCACACCTGCAGGTTGACATTGTGAACCTGTGGACATCGGGATCAGGCCTCGAGGTGAGGTTGGAGCCCTGCTTCTTGCTTCCGTTGGTGGTCCTTGATCCCTCTCCTCCCATCTCTGCTGACCACCGCCTTTCTTGCTTGCTGGTCCATAGCCAGAGAACAGGGTACCCAGCCCTAGGGACAGCTGCCCAGCCTGGGAGAGAATCCCGGATTCCCTATTGGCTCCCATTCTTCTATCCTGCTCAGATGCTGCAAGTGTCCCCAGTGATGGAGACAGATTGCAGCTTTATCCCAAGGCGGAGTGCTGTTCCCACTGCCCTTGCTTTTCCTTTCCACCCCTTGCTTTTCCTTTCCATGGTTTCAGTCATTGACAAATTTTATATTTACATTTATAATTAGATGTGGAACTAGCAAAGAGCCTGAGAAGATATACACCAGACTCTTAGGTTTTTTTGTTTTTGTTTTTTTAATGCTTGTTTATTTTTGAGAGAGAGAGAATGAGTGGGGGAGAGGCAGAGAGAGAGGGAGGCACAGAATGCGAATCAGGCTCCAGGCTCTGACCTGTCAGCACAGAGCCCGACGCGGGGCTTGAACTCACGAACTGTGAGATCAAGACCTGAGCCAAAGTCGGATGCTTAACTGACTGAGCCACCAGGCGCCCCCACATACACCAGACGTATAAAGAGTGTCCTCTGGCCCTTGGGGTTTGCTTTTCATTTCTTAGTTTCTACTTCATACATTTCCTGATTTGATTTTTTTTTTTTTTTACAGTGAGATATATTACTTTTATAGTCACAAAAGCAGTACAAATTCCACTTGGGAAAACGAATGTTTAATAAGCTCAAAGAGAAGAAACTCATTTAAAAAAATTTTTTTTCAACGTTTATTTATTTTTGGGACAGAGAGAGACAGAGCATGAACGGGCGAGGGGCAGAGAGAGAGGGAGACACAGAATCGGAAACAGGCTCCAGGCTCTGAGCCATCAGCCCAGAGCCCGACGCGGGGCTCGAACTCACGGACCGCGAGATCGTGACCTGGCTGAAGTCGGACGCTTAACCGACTGCGCCACCCAGGCGCCCCAGAAACTTATTTTAAACATCACGTCTTCTACCTGCCAACTGCCCAGCTGTCCCTTCTCCCTTCCCACCGTCCCACTAAATGAGCGTCTGCTGTCTCCCTCTACTTCCTGTTGCAGTGAGGCATTGGGAAGCTTCCTGAGGGTGACTTCTGGCTTCTGTTGACCAGACTGGGAATTCATATATTGAATAGGAAGAGCCTACCAATAGTTGTGCATAGAAAAGCATTGAGTGGAAGGTCAGGTGCTTTCTGGGAAAAGTCCGTAAGAACCCACCTGCCTGTTGATGGAGTTCGTCGTTGCATCCAGCCAGCCTGAACTGCGTACCTACTGTTTGCTGAACATGCTCCATCCCTAGGCCACAAAAGTGGTCCCTTCCCTAAGCCAGCCCATTGTCTAGTGTGGTTCAGTTTTGTCTGAGGGAGATAGAGACAGACATAGGTAACAAAGCAAATAAATTACAAGTGTGCACATGTCTTGTGACCATGTTAATAGGTTATTTTTATGGTTGTTGTGTTTTTCCTTTTTTGGGTCATAATAACTGTCTGAACGGATCTGAGGTAGCCATGACCTCAGCTTGCCCATTAGCTGTGTAGCAGGTATCCGTGATGCCCTCACTTCTTCACACGTGTGAAGACATAACTGTGCCTGCCAGTGGCCCATCTTATATAGCCAGGAAGGGGGCTCCTTACATGGGGGAAAACTGGAGCCACAGAGGAAATTGCCTTTTTGTTAGGATAGCATTGGTTGGCCCAGATGGCGTACGTCCCTTCTTGCTCTCAAAGCTCATGTTTTGATCTCAGATTTTTAACGGGCCCCAGGGTTCCGGTGGGCAGTCAAGGGAGAGAGCATTGATCCAGCCTTACTCCCTCATTTGACACTGAGCCTAAGGCCAGGGGCCACTTTCCTTGTCAAATGCTGGTCCTGTCAGTGTCACATGCTGTCCCCTGTGGTGCCCTCTGCCTGATGTTGGCTTTTGGGCCAAGCTGCTTCTTCAGGTCACCCCATAGGGGGATTGGCCTTGATCATCTGGCCCAGGATGACCCTGCCTGGCCTCACTGATCAGCAGGGACAGCAGCGAGCCCAGAGTCCAGCTCTGGTGAGGTTCTTTGGGCAGTTGCCCCCCTGCCCACATCAGCGTTCTCTCTCTCTCTCTCTCTCTCTCTCTCTCTCTCTCTCTCTGAGATACTCTGCTTACTCTGCTAAGAAGAGATGGCCTTTTGCCAGAAGCTCTGATGAAGATGCCCCGGGCACGGCTCCCACCTTGCCCCTTACTCTCCTGGGGTCCCCAGAATCACTGCTGACTAGGCCGGCAATAGGTATGGCCAAGCCTTTGAGGATGGCCAGGCGGCTGGGCCCACTTACCCCACCCCATCAGTTTGTGTGGGTAGTCATTGCTCTTGCCCTGAAAGTGGAGCTGCTGACATTTTGGTGCCTAAAAGACGCTTTCAGAATCCTGGCCCTGGGTCTTCCCTTGTCCAGTCCCCTGTTAGCCTGGTCACTTGTTTTTCTGTGTGATATTTTTCGCTTCTCCCAGTGACCTTTCCTTAAGTTTTCAGTGTAAGTGGATTTATTATAACCAGCCCTGGGTCCCAGGAGCTCACAGTGACTTCCTCTGCAGTGAACCATCAGCCCTAATGATAAAGTGGATTAATTTGGTCCAGGTAGGTGTATCCAGATAGGCAGTCTTGTCATGAATTAGCATTTCCTTATCTAGACAGAGTCCAGCGTTCAAAAGATACTGGGGACTTTAGGGAGGCTGGCATGTGCAGTCGTTGAATGTGAGCCACGTTGGCCTCAAAAGTGTTAAGGGACAGTGTGGAAGGGCCCAAATCATAACCATCAGACTGGGCAGGGAAACTTGAGTTCTGACGACTCGCCCTGAGGACCAGGCCTGGACTCTTCCCATTCGACCATGTCCACACGTAATGCTTGGGCTCTTACTTAATGTCTACTTGCTTAAGAAGAAGGCCAAGTATTCTTTTTCAGTCATTAAAACCTGCGAAGACCCCTGCTTGTTAACTGTGCCTGATGAGGAGGAGTTTGCATGGTAATGGACTTAGTTTATGAGGCAGATTGCAGGGTGAAAAGTGCCTGGTAACGCTTGGCCACCTTCCCTAAGCTTTCTCTTCCATTTCAGGCTTTCAGAGATAGAAAGCAAAGGGGGAGGTTATTACATACCTTGAAAGGATCTAACAAGGGGCAGAGATGAGCACTGCTGGGTTAACACCACAGGGCATGCCCTCGTGGCAGTGAACAAAGGCTTATTTTATGTGGGAAGGGCAGGCACTGCATTTTTGTTTTCATGGTGCCTTTTGACCATAATGTTCTTTGCAGACTCTGTGTGTCCATCTCAAAGAATACAGTTGACCCTAGGGGCGCCTGGTGGCTCAGTCGGTTGAGTGTCAGCTCTTGATTTCTGCTCAGGTCATGATCGCAGGGTCATGGGATTGAGCCCTATGTTCCATGCTCAGCGCAGAGCCTGCTTAAGATTCATATTCTCTCTCTCTCTCTCTCTCTCTCTCTCTCTCTTTCTTTCTTTCTTGCTCTCTCTTTCTCTGTCCCCCTCTCCTTCTGCTGCCTCCCCTGGCCTTCTGCCCTTGTCCTTATCTGTTCTCTCTCTTAAAAAAAAAAAAACAAAAACAAACAAACAGTTGACCCTAAACAACATGGGGGTTTAGGGGCACTGCCCCCCCCTTCCCCCGTCCCTGTGCGCAGTGGAAGATTTGTTATGTTATTTTTTACTCCCCCCAAACCACTAATAGCCTATTGGTGACTGAAGCCTTACTGATAACAAATAGTCGACTAACACATATTTTGAATGCTATATGCATTATATACTATATTATAATAAAGGAAGCTAGAGACAAGAAAATGTTACAACCATAAGGAAGAGAAAATACACTTACAGTACCGTTTGGTGTTTATCAAAGAAACTTCACATGTAAGTGGACCTGCACAGTCAGTCCTGTGGTGTTCAAGGGTCAAGTGCAGATTGTTTGGTCCCATTCATGAAGAAGGGAGTCACATCCACTGAATTTAGAGGAACAAGTACATATCTGGGTTTGGGGATTTTTTTTTTCCCCTTTAAGGAATCCAGACCTTAAATTCCTGTGTGTGTGTGTGTGTGTGTGTGTGTGTGTGTGTGTGTGTGTGTGT
>NW_024412397.1:49097245-49110133 GCF_014898765.1 Herpailurus yagouaroundi | reverse complement strand
TGTGTGTGTGTGTGTGTGTGTGTGTGTGTGTGTGTGTGTGTGTGTGTGAGAGAGAGAGAGAGAGAGAGAGAAACTATACCTGTTCAGCTCATGAAGAGAATATCAAATGTATTGACTTTTAAAAAACAAATCCTGGGCACCTGGCTGGCTCAGTCAGTAGAGCATGCGACTCTTGATCTTGGGATTGTGAATTCAAGCTCCATGTTGGGCATACAGATTACTTTTTAAAAATCCTCATAAATGTATGGAAAGATATATTTGAATTTGGTTATTTTTCAAATAAGCACCTTTCTTTTCTGGTATAGGAAGAGCTGCAGGCAGCTTTTTGATAGGGAAATTATCAGATTGTGTGCTTTTGTGAACGGACCTATCTTTCCAGGGTAAATACCCTGGTCTCAATGTTGGACAAGAGCCTGTGGGGTCCCAGTTGCCCACAAGGGCCTCGTGTGTTCACCATGGGATTCACTTGGCATTTGCAGCTGGAGTGCTGGCCATGCCGTTCTTGGAGAGCATGGGAGGCAGCCCCAAATGCTGGAGGAGATTGAGGGGTTATTAATGAAATTCCTTGGAGGTTGTTCCATGGATTCCCCCTTGAATATGAGCTCCTTGAGGACAGGAGTCCAGCCTGGGTCTGCTCTGTGTTCCCCACAGGTCAGGCTTATAGTTTGTATGGGTCAGCACAGGGTGTGTTGAGAAAATGCACAAGGCCTTTGCTGGGGCCTTGGGTTGTATCTTTACTCCCCAAGGAGCCAACCCCAGAACTTCTCAGTGGACCTCTGTTAGGATAATTGTAGGAGGGGAGGAGGCTTTGAGGTTGCTCTGTCACACACCCTGGTTGTAGATTGTGCAGAACATGAAAATGTCTATTTACTGGCCATCTGAAAATGCTGTTCCACAAAAGAAGGCTCAGAGTGTAACAGAATTTGTTGAGATTTCCAGGATCTGAAACCTATACTTTATTTCTGCCTGTGGATATAAATTAGGTCTAATGACAATTTAGGTGTGCATACTTAAGTTAATATTTGACTTTTGATTTAAAAAGTCAGAACATTATCCAGAGATCAACAGACTAAACATTTCAGTGACTCCCTTCTAGCTGTGGAGAATACTGGTGTTAAGTGAGAAGGTTGGGGGTGCTGATTTTATAGATGACCAATGCATCAGCAAAGGTGCCATGTAGTTATGCTTAGAGGGTATAGGTAGGTGTTGAAGGAGCATGTGCTGCACGTGGGCTCAGGCACAAGGCATTTTGAGTGCCCCGGCTACTGACTGGGGTTGGAGGAGGGGCAGAGCTAGGACAGCCAGCCTAATCCTAGACAGTTGGGCTGGGGTGAGGGAATGGTGGGGGAGGTGCCAGGTCAGAGTGCAGCCTCAGTGGGGGGAACTGGCGTGTCATGAAAAACCCAGTAGCAGGGTGCCTGGATGGTTCTTTTGGTTGAGTGTCCAACTTTGGCTCAGGTCATGATCTCAGGGTTCACAAGTTCAAGCCCCATGTCGGGCTCTGTGCTGTCAGCTCGGAGTCTGGAGCCTGTTTCGGTTTCTGTGTCTCCCTGTCTCTCTGCCTCTCCCCCACTCACACTGTCTCTTTCTCAAAAAAAAAAAAAAAAAAAGTAGCTACTGATCATTTTTTGTCCTGTGCCAGGGACTCTCTGTTTCTTAGTTATTCTCCTTTTCCTATTTCATAGATGAGGAAACTGAGGCTCAAAGATTAAGGACTTTTCTAAATATCCAAAGCCCCTGAACCCCAGGACTGAAATCTGAGTTTGTCTGACTCAGAGTGCATGGTCCTTGTGGAAGTCCACCTGCCTCTGGATGGGGAATGCGGGGGACCTGATCCCCGAGAGCTGTGATGTGGTGGGGGGGTATGACTGACTGGGTATCTGCCCTATACCAGCCTGGGACTCTGTACCAAGCAGATTTAGTACCCAGAAGGGCTGTGCTTCAACTGAGGGTCCAGATATGTCAAAACCACAGCTGCAAGGTGTTGTCACAGGGGCCCTGGGATAGCTGAGTCCCTGCAGTTATGGGGCTGCGCACAACAGTCCCCCTTACTAATGAATTGGCCACTTACAAACTATAAAATCCGTTCCTGTCCCCCTCAGCACCTGTGGACCCTCTCAGGTAAGACCATTGTCTCCTCACAACCATTGCCTCAGGTCTGGGCTGACTGTTAGAAATCTGGGAATACGATGGAAATGGAAATTTACTGTAAGTCAATTGCAGAGTGACACTGCAGATCTTGCAAAAGGTCCAGTGTGTCAGGAAGACACTGAAGGTAGTGTTATAGAACTCTTGGTGCTCCCACACGGACAAATGAAGGTCTGAGAGAATGCCCGCTTACTGTTGAAGAGCAAAGACTGTTCTAGATGACTGCTTTAGAAAGGATTTGATACCAAAAGATTAAGAAAGGTTCTTCAAAAATTGATGAAGCCCTTGAATAGTTGGCAAAAATGACCTTTCTGATTATCTTATTAGAAGTAAAACATAAAGCGAAAGGTAGTTCAGAAAAAGTACACACAAGACAGAAGTTAAAACATGTTTCATTTTTTGTTCTTTAGGACAAATTAGAACATGGTTATAACTGCATGTTCTTAACCTAATTTTATCAAATGTATTATAAAATAGGCTTATCCTTCTCATTTTAGTCCCTTTTTTTCCAAAGTAAAGACCCAATCGGATTTTTTCTATCCACCCTCCTCAGCCAAACCATTTATTATGAAATGATGGTCTTTGTTCAAATGGATTGATTGTAAAGTTACCAGCCACCATGCAACGCTGGTCCCTATACCAGATATTCTGTTAACTAGGACCTGTTCTTATTTTAATCTGGCAAAAGAAACTAGATTAAGGAGGTTTTAGCAGATGGTTTGCAATTCTTTAGCAGCCCGGAAGAGTCCATATCTTGCCTAATCGTGCCCTGATATCTATTCTTACTGGTGTGTGAGAAACTCTCCTAAAGGAGTAATGTCTTCCAGAGATCACAACTTTTTTTTTTATCACATCCTAATGATTTTCAGATTTTATTTAATATGACTTTAAAATTTAGTATTTATCAGTTAACCTGGTTCAGACCACTGATATTTGAATACTTAACAGTATTATCTAATGCTTTAGAAAAACTGCACACAGTATCCAAGTTATATACTATAAGAGTCACCTTGTCTTTTTTGAGGGAATCCTAGCATAAAAGGATCACCTTCCCTGATCACCATAAAGCGGCCCTATTAACCAGGGAGAATGCTCAGGACTCAGCAAGGCAAGATGGGCTTGGCATTCAGGGTGCAGGCTGGGAACATGGCAACCTCTTTAAGATAGCTCGTGTCAAGTCTTTTTTTTTTATTTTTTAGAACAGTTTCAGATTTACAGAAATGTGTGATCCATTTTACAATGCGGTTTTAACTCCTAGGTTTTTCCCTCTCTCTGCAGACGTCGCCTCATTTCCCAGAGATCATCCTTGGAAACCCTGGAAGATATTGAGGAGAATGCCCCTCTACGGAGGTAAGTTTTTACTGTTGCATGTAAATGGCCTGCATTACAATACAGCAAAGTTTGATTTTTTTTTTTTTTTTGTCCTTAATCTACAGAATTAAAATTTTAAAATAATGGCCTCATCTCCAGACTCATAGTTTGGAAATCCCAACCCTGAGGACCATTAGGGCACTATTAAATCTCAGTTATGTATTGGAAAAGCGCAGTTTGCATGTGGATTTGGGTGCTGTTTGCTTTTCAATTTGAAAGCTGCTGCTTGATGAAGACGAGCCCATTATTGTCTCAGCTTTCTTAGGTTCAGTGACACAGTAATCAAGTCCTGGACTTCATTAGCAAGTGCCATCAGTAGTTGCTGGGGAAACTCAATTAGGATCGCCCTGGGGGCTTCTTTGGGGCTGAAAGTGATTTTTCCATTGGGATTAGAAAGGTGCTTGCGAGGCATCTGTGTTTGGGTGACGGCAGTTGCTGAGCTGTGCCAGGCCTCTGGCAGCTGTCCTTCCTCTAATCCTGCACCTTACCACCAACCCCCTTCTGTGCCTTGGTCCCCCTGGCCCTCCGTCAGTGAAGGAGACGGTATTCACACAGGACTTCTCCTTTAGTCTTTGCGGCAGGGGAGTTAGGTTGGCCTGCTCCCGAAGGAGGTGAGGCAGCCTAGAACACGGTGGTTTCACAGGGCATGCGCCAAGGTCTCACGGGGCATGCGTGGCTGATGGCGCAGAGGGAGGCTCGCGGGAGAACGTGCGTTCCCATTGGCTCGCACCAGCTTCCGGAATCTATGTCTGCATACCTTGTGCTTTAGGCCCTGGCTACGGCTGGGGAGTGAGGGCATTTGGGAGGATGCCGGCATAGGTCTCACCCTGGAGCCGTTCCCTTTCCCGCCGGAGGTTTCACTCCCGGGTTAGTCCTGTCCACAGACCTCCTGGATGGAATGTGGAGCATAGACAGGTGGGGGGATCTGATCGAAAGTATTGGGTAACTGTGAGTCTCGCCGGTGATGTCATCCCAAAGAGAAAGTCCGGGCCACTTTTGAAGTCTTTCTGAAAACGTACATAACCTCTGGGATCATCGTAGGGTGAGCGTGTGGCTGTGGGATTAATGTGGCTTGGGTGCAAGTGTTCTTCTATCCCTTTCTATTAAATGTTGAGAGAAGCTCTTTCCTGAAGTAGCCGTACAAAAAGCTGCATGAAAAGTCCACTTAAGGAGCTGGCTCTGATCCAGAGTAATCCTCGAGAGTGGAGGAGAGAGGTTCTCAGGTGGCACTGAGCGGCTTTTGGCATTTGGGCAGGTAAGGTCACTCCTGCCACAAACGGGAAATCAATGAATAGCACTAAAAAGCTCCTGGTATTTCTAGAGGCTGTGAGAAGCCTCGGTTAAAGCAGTGTGATAGCTGTGAGTCAAGGAAAACCAGGTAAAAAAAAATGTTACTGCATCCTTGGGGATTCCAGGTGGTTACAGCAGGGGTGGGGGAGGGCGAGGAGGAACTACGTGCTGTGTTTCTGGTCACGTGTCACGTTTCTGGTCACATGCCGCTTGGTCACCTCTGTACCCTCCTCTCAGAATCTCTCAGGCTGACCTCTGCCCTCTACCCCTCAGCCCTACCATACCACGTTTGAGCATACTGAAAAGGGCTTATCTGCCTTAACTATAACTTTATCCAATACTTACTTATAGAATACTATACTTAAATTCCAAAAAGTCTCATGTAAATATAAAATTTAAAAAACAAGTCTGAAACCAAAGGAATTTGGGCAGTTTGAGAAGGCTTTATTTTCCCTATTAGACTTTTCTGAACTTAAAAAAAGTTCTAATATTTACTTAGAAATGATGAACACTGGGTGATGTATGGAATTGTTGAATCAGTATATTGTACACCTGAAACTAATGTAACACTGTTAATTATACTAGAATTAAAAATAATAACTACCTTAGAAATGTACTTATTCCTAGGAAGTAAAATTGACATGGTATAGAAGGGATGTTAGTTTGGGAGTCAGGGGGCCTGAATTCTTGGTCTGATCCTTCTACTAGCTGGTTATGGCCTTGGACATTTTATTTAGCTTCTCTGGGGCCTCAGTTTTCCCATCTGTAAAATGGGAGGGGAAATTGATCTCTAAGGTCCTCTCCAGCTCCCAATTTTGTGAAATGAATGTACCAGTAATGACACTGAACTGTTTTGGGAACTGTGGGGGTGGAAGGCTATTAGCCCAACTTGCTTTTAAACTCAGCACATTGAACAAATGGCTGCAAGGCATCTATTAAAAACCTTTTGCATAATTAAGTGTATCCTGTAATCAGTGCTAACAAGAAAGAGCTAATCTTTCATTAAATTAGTTTTTAATTTAATTCGATCCTAATTTAATTTTGCATCACTTAAAATGTATGTTTTTAAATGGGTACTGAAATTAATTCGTTCTTTGCTTAACCTGCCACAAGCTGGTTAGTCTTAGAGTCTAAGAGTGCTTAGTCTTCCAGTTTCCTTGGCAATTGTTGCTAATGCCACAGTTCTCTTTGAAAGCATTTCTTAGATTCTCTGGTGGTTGAGTTGAATGCTTTAAAAAAAAATGCATGACAACAAACAACTTGCTGAAGGAGAGGCTGGATTAATAGCATATTCCCTTATAATCATGTGCTGATATGTTATCTTTTTCAAAGGCTTGCTTGTCTCTGGCACATCACAGTTTGCTAGTAAGTTAGGGTCCTGCACCTACCTAGAATGAATTAAGCATTCACAGAGTATTTAGACTGAGGAGTTTTCCGCCTGCCTGGTGGTTACCTGGTATCCTAGTATTTAAGGACTTGGGACATTGCTACGAGGTGCCCAGAAAAACCTCAGTTCAGTGGTGGCAAATTTGGCAGCTGTCTCCACCTGCTCCTATTTTTCAGCCTGTCTCAGTTGGCTACTGCACCATAAAGTGTTAACTGATGCCCCCTCCCTTCCCTGTGAGTGGCAAAACCACCTGTGGCCCTTTTGCCACCTTCTAGTTCTAGCAGAAGATGGGTGGGGGGGTAGTTTGTGTTCCAGCCTGAAGGGTAACAAACAGCTCTTCTTTTTGCAGGCATGGGAGGCAGAGAGCAGCTCAGGTCTTCTGTCTTCTGGGCTGGGCTGGGTACCAGCTTCCTGCTGCTGGGGGCAGGAGTACCTATCCACTACCACCACAGTCTAGCTCTTGGCTCACTGCCCTCCGTCTGGGTGGCTCAGGAGGCTCTCCTTTTTGGGAGGAAGCAGGGTAAGGGTGTGAGGACACTCCTGGATACTTAGGCCCTATCCAGAAACCAAAGGAAGCATAACCTTCTGCTTTCAGAGATTCTCCTCTCTCCAGTGGCTATGTCTCTAGAATCTTCTGCAGTGTGTGTGAGAGACAATTGGGGATCTTGGGTGGGCTGCACCTCAAAGAGTCATTTTGGAGATAGAACTGAGGCAGTTTAGGGTCCTGGGTCTGCTTCCGGGAAGCCGCCCAAAGAAGGCAGAGTGAGGTTCCATGCCCTTGAACATCAGTAAGACTAAATCTAACTTTGGAACCCTGGATTAGGAAGGGGTTGATGGGTGCCGTCTATTCAAACCCTGCCTGAAGGCCACAGGAAGCATCTACTAAATACAGGTCTTTAAAAGAATCTGTCTTAAACCAAGAATTCAGGACCCTTAGTCACAGCTGCAATTTTAAGAATATAGAAAGCAAATAATAACAAAATATGCATCCTTTGTAGCTAATGGTTGGTTAATCACAGCACTGAAATTTGTGTATGAATATTTACATGTGTATACACTCGTATGAATGTGAATGCTTGTATTTGAATGTGTCAATGCTTGTATTTGAATGTGTCACTTGACAGTTTATGACTCTCTCCTATGTATTATTAACATTTCATCCTCACAACAACGCCAGGAAGGATCTGAAATATTACTAGTGATCGGTCAGGGTGTCGGAATTGGTAGTGAGTTTGGGGCTGAAGGAAGGGAAGACTGGTTTCTGAAGTGTCTTGCAGGGCCACACAGGCTCTGAGCATGGTCCACGGACCCTGCCTTGATGTAGTGGACATGATTTGAAGGGAGGCTTTCCTTCGTGAAAGCTACCAGATATCTGATCTGATGTCTCTGCTTTAGCCTGTACTGCATTCACTTCAGTATGATTTTTTTTTTTTCCTTCAAATTTAATGGAAAAAAAAAAAATCATTCTCAGCACTCTCAGGGAATGGCTTCTAGGAAGACTGGCCCTTACTAGAGGCTGGCTAAGGGGGCTTGGAGGGATGTACACCTGAGGTCTGGACTGGGGACAACACCCAGTTTCCTTGAGCTGGGCCCTTAGAGTGGATATGCAGGTCTGCTAGCTTGCCCGCTCCCCAGTCCCGTACCCTAGCCCGTCCCCACATCCTACCTGCGCTCAACTGTACATCCTTGTTGGGTTATCTTGTTAGTCTTACCTGAAGCCTCAAAGTTCAGAACTGACTAAACTTAGCTGGTGGCCCCAGCCCAGACCTCAGTGTGGCTTTGGGAAGCCAGGCACTGCTACTCCAAAACTCATTCTTGAAGCATAAGGTCCCAGGTACCCAGGCCCCATGGCAGGAGCCAGCCCTTGGGACCCATGGTCAGAAAGGCTTGAGTAAGACAAAAATTTTGGTAGCAAAAACCCAAATAGAAATATCACAGCTCCCTTTCTCAAGACAAGACCAAATTTCAAACTCCTGTTTGTTGATTTTTTTTTTTTTTATTGCTGTTTTGCTTCTTGCAGTTGCCAGGTGAACTTTGAAAAATAGACAAATAAGCTCTTTTTAGCTTGTGGGTCAGTTCTGTTAGTCCTGTAGTGCAAGCAAATGCTGTATATTCCAGGAAAAAGGTAATTGGAATTCAAGTCATTTTGTTCAACAAATATTCATTTACAATTTATCTTGAAAACAGAAAGAAAGAAAGGAAACGGCCACTAGCTGGGCCTCTGCTTCCAGGCATAGTCAAGTTAAGCATTGAAGCAGCTGTCCAGGTGGCTCAGGGCAGAGTCCTGCTACAGAAGAAAAATGATTTGGTGTTGTTTTTAAACTGAATTTTCCAATGTTTTTCTTCCCCCTCTAAATTCTTTAAATTTACCATTTTCAGTTCCCATTACTGTTGTTGATACAGGAAAATTCTTTTTAAGATGACAAAGAATAATGACTTTGGAATCCGTATAGGTTATGTTATTGTAACTGAGGACAATAGTTTTCATTAGCTGGCTTTCCAGAGACCCATATAAATTATCATCAGGATTATCAAGGAAGTTGTCTTTCGTTGTTTTTTTTTTTTGTTTTTGTTTTTGTTTTTTTAAAGCTTCCTTGCTTCCAGCCGTATTTTCCTCATTATCCTCAGGGATGATTCAAACCATTTGTCTGGTCTTCCTGTCTTTGTGTGGAGATGTCTCAGCTGTCCTGCAGGCAACTGACCGGGTTTTTGAAATGACTTTATTTTTCAGATGTCGAACTCTCTCAGGTTCGCCCAGACCAAAGAACTTTAAGAAGATTCATTTTATCAAGAACATGCGGCAGCACGATACCAGGAATGGCAGGTACCACTGTAACAGAAGCTGCCCCACAGCCTCCCTGTTGTGGGAGGGGAGGGAGGGTCTGGTGTGGATCTGGTGTGGAGGAGGGGGCCGTTTAAATGGCCAGAGCTCCGCAAAGAGGAACCCACACTGTTAAGGTGAACAGGACTTCATGGAACCTTCCCAGACTCTTTCTAACCCCCTCCCACCAGAAGTCTATAAAAAGTAATGCTGCTTGATAGCGCCCAAAAGCTTGGTGAGAGTTTTAGGTTAACCGCAAATGGAATATTAAATAGTACTCAAATATATTTTTATAGAAAACTGAAGAAGAAAAAGTTGTTTTTTTTTCTTTTTCTGCTTTGTTGGGCTTTGTTTTCTTTCTTTCTTTTTTTTTTTTTTTTTTTTTTTTTTTTTTTTTTTTTTTTTTTTTTTCCATGAGGGCTACATGCTCTGGTTAGTAAATATCCCATCAGATCTGTGCCTGAACTTGGTTTTGGTGTTAACTTTGCTGACTGTCTTTAGGAAAGCAGAATGACAACTTTGCCAGCAGATTCTTTTTGGGCACTGATTCGAATGCCTGGCCCTGCTGACATCTGGAGCACATGTTTCTCCAGCTCTTCCATTGCTCTTTTGGAAAGTACTATTAAATGAAAATTACCGTAATTGAATTTAATTGAATATAACCTTGGTATTAAAACTCCCACAACAAATAGAGCAGAATCCTTCTTGCTGGCATGCTTATGACTGAATAGCCACGTCCGTTCATGGGAGCCTGACAACAGCATGGGGACAGAGCCCCATAACTCTCGGGGTCCCTCATGCCCTGTACCTTTTAGGAATGTCTCCCTCCCACTGACCCATGACCTGGAGAGTGGTTTCTCTTGAATGGGAGAGTTAGAGATATCGCCTCAGCAGAGGTCCTGCCACAAAGACCATTTTGTGTTATTGCCTCCTGATATACAGAAAACTGTATGGGCCCCGCTAATCTCTAATCCATACCAAGTGCAAATTGGTAAACAAGTCTGTAGTTAGACTCGTGGAATGACTAAGGCCCAGCATACTTGCCTGTTACTTGGTACAAAAAACACTGTATAACCCCCAAAATAACACTGATGATTACAGTTTTTAAAGACTTGTTTTCTTGAAGTTAATATCTGATTTTTTAAACCGACTTAAATAGGGAACATAATTTTACAGCTCTTCCGTGATTTCAGAATAGCAGAACTGCGCTCTTTCATCAAATAATGTTTACGTAGTTAGTGTATATTCCTATTTTAAATAGAGCTTTTAGTGAAAATATACCCGGCTGTCCTCTGTTGCAGAGATGGCTCTGAATTTCTCTCACTGCATCTCACCCTCATGCTTACTGGGCTTTATTCCTTTGACCATAGCGTTTTATTCTTCCTTTGAGGCTCTTAACTTAAACCTCACTCATGCCATTTTAAGTATAATTGCTCATTGTTTATTTACATTTGTGTTCTTTTCATAATCTCTTTAACCATAAAATAAACAGATAGCCTTTAATTCCTAAATCCAGTCAAGACCAAGCCAAAGGAGTGTGCCAAACGGATAGGATAGCCTTCCCCATCTCTCAAGGTGGGGATGCTGTCAAGGTCACAGAGGCAGCCCGACCACCTGGCCTGGTGGGGTAGTGACAGGACGTAGTTAATAAAATGTGTGGGCCGATGGGACTGCCAGCGCACATGACAGAGCCGGCCTTCCCGGCACACCCTTGACCCAGGAACAACATAAACAGTCCAGAAAGCATTCAGTTGCTAGCAGTTTTGCTGGGGAATTTTCAGAGGGAGCCAGGAAGGATTATTAGCTTATCTGAAGATCTGAGAACTGGAATTGATGGCAGGAAAGCAAGCTGAGAGCTGTTGTGGGGCCACAGGCTGTGGTCTGTGCCATGGCCGGTTGTATCTGCCCAGGTAAGAGCTGCTTTTCCTGTGCCAGAGGAAGATGAAAGGGCTGCAGGTGCTCTCCTTCCGTCCTCTGTGTTTTTAGCAAGGGCGTATCAACCTTAGATGGATGAAAGAAAGAACTGGAGAGGACACCAGGAAGATAATACGGTTTCTGAGGTGACGGAAGGAAATTGTGGTCAAGAGCTGATGAATAGGAGGATGTGACCAGCCTTTTGAGAAAGGAAAGGAGAGTTGCCCCCCCCCCCCCGGGGGCAGCAGGCATGAGATCGTCCTGGCAGAGGGACATGTGGATGAGCTCTGGTCCAGCAGCGGTGGAGAGGAGGGATCCTGGTCATGCTCTTGGAAGAGAGGACTACTGCATCAGCAGGGGTCTCTGAATCTCCCACCTTCCACGTACTGAGGCGCATGCACACACCACACCAGAGGGTGCATTCCTGCAGTGAGGATCGAACTCAGGTTTCTTGCCTGTGTTGGGAGGAATGAGGCTTTACGGAGAAGGCTGGAGGTGTTCATTAAAGAGCTTGGAGGGCTGTACAGAAAATGGAATGGCCTCAGTACTGGTATCCTGATTCCTCTTTAACTGGGGAAAAAGATTGAGAAGGGGCCTGCAGAGTCCCCAGGCCCAGTCCTGCAGCAGTTCCCACTCATGGTTGTGCCAGCTCCCAAGTCACCTTGTGACCACTGACTAGCACAGACCAGCCTCTCAAGACTGCACCCGCATCTGGGGCCCACTTGCTGCTCTGGAACTGAAGACCTCGGTGTTGAGGCTGCTCTGTCCCCAAGCCTGCTGACCGTGAGACTGAGGCACCAGTATCGATTGGGGGTTTGGGCTCAAAGCTCAGCAAGGACCAGTGTGGCTGACCCCGGGAGAGGAGAGCATCTGTTGTGAGACTCAGTGCCCAACCTGTGAGTGTGAAGCACGACTTAAGATGAGAAGGAGAAAAAAATCAGAAAAACTGAGAACCAAGTATGATAAAAGACCATACTTGCATCCAGCCCAAGTGGGTATAAAATGATCAGTAATATCAAAGGTAACCACTTAGAAACAAACTTTGGGGTCTCGGCCAGCCTCGTGTTCTCCCACTTCTCTCTGTGACATTAGAGGAATCTCTACTGATGTGTGAAGCAGAGGTGAGCACCTTCAATGGAAGATGTGGTTCTGATGGAGGATGGAATCTGCTTTAATGAAAAACTACCTTCACCTTCAGAATCAGTGGATTCTGTGTGACTGGCCTTGGGCACCTGCTGGAAGGCTTTGTGTGCGGATAAAGCACAGAGCACCAAGCTCAGGGTGTTTGGGGGTCATGTTGCAGACCCTTAAGCAAGGTGGGGCTGCGAAGGATGGAGCCTAGGCATAGGTTACAGACCCAGTGATGGAAGCTTCAGCTCTGCCTTTGGGACCACATGCCATCATGAGTTCTTTACCAGCCCTGCATGGTGCTTCAGCTCCTGGCAGCTAGGGGAAGTGGTGAAGGGAGCTGCTGTGCTCTGGTTTCACTTCTGTTCTAACACAAAGACAGGTTGGTGATGGGAAAGTTGTGTCGGACTTGATGTTTGTGAAAAGAAGCAGTGCCTGGCTGGGTTTTAGAAAGACAGATCTCAGAAAATTCAGACTACGAAGTCGATTCTGGTGGCTGCAACCACATGTCCAAAGGGATTATAAAGTATGAGTATCGTAAAGTGATAATGGGTAACATTTATGGAGTGTTTACTGGGTACCAGGCTCTAAGTACTTTATTTCATTAACTCAACTCAGGAGGTGTTTGTGGAGTGAGTGGACAGAGGTTTCAAAGGACTTTCAGTCTTCAAAACTATGTATCTTGAGGAATGGAAAGAATTTAGAAACACAGATAATCCTTGAAACAATCTTATGAGGAAGGTATTGCTGTTGCATTAAGTAGAATGATGCCTGCCAGAGATGTCCATATCATAACCCTGTAAATATGCTGGTTACATGGCAAGAGGCG
>NW_024412397.1:48984285-49096845 GCF_014898765.1 Herpailurus yagouaroundi | reverse complement strand
GGCCCCTAGAACCTGGAAAAGGCAAGAAAACAGGTACTTTTTTGAGCCTTCCTTCAGTGGGAACTGGCTCTAACCCCTCTGTGTTGGCACCACGAGACCCGTTTCAGAGTTGTTACCACCAGAGTCATAATAACTCCTTTGTTTTAAGCCACTGACTTTGTGATAATTTGTTACTGCAGCCATAGGAAACGAAAACACTCATCATCCCAGTTAACAAGGGAGGAAGCTGGAGTGCATGGCTGGAAAGTAGGGGGTGGAATCCACATCCAGGCATTGGATTTTAAAACTCATTCTCCTAATAAGGGAAAGGTGGGCAATAAAAATCCAAATATAAGACAGCATGTCATGGTGAAATTTGAGAAAACTATTGAATTCTAATTTTTAAAATCCATTAGCTAAAGACTAAAGACTAATAAAAGAATGGCTTAAGAAAACTTATAAGAATAGTGTGAAGGGCCCTAAAGTCCATAGTGAAGGAAAGACTGATGAAAGAAAAATTGGCACCCTCATACGTAGCTGGTGGGAATGTAAAAGCCACTACGGAAGACAGTTTGGCAGTTCCTCAAGAAGTTAAACATAAAATTACCTTATGACCCAGCAATTCTTCTACCAGGTTAATGCCTAAAAGAATTCAAAAGAGGAACTCAAACGCATAGTTGTATGCCCATGGTCATAGCATAGCAACATCATTTACAACAGCCCAAAGGTGGAAACAACCTCAGTGTCCATGAACAGATAAGTGGATAAACAAAATATGGTATGTTCATACAAAGGAATATTATTCAGCCGTAATAAGGAATGAAGTGCTGATACATGCTATGATATGTATAAACCCTGAAAACATTATGCTGACCGAAATAAGACACAAAAGGTAAATAGTGTATGATTCCATTTATACAGAATATCCAGAATAGGTAAATTTATAGATAGTAGCAGATGAACAGTTACCAGGGACTGGGTGAAGGGACACAGAGTTGCTGTTTGGGGCAATGGGAAGGTTTTGGAAATAGTGGTGATGATGGCACAGTATTGTGCATGTACTTAATGATGCTAGATTGTACACCGAAAAATGGTCAAATGTATATTACATATACATATAATGTATTTTGTGCCAATAAAAGAAAATGCCAGCAATAGCTATGGTCCTTTTAAAACCATATTCAAAAGAGGGAGGGGAAGGATGGTAAACTTCTTGGGGCTAATGGTACAAGGACAGAGCAAATGTCTGCTGCTGGCTGTTTTAGCTTCAAGTACAACTGTGAAGTACAGACTGTAAACAGAGCAGTGTTCTCGGAGCAGTGTTCTCAGCATACTGGAGGCACTCAGGAAACATCATTTATTGTGGAAGAAGCAAATGGAGAAGCCTTACATTTTAAGTGAGTTCTAGTCTTTGGGACTAGATCCCAGGAAATGGAAAGAATTCAGACACACAGATGATCTTTAAAATGCCATGGAGAATAAAAGAAGTTCTAAGTCGAATGGCAGCCAGATGTTGCCTTCAAAAAGTCAAAAAGAGACTAAAGTGGTAGCAGAGGGTGAGTTCTAATAATCACAGGCTAGCAAGCAAGCCTAGAGCAGATTGCGAGCAAAGCTCTGGAAGGGACTGGGAAGCAGATGGTTTTCAGAAGTCAGCATGACTTCACTGAGAAAAAGTCATGCTAAGTTAACTTCATCTCTGTATTGATGGAATAACTAGGGTAGCAAATGAGAAGACTGCCATAGACATGACATTTCTTGATCTCGGAGAAATGTTAGACTGTTCGTCATTATCACACATGCCAGCGTTTGCTGGGTGATTGTGAAGCTGGAGAACCTGCAGGCAGTGGGAAGTTGTTAGCCGGCTCTAGTCAGCCTGAAGGGAGGTTGAAGAAGAATAGCACATGGTATTCCCTTGAGCGTATTGCCTCCTCTGCAGAGGGAAGGCCAGTACGCCTCAAACGGGAGACCAAAGGCAGGAAGAGAAGGAGAATATGTTACAGATGAGGACCACGCAACTCAGTCCCACAATCGCTGGAAATGCTAGGCCCAGCTCACCGAGATTAAACTCAGCAGGGATAATAAATGCAGTTGAGGTAGGTGATCATTTACAGTACAGGATAAAGGCTTTTCACAAGTTTGTGTGAAAGATCTTGTGGAATTTAGATAGACCGTGTTTTCCAGAGAGCCTAGCAGTGTGTTGGAACTACAGAGTGAGCTAATTAACTTGTCCTAATGGAGGGAAATGTATCGCTTTCGCACCCAGCCTGGGTCAGTCCCATCTGCCATGTTGCGATCAGCCTGAGTGCCCTGTTTTAGAACACTGGATTTGTATTGGGATGGCCTCACTGCAGCGGACTAGGATTTTCTAAGCCCCTTCTTTACGGAAGGATGGATGATTACGTGTATCGAATGGGAACAGCCAGGTTGTCCATCTCGTTTCAGTGAACTGCCTTATATATAAACAGCCATTTTGGGGGAAGGAGACATGTGCATCCAGACAGAAGGTGCCGATAGAGTAGTTCCTTAACTACACAGAATGCAGAGTGATACCCGTAGAGGTACTGGCCTGCCCTGTGCTGGGACTGTTTCAAGTGATGGGATGTATCTGTAAATGAAGCAGACAAAGATCCCACTTTAAGGACTTACTGGCTAGCTGGGGAGGCAGCCAAGAAAACCTGTCCTGTCAGAGATGGGACAGATGTGCTGTGGAGGAAAGCTGAAGTAGCTGAGGGGTTGGGGGTGTGGAGACAGGGCGTGTGGTGGGCCAAGGCTTCACTGATGAGACTTTTAAGCAGAGGTCTGAAGGAGGTGAGGGAGCCAACCCTGTGCCGTCCCTGCCAGTGGGGAAGGACATGGAAGGTGGGTGGGATGGCGACTGCAGAGTCACTAAGGCTGGAACATTCACTGACGAGTGTGTCTGAGGAACTTTAGGAAAGCTGGTGTCGGTGGAGTAGAGAGAGGGAGAGAGGAGGAGGTGAACCCTGAGAAGTCCTGCAGGATAGATTGTGATGATGTCTGCTTTTATTGTCAGCAAGATGAGAGCCATGGAGGGTGCCGAGCAGAGAGGACCAGTGTGGTCTGACTTGCATTTGAACAGGAGCTTAACCAACCATCAAGGGCAAGCATTGCAGGACCTTTTTGGTAACCTTATTCTTACAGAAAATTAAGGGATGTGTATGTTGTGTATTGTCTTTTAAAAGAGACAAGTTTTTTAAAAGATTTTTTTAAGATTTATGTATTTTTGACAGCATGAGCAGGGGAGGGGCAGAGAGGGAGACACAGAACCCAAAGCAGGCTCCAGGCTCTAAGCTATCAGCAATGAGCCCTGTGTGGGGCTCAAACCACAAGATCATGACCTGAGCCGAAGTCAGACGCTTAACCAATCGAGCCACCCAGGTGCCCCTGATAATGAAGTTTAAAAATGACTTGAGTGGTGCCTGGGTGCCTTGGTTGGGCGTCCAACTCTTGATTTTAGCTCAGGTCATGATCTCATGGCTCACAGGATCAAGCCTGCTTGGGATTCTCTCTCTTCCCCTTTCTCTGCTCTTCCCCTACTCATTCTGTCTCAAAATAAACAAACTTCTAAAAATGACTTGAGGTCTCTAGAAAGTTGTTACAAACATATGAGCAAAACCTTCTGTCACAAAAGAGAGGTGACCAGTGATCAACAGTGATCCCATGCCAGAGTGTCTGGAACAGGCCCCCCGAAAATCCTGTGAAGGAGGGTGGTTGGCAAGCGGGATCTGCTGCTGAGTAGAGAAAAGCCAGGTACCCTTCGATTTCCTCTGCATCTGTGCTAAGAGCCCCACTGTCTGCTGGCGACAAGAGGTTAAACACAAGTGAAGACAAACCTCGTCCTCAGGGACAAGATACACCTTTGAAAATGACCAACATTACAAGGCCAGCTAGTACGAGTGGAGAGCTGATTGCTGGTGAGGCAGAACTGGGCCATCGGAATGGAAAGTGGAGCCTCTAAGCCTGAAGATCAAAGACTAGCAGGTGGCCTAGTGACCTTTCAGGAACGTCTTAGTGACCCTCACGGTCCTATTAGGAAAGGACCTTTTCTCCTGGTGCTTCCAGTTCCCGAGCCACAAACATTTGTCTTTGAGAATGATAGGAGACAAGAGCTGTCATTTCAGATGGGTGCCCCCCCCCCCCCCAGGCGTATAGCCATTATTTGGCACTGTTTGGAAGTCATCTGGTTTTCAGACGTCTGGCTGCCAAGTACACTGGAAGTGCCCACCTCCCGGGTCTGCTTTGAGAACCATTTCACTCAGAACAGGCAGAGAAATGTTCTTTGCCGTGACTGACTGGGCTGTCTCCTCCTTTGGGAGGAATTTTCAAAGAGGTTTAAAAGGGTTTGAGAATGACAAAGAAGTGAGCTAGACCATTGCGTCTTTAAAGTGTGGACTCAGTAGGAAGGAAAAAATATAAAAGATTTCGGCGCCCTTTATCTGCTTTCCAAAGTCAGTTGGTAAAAGTATGGTAACTGAAGTCAGGTTGCAGCCTTTCCTTTTTATACTGAAAATTTTGGAGGGAGGGCAGGGGACGGGTAATAACTAAATTAAGAGCTTGCCTGTGATCTCATCAGTCCCAGTCTGTCAGCCTAGTTTAGTTTGAAAAATGAGTTGGAGGAAATGGCACATCTCAAAAAAAATAAAACCCCTAGTTAAGTTGTGGACTGGCCTTCTTGAAAGTGGGAAAATGGCATTGCCTTTTCTCCCTCAAATGAATGCATCTGACTTGATAGATGGTGAGCCTCTTCTGTGAGGCTCCGTGCAACATCTGCCCTTCCCAAACAGGCTTTTCCCATCAAAGAACTCTTGTTGCTCCTTACAAAACCAGAACCCGCCATTCCCCAGTAGCACTGGCTGGCGCAGAGGCATCCTTATTTGTATTCATCTGTCTGTAACCAGCCGACAGCACAACCTCAGGCCTGGGGGCTACGAGCAGACAGACTGAAGAAGCCTTCGGCAATCCCCAAGCCTCACTTAGATTCAGCCTGAAGTGGCCCCCAGGATCACCCCCCGATGTGCTGACCCAGTGGCTTTCCTTTGCACCTTCCCTGGTGCTGCGAGTGGCAGGAGCGAGGGAGGAGCTGGGCACGTAGACCACCGCCAGGGATGCTTGTGCCTTGGGGTGCGCACCACATGCTAGCTTCTATTATTTGTGTCTAAGAAACAGGGAGGTTATACTGGGACTCTGCACCAAGCTTTGCAGGGATTACTGTCAGTGCTTCGCACGCACAGATGTATTCAAAGTGTACAAGCACTTGTTGCTTTTCAACCGGTTTGATTTACAGGAAGTAAAATGAGCCACAGAGAAAGAGTTTGGGAGTTGGGCAGAACCTTCTCTTGGTGGTTCTGCTTCAATTCTCTGCTTGGTGAGAGGGCTTGGGGGCCCGGGGGAGACCAGATCGTGGTCCCCACCAGTGGTATGCAGCAATTGGAGGAGAAAACCATAATGCAGATGGCTTCGGGCCAGGGCCTGCGACACAGCTACCAGTGCTATCCTGGAAGTGCAGGAGAGCAGGTAGCAGAGGGCTCCAGGGCTCGAGGGGAGACTCCCTTAAACTCGCGCTCGGCTTGTTTTCCTCCCATCTCCCTGTTAGTGAATTCTTAGGCTGAGTCCCAACCCCAGTACTTCAGAATGTGATCTTATTTGGAAATAGAGTTGTTGCAGATATAATTAGTTGAGATTGTACCAGAGCAGGGTAGGCCCATAATCTTAATATTGGTGCCCTTGTTAAAAGGGGGAAATTTGGAGACAGACCTGCACACAAGGAGAATGCCGTGTGTTATATTGCTGCCTGCTGAGGCACTGCCAGAAGCTGGCAGAGAGGCCTGGAGCAGACCCTGCTTTGGTGCCTTCATCAGAGGGAGCACGGCCTGGTGGACACCTTGGACTGGGACTCTGGGCCGCCCGGAGCAAGAGACCACCGGTTCTGGTGTGTAAGCCATTCAGCACGTGGCCCCTTGTTACGGCAGCCCCTGCAGACACACTCCCTTTCTTACTCGCGTGGCTGTTAGGAGCTCCACTGCCTGTCCTGTTGTGGGGAGCTCACCTAGCCACAGTTTCGGTCATGGTCACTGTCACCGTCACGGTCACCAGTCACCATCTTAACCACCCCCAGGCTTCTTGTGCCTCGGGACCCACTCCCTCCCCAGTTGGGGAAGCCTTTCAGGAGCTGGCCTGCAACCTTAACCTGTTTCTGCTCCTCCTCTACTGCCAAGCCACCATCTAGCTATGCAGAATTATTTACAGTAGTTGCATGGTTATGAGAAGAGTTTAGTGATCCATGGAAGAAATAGCCACAGAAATTACATATGGAGCTGAAATATTGTGCTTTAACTTAAAGCATATTGGTGGTCATCCGTTCAGCAGGTTTCTTGTTTTGTTTGTTTGTTTTATTGAGGACATTTTGTTTTATTTTTTGAAGTTTATTTTTATTTTATTTTGAGAGAAAGTGCAAGAGGGGGGAGGGGCAGAGAGGGGGAGAGAAAATCCCAACCGACGTAGGGCTCGAACTCCTAAAACTGTGAGATCGTGACCTGAGCTGAGATCAAGAGTCGGATACTTAACTGACTGTGCCACTCTGGTGCCCCATTCAGCAGGTTTTTTGATGCCAAAAAAAGGTTTTTCTTTGCTTTTGGGCCCATGGATCAGACTCTGTCTCTGGCATCGAAGCCACATATCGTTATTCCCACCTATTGCTGCCATGTCCAGATTGGATTTATTTTATTATTTAAAAGATTTTATTTATTTTTAAGATTATTATGTTTTTAAGCAATCTCTGCACCCAACGTGGGGCTTGAACTCCTGACCCCAAGGTCAGGAGTCACATACTCTTCCGACAAAACCAGCCAGGCACCCCCAGATTAGACTTCTTTAAAGTGACCCAAGAGGGGCGCCTGGGTGGCTCAGTCGGTTGAGCTTCCGACTTTGGCTCAGGTCATGATCTCACAGTCTGTGAGTTCGAGCCCCGCATCGGGCTCTGTGCTGATGGCTCAGAGCCTGGAGCCTGCTTCGGATTCTGTGTCTCCCTTTCTCTCTGCCCCTCCCCTGCTCAGGCTCTGTCTCTCTCTGTCTCAAAAATAAATAAAAACATTAAGAAAAATAAAAAAAATAAATAAATAAAGTGACCCAAGAATCTAAGTGCAAAATCCAATTGGATATTCAGTGTTTTCCTAATCTTTCTAGTAACCGCCCCCCCTCCCCCAGTTTTTTCAGTGACTTGCCTTGCTTGAATATGTTTTAAAGCACTTGGTGTTTTTACAGCATTATCTCCTTTTCCCCTTCACATTTGATCAGTTTGTGTAGCTTTTGTTGAACAAATACAAGTAGCAAGCACAACTGGAGTAAACAGGTTGGGGATGTGCATAATTAACTCTTCGTAAGTAAACAACTCAGAGTGTATATTCTAGAGAACAAGCCTCCCCACCTGAGCTTTGAGTGTGTGGTAAGTGTTGGTCAGAGTGACTCACCCTGGTGGTTCAGGCACGTGGAGGTCAGCAGAGTTTTCTTGCACACTTCGTTCCTCAAGAGGCCTTCTGCTCTTTCTCCTCCCAGCATTGACTTATGCAGTCCCTCCGCCAGTTTATCTTCTCCTTGCCCCTTATCCCTTAGGTCTTAACTTTGGTGTCACTTCTTCCAGGAAGCCCACTTTGCCTCCTTCAGGCCAGGTTACCAGTCCCTCAGATAAGAACCTCTACTTCTCAGTCAGGGCACTCCCCCCCCTGTGTAAATGTACCTCCTACCCAACTGGAAGCTTTGTGAGCAGGGAGCTCTTGGCTTTGTCAGTTCCGATCCCCAAGGTCTGGCAGAGTAAGTGCTCAGAAAGGATCTGTGGAAGGGAGAGAGGAGCGGAAGAGCACACACAGCTATTTCTCGGGAGCCCTCCACCACTCCTGCTCTGTGGGATAAAGTGTGCCCCCTGAGCCGGCAGTGAGGGGCTGTGCTCGGGTACTAGCAGTGTTGGCAGTCCCGGGGGGGCTGTGAAGATTGGGGCGGTGTGAGCAGTCGTGAGAAGGAGATGCACACATCCGTTGATGAGAATCTCACCAGCTTGTATTTGCAGGCTACTGAGCGGAGACCCTCAGGTGCTTTCTGCTGTCTAATCCATGCCAGCCCTGGGGCCTCCAGTTCCTTCACCCCGACCAGCTGGGGGCCTGACACATCACTGTGACCACCATGTTTCCCTTCATCTGGTGCTCTGTATTCCCTCTTCTCACCCCTTGGAACCCCACTGCTCCTCCTTGGCCTGCCCTGCCCCTGGCCTCAGCCCTGCCTCGTGCTCAGGCTTCTAGGTCCCTCCTCTCCACAGGCTCGCTCCTTCCTTCCTTCCTTCCTTCCTTCCTTCCTTCCTTCCTTCCTTCCTTCCTTCCTTCCTCTCTCCCTCCCTCCCTCCCTCTCTCCCTGCCTCCCTCCCTTCCTTCCTTCCTTCCTTTCTTCCTTCCTCTGACTCCCAGAATTGGGAGATTGCTTTTCTTACATTTCAGGATGGAAGAGGCAGATCTCTTTGTGAAGAAAGGGCTTGGAATTCTGCAGGTTGTCTGCTCTTTGCCCTCCTCCCAAGCTCAGCACATGCCGCCGTTAGGGGCCTGTTCCTAAGGAGGAAAAGCATCGCCCCCACCCATGGCTAATGAGAGTTTAAATAGAGGAAACAGAACGTTTTGGTTTTGTTTTAATTTTCATTCAAGTATGTAATCAGCCCTTCAGAAAGAGAGAGAGGGGTGTCAAGCCCCCCCCCCCCCCGCCCGCCCAGCTTGTAACATAGCACTGTGGGAGGAGGAAGCAGCTGGGGGGGGGGGGAGCAGGGGCTGGGAAGAGAAAGTGCCTGGCAGGCTCTAGTTCTCTGATTTCACAAAACTCATTTGTTTTCTGGCATCAGTCTTCACAGCTTTACCTTCTCTGTGCACCAGCAACCGTGCACGAGCGCAGGGAAGACGGCCGAGCGGGAGATGGGTGGCACTGCGCAGCCATGGGAATAAAGTGACTGCACGCCAGTTGTGTTCACTTTCCAGGGCTGCCAGACTGGGTGGCTTAAAACAACAAAAATGTGTGCTCTCGCAGCTCCGGAGGCCACGAGTCCACAATTAAGGTGTCAGCAGGGCCGTGTGCCCTCTGAAGGCTCTTAGGGAAGTGTCACCTCTCGCCCATTCTGGCTCCTGAGGGTGGCCGGCAATCCCAGGCGGGGCATCTTAGGCTTTTGGCTGCGCCACTCCAGTCCCTGCCTCCATTGTCACGTGGCCTTCTCTCCTCTGTGTGTACGGGAGGGTCCCCCAATGTCTGTCCTGATTAAATCCAGCCATTGGTTCTAATGCCCACCCTAGTTCAGGATGACCTCATCCCAACTTGATGACATCTGCAAAGTTCAAGGTGCCACGGACTTCAACATGTTAGGATTTCAGCGTGTCTTTTTAGGGAACACAGTTCAACCGCTGATCCCAGCATTTAAAAGTGTGTTCTTTCTCTTTCGTGTAGGGCATGAGCTACAGAACTAGGGAATGCGGTATTCACTTGTCCCCAGTACCTAAAGTGTCACCCTGGGCTGTGTTCATGCTCATCCACCATTGTTGTGAGTGTGATTTTCTTTAACTTTAGAGTAAACGTTAGTTGCTTGTTTTATGTCCTTAAGAGCATATTTCTGCTATAATGGAATATTCCACCCGGGAGAGAGTGAACTTTCTTACAGCCAACAGAGATGCCCCAGGATTCTGGAAATAGAACAAAAAGCCAGTTTTTGGCATAAGAGGGGACATTTGAGGGTCCAGGATGTCATGAAATATTCCCTGGTCAGACATTGCTGGCTCCGGTCTAAAGGGTCGAGAGTGGATGTAATGACCGTGGTCTGTGGTGCTCTGTTAGCCATGGGGCCCGTTGTGTATCTCCTGGCTATTTGGAACACTCCAGTATCTCAGAGGCAGTGTGTGCCTTTGGAAGCTTTGTGGCCTGAAGCCCTGGTTTCCTCATACCAGAAACACTTTCCTAAGCAAGGAAATGAAGTTTTATGAAGAAGAAAGACGGTGCTCTTCATGCTTCCTGGAAGGGTTTGGAAAATGTTGTCTATCCAGAAGCAGCTCTCCCCATGTGGGCTGCAGCCCTAGGAGATTTTCCCTTTGTTGTTTTATTTTGTTTTTTTGTCTTTTTTTTTTTCTTCTTTGGCAGATGTTTGTATGGAAATGTGATCTTTAATTCCTTAAAACCTATCCTTCTGGAGTCAATTCCTCTTTTGAAGTTACAATCTTTTGTGTAATGCTTTCTGGTCATTTTGACTCCAAGTAAAGTGTTAAATGTTACAGAAAGGAAAATTATGTGGACTTTCTGCATGCAATTTGGGCATCCAAGAAAATAACTGTATCGGTTGGAGGCCAAGACATGGCGGTGGCCAATTTCCGAAGCCCACTGGAAATGGAGTTTGGCTGTCTTCTGTCATTCTTGACAACTGCCATCTGATTGAATTCTTCCACAAATACAGAAGCACTTTAAGAAGGCAAATAAATCTGATTTTCTTCTTGGACATCACCATGATGATGGAGATTTCCCCAGTACTCACAGAGAGGAAAGCTGCAAATTCACAGGAACACTCCAGCTTTGGGGCATAGCACTTGGTTACGAGGGGCCTGCCTTTAGGTTTACACTGCTCAGAGTTGCTCTTGGAGGAGACAGAAGGTGAGAGCTTGCCACTTGGTGTTATTTGCCTGCTCTGGCTAAGGCCGAAGCCCCTCCTGGATTCAGAGCTACTTCAGGAAACACGTTGGATGCGTACCTGGGACCTCTGTCAGCTCTTTCGAACTCCCCCGGAACAGCCACAAACTTGTACAGAGCTGCTGTGTGGGTCTCTGCTCTGTATTCCTCCTCTGAACCCTGCATAAAGTGGAAGTCAACAGGATGGTTTAACCCCAAAAAGGAAGGGAAGTGCCCAAAGATTCAGTGGTCCTTATTTTTCTCCTCCCCACTCCAGCTGCTTGAGAATGGTCAACTGTGAAAGGACCAACCCTACTGGATTGCTGGAAAACGTTCCATATTCATAGTTGCTAAACCTGACCTATGTGTTAGAATAACATGTTTTTCTGAATGAGACTCAGGCTGTCAGCCTCTCCTAGACCTAAATGGTGAGGACCACACAGATGAGCACTCATTTAGCAGAACTCTAATGCTGCCTGTTTGCTAATAGACACATTGTGGTTGGGACTTTGGAAAGAATATTTAATTTCACATGCATTTATGTTCTCTCATTTTCTCGTTCTATTAAAAATGTCCAAACAAATTCAGTGTGTGGGAAGGAACCGTACGTTAGCACAAAGTAATGAAGAAAATGAACTAACACTAAGCCAGTTGAGTTTGCTCAACACATTCCTTCCTCTGTGTTGCAGAAGACACGGATGTTGAGCACCACCAGGAATGGGCAGTTCCAGGCTTTTCTCTTGGGTGGATGGCCGGGGATGGTGGGGGTTGTGTGAAGAACCTCTTTCTGTCTGGAAAAGGGCCCAGGCTGAGCAGAGCAGGAGAGTGAGGCATCGGTGGTGCTGGCAACTCCTATCTGGGCTGTTGTGATGGGTCACCCTCTGGCCCCACCCATTCCTAGCCTGGTGACCTGCAGGCCAGGCTGGAAAGCCACCCTAGAAAATGTGGATGAAGGCAGACTTCTTGGGTCTAGGAAGTCCATGAATACCCCGTCAAACCTACAGGAGCAGACTCTTCTAGTAAGTCTTAGAGAAGAGCAAAGCATCAAGGCACATAGTGGCAAAGAGCATGGTTTCAGATCCCCAATGGGTCTCACCTGCTAGTGTGTCACTGTTGGCATGTCATTTACTTGCTCTCTTCATTTGAAGCATTTAGAATGGGGCATCTAATGGATACTTGGTAAGTTTTAAATATTATTATTATGTCTGCTCAAATAAATGGACACAGGCATTACAGCGTCAGGATCTGTCTCTGGTCTCTCCGAGTAAGAGCCCAAGGAGCCTGGTTGCTGTTTCGTAAGGTGATGTGCTCACTATTTACCTCTTGGCCCTTGACGCCTTGGTGGTCCACTCTGTGACACTTCTGTTGTGGCAGCAGTGACAGGGTTTGGGTCCGTGGTATCTGACGAGAAACCTCTCCCGTGAGAGGAGAGACACCCCCCCCCCCCCCGTGTGAGTGTTATGTGTAGGTTGTTAGACGGGCCACGTGTGTCATCCCTCAGCTGTCCTGGGAGTGCACCTTTCACATCTTGCGGGCCTGTGTTTTTGTTTTTTTTTTATGTTTATTTTTGAGAGACAGAGACAGAGCATGAGTGGGGTAGGGGCAGAGAGAGAGGGAGACACAGAATCCAAAGCCCTCCCCAGGCTCTGAGCCGTCAGCACAGAGCCCGACGTGGGGCTTGAACCCACAAACCGTGAGATCATGACCTGAGCCAAAGTCGGATGCTCAACCGACTGAGCCACCCAGGTGCCCCGCGGGCCTGTGTGTTTTATTTATTTATTTATTTATTTTTTCAACGTTTATTTATTTTTGGGACAGTGAGAGACAGAGCATGAACGGGGGAGGGGCAGAGAGAGAGGGAGACAGAATCGGAAACAGGGTCCAGGCTCTGAGCCGTCAGCCCAGAGCCTGACGCGGGGCTCGAACTCCCGGACCGCGAGATCGTGACCTGGCTGAAGTCGGACGCTTAACCGACTGCGCCACCCAGGCGCCCCGGGCCTGTGTGTTTTAGCAGAGAGCTCTGAAGAGATTCAGAATCCAGGGTGAAACCTCCCTCAACCCAAGAAGGTGGTCCCCAGTAAAATCAGTTAATATTTATCGAGTGTGCATTATTTGCCAGGCACTGTTCTGAGGGCTTTCCCAGGATAGACTCATTTACTCTTTACAGCGTTCCAATAGGCTAGTTAGCAGTTTTATCCTGTCGTTTTAGTTGAGGAAACAGGCTCAGAAGAGTTTGTCAGTGGTCCGAAGTCACGCAAAGGTGACACAGCTGTTTGCAGCTGGGACTGTTGCTTCCACCCCCTTAACTATGTCAGATGAATCCCCATGGGATGAACAGACAGCCGTGGTCCTGCCTTCCCGGGGACGGACGCTCAGGTGCTGCTCTGAAGCACAGCACTGCCCACACTGTTGATGGAGGGGCTCCCATGTATTCAGCCTCTGGACGCCCCTTGTAGAAGAAGAGGGTGAGCAGCCCTCTGTGATCGGTGCACTCCTGGCAGTGGAAATCCGGAGCCAGCAACAGCACCAAAAAGGGAATGAGTAACTCAGTGAAGGGAGAGAAAATGCTTCCTGGGGCAGTGACTTCTGAGCTAGGTTTTGAAGACTACGTAGGAGTTCACTAAGCCTACCAAGTTGGGCATAGCAGGCAGAAGAAATAGCATGCAAAGGACAGGGGTATGAAACAGCAGCGGTCTTTTAAAGGTGGGGGACAGCAAGTCCTTTAGGATGGGTGGATGATGAAGTGCCAAAGGGATGTCATGTTTGTTGAGACCAGAGAGGCAGAAAGAGCCAGAAGACAGAGGGCCTGCTCTGCCATGCTGGGGAACCCGACTTTATGCTAGGCAGGTCGACAGTTTAATATCACAGTTTTAAAACAAGGGCAGAATCTCCAAACCTTGATACAGTTAGTAGTAGTCGTTTCTCTGGTTGTATCATCATGATTATTGAAGGAAAAGATTACAAAAGTCAGTAAGTTCCGTATCTGATGTTTGTTGCTATTGTGTTAAAGAACGTTAGTTTTTTTTAACATCCTCCACTTGTTTCTCATTTTTGTAATCAGCAGTTGTCTTTGGCAAAAGTTATTTTCATATGCTAGGATAAGTACTTTTTTGAGGTTTTTTTCCTAATATTTTCCTAACTGGCCTTTGATTGCATAAGAGCATAATGCAGAACTGTTTCCAGTAGTTTCTTTATAGCAGGAATGGAAGATAAGACTGATTATGTAATTGTTCCCTTAATTTATTCTCAGAACCTAACATGCTGCCAGCACATAAAAAACCTGACGATCGTAATGGCATCTGAATGTCTCTCTTGCTCACGGTTTCTGGCACTAGTGCTCTTGCATTGTTCACTGCAGAGTAGACAAGGGTGGTTTAAATGCGGCATGACTTGGCAGCACTGGGCCCCCAGACTCATGGCTCTGTCTGCTCTGTCTTGCCATGCAGCCCCCAGCCAGGAGCTCTCAGCAGAGAAATGATGCGTGTGTGCGCCTTAGAGACTCTCGCCCGTGTCACACGCGCTAACCTTCGGATGAGGAGAAAGCCATGTACTTGTGCTGTGCTGAGGTTGCATTTTGCAAGGAGCACAGAACACCATCTGCCAGAGGAGGCGGCAGGAGTGTGCAAATATTGCTGTGAATTCCATGAATGCTAAATTGCTATGTTTTTTTTTTTAATTTAAGAGTGTTCGCATTTAGTTTGTTTGTTTGTTGTTTGTTCTTTTTTTTATTTTTATTTTTTAGAATAGTCCTTATCAGTGGCAGAAGATCCTTCTGTAGTATATTTTCAGTGCTGCCCTATCGTGACAGTGCCCAAGCAGGGTATGTATATGCATGCTTGCTTTATAGTTCTCTGGGTGAAAAGTTGTGACACCTTGTGCATAATGTGGCTACCCTTCGCATTCAAAGAACTTGCCTTGCCTTTAACACTGCAAATTCAGGACTTGTAAACTTGAAAGAAAAAAAGCTCCACTTTCTTTTCAGCCAGAAAGCTTCCTTGTTATTTGTGCGCACGCGTGTGTGTGTGTGTGTGTGTGTGTGTGTGCGTGCGCGCGCGCGCCCATGCCGGTCCCCTCCATATTGCCTGCTGTTTCTAAATGTGCGTTTTGTCACCTCTTCCAATACTGTAAAACGAGCAACATGGGGACCCACCCCATTCCTCAGGGCCATGTCAACTTTCGGAGAAAGGTAGGTGAGGTAAGGAATCATACAAACCATGTGGACATCCTGCCTCTTTGCATTTTGGGCTTGGGGCTGGGAACTGACCAGGAAGCCAGAGCAAATACCAAAGCAAAATGGTACCAGGAACAGCCCTATGCGATTCACCACAGGCCAAAGGAACGCTTACTTCTCTAGATCAACCAGCTCCTCCTTTCGCTCTGAAGAAAAGTAGGTAAGTGAGGCTTTGTCCTTGCAGAGCCTCTCCTCCTCATTCCCCATGCCGAACTCTGTGCTCATTTCCTCTGAGTCTTGACTGCTTTGTCCCTCACCTGTCACTGCATATTGTGTTTGAGGTCAGGGAGATGCTGATATGTAGGGTAGGACAGTTTACTGCATGGGATGCAGGAGCCTTGTGGGATGTTGGCCTCTATAAACTAAATGCTGGAAGTGCCCTCTAGACACTGTGACAACCACACCCTACCTGCTCATGACCACCACCCTGTGGGAGGGCAGTGTGGCCTTGGGGCAGATTCACCGTAGTCTGTCTTCCATGAGCTCTGCCGGTTGCTCCTGCTCATCATGGCTTTCCCTTTTCTACATAGACTTGTCAGACTTCTATCCGTTCAGTTCACTTCTATCCGTACTCTATACCATAAGCTTCGTGGGACAGAAAGTGGCACATTTTGTTCGTGGAATTGTGACTCAGTCATTTATTAGATGTGTCTGAAAGAGCAATGGTAATCTTACTATTGATTGAGGACCTTATGCCAGTCCTTTTCACTCCCTGCATCCTTACAACAACAACGCAAAAGTAGGTGTTCATGGAAAAGTAACAGCAAATCCTTCGGCTCAGAGGTTCAGGGGCCACCTGGGTGTGGCCAGCAGGGCTGCCCACAGGAGACCTTGTGAGGAGGCCTGCTTTACCTTACCAACCTACTGTGGTCCCAGGTTCGGCTGCACCTGAGAGCAGGCTTATTCCTCATGGAGACTAGATTGTACCAGCTCAGGGACCTATGTGTGACCCAGAAGGCAAGTTTGTTAAACTTATTATACAAGTAATGGCCCCAGGGCTCGGATTGTTGCAGTGTGACCAGCTTGTGAGCACATTTCCAGGGAGATCTGAATCAGCAGTGGAAGGCTGTCTAAATATTTCCCCTCACGGCGAGCTTAGATGGTCACTGTGGAGTTAGCCTTATTTCTCTGGGCTGCCCTTGCTAGCCTTTCTGATTGATGTATTCTTCCCTCAGCTATGTTGCATTCGTTCATTTATTGAGTGCTTACTATGTGACTAGGTACTGGGATAAACGTAGTGAAACTTGTGCCTGGTTCCTGCCCCCTGGAACTTAAACCAAGGCACGTTGAAATTTCACACATAATTACTACTTCTAATTAAGGCTAAAGATACTCAGTCAGATGATTGCCAAGTCTTCCTGGCTGAGAACTCATTCAGTGTCTTTAACATAATCTGGCTTCTCTGTGCTTTCATCTTGGAACTGTTCATGTCTGTTTTCATTCTGGAATGGTGATCTTATTTCCAAATTCTGGGGCCCCCTCCCTAGGGTACCGAAGTACTTACCCTGTTTTATAGATAGGACCACTGATCTTTAAGAGTTACAGTCTCAAACATCGACTTTGGGCCAGAATGGGAATTTGAACCCAACTCTGACCAGCTCTAGGACTTTCCCTGACTCACTCTGGCCAATGGGCAAAACAGGCTTCATAATCACAGAAACCCATCTCTGAAATGGAGCTTTTATGGTAACTGCCTCGCAGGGGTTAACTGAGGCTCCTGGGGCAACTGAGTACACAAGGTCCAGCACAGCACCTCACACAAAGAGGTAGGTGGGGCCCGCTTGTCAGGGTCTCCAAATTCTTAAACAGAATGTGGGAGGTCAGCATGGAGAACTTGGGAGACTTGTAGTTTTTTGCTTGGGCAAATTACTTGTCTCTGAGCCTCTGCTTGTTCTTCTGTAGAATGGGGATATCAAGTTACTACCTGTGTTGTTACTTTGAAGATCATTGCATTTTATGCAGAACTCGTGGGAACACAGTTAAATTTAAATTACCCAGGAAGAGATCACCCAAACTGTTTGACGTCCTTGTTGGAAATATGTGCCCCCCCCCCCCATTTTAACACCTGGAGGAAATCCCAGCTAGTGTGCTGGGAAACAGGTGTCTGTCAGTGCCGCAGTCTCCTTGGCTGCTGCTGACAAGGCCCTGGATGTTTCAGGAAGATCTGTCATAGGGTTACTGGCAGATTCAGCTGTTCTGCCGGTTGGCCCAAATGAAGAAGCAGAGTGAGTTTGTGGGGTCACAGGACATAACCTTTTACATTTTAGATATGAATAAACTCTTTCAAACTTTATAGATGACGAAACCAAAGTGCAGTAAGGTTAATTTTCTATAACAAAACACATAATCAGATCAATTGCAATACCTAACAGAAAAGAGCATGCCTGTTTCTTTCTGCAGCACATTCTACTTAAATACTCACATGAGAAACTCTGCACACCATTCAAAATACTGTAATTTAGTGGTAAGGTGAAGAAGCGATTCTGCTTTTTAAATTTTTCGATGAGCAGACATCTTATTAGTGAATGCCACTTAAAGTTAGGATTATTTTTCACTAGTTATTGGGAAACCACTGTGCTCAAATTAAGTATTTATGCTAGTAAATTACATGCATATATATTTTTACAGTGCTTTAGTTCATGCCTGTAGTAACTAATACCTTTCTGCTGTGGAAAATTCCTTTTATGCTAAGAGTTAACTCTGTGTGACTGGGACACAAATCATAGAATTTCAGGGCTGGAAAGGACTTCAGAGATGACCTGGCCTGGCCTCGCTGCTTCAGAGCTGGGACCCCTCGGGCATGGGGGTGGATGCCCAGCAGCACCAGCAGCACCAGAACCCTGTACTCCAGCCATCTTAACCTGCTGACCTTGTGGTTTCCAGCCGCCACATTTCTTTTGTGCTTCTGCACGTGGACTGAGCCACAGGCGCATGATTATGGCAGGCACGCGTAAACCCCCACTGCTAAAAGGGATGATGTTCAGCTCCAACTTCATCACAAGGAAGTTTTAAAAACTCAGAAGTTCATCCAGTGTGTACTTGAACCTCTTTTACAAGGAAAGCATCTATCAGGATGGCCTTACCTCTTTCTGGTTTTGCTTTCTGGCTTCTCATGCTGCACTGGAGCTTCCCAAGTCTGGCTCTCATATCTTGGCTCGCCCTGCCTCCCACCCTGACCCCAAAGCTTTGTTCTTGGTTTTCAGCTGAACTGAGCACTTAACTTTGGGTCTTGACATCAGTTGATCAAAGCAGACAGGCCAGTCTTAGGAGAGGTTTTACCATTTATTCATTTACTTACTTGTTCACTCATGCATTTTTTCTACCCCTTGCGGGTGCAAGCCCTTGATCGAGGCTGGGAAGGTGTAGGATGAGGAAGACCCACTCTCTAGGAGCTTATTATTGAGCCAGGAAGCCAGACATGTAAACAACCAATCCAGGACAGCTGGGGAGCCACAAAGAGGTGCTACAGAGTGCTTTAACTTCCCCCAAATCTTTATCAAGATCCACATTTACATTGAGTCTACTATCAACAGTAAAAAGCCAAGAGTTTGTTATGTGAGTTTCCTTCCCCTTCCCAATACATTGCCATCCCTGCCTGTCTCCTGGGTAGAGATTCAGGCAATCCTGCTGCATAGCAGAATTCACTCCTTCACAGAACATGCTGTTTGCCAGGCACACTGTTCTAAGCAGTAGGGATACAGTGGTGCACAGGAAAATGTGTCTTTCCTCGTTACCCTCTAACGGTAGGAGACACAAGGTAGTAAAGACACTGACCATCAGACACAAGAGCAAACAACGAAATGAGTCCTAAGCAGTGTGCAGCTGGAGCATAGAGGAGGGAGTTCAGTGAATTCAGACGGAGGGATCATGGAATGCTCCCCAGAGTTGGCAGCTCTTCATCAAGACATAGAAGCGTGAGGTCTTAGAGAAGTGGGGAAGGACATTCCAGCCTCACCATTGACTTCCGAGGATGTTAGAAGATGGTCTGGCCCCTTAGGAACTTTGGGGGATGTGGTGGGGAGTCTCTGTGATGCTTGGCTTGTTGAAAGAATTTGGTAAAGCCCCAACCAAGTGGGAATCCTGTTGCTGACCAACAGCTAAGTGGTTAGACCTAGGTAGTAAGGGGAAGGGGGTAGGGACAGAAGTGAGCTGTCCTGGGATGTCACTGCCACAGGCCCATCACTCAGCCGCTCCAGGTCTCAGTACAACATGGACGTTTGACCAGACTTTCCAAGGTCCTGCATACGTTGTCATCCTTGTCGATTTTGCTAATGTGGAAGCTGGAAGTCTGGTTGAACGAGGAGTTTATGAATGAGGTGTGCCATTCACACTTCCCATCCACTAGTGATCAGGTGCTTCTGGAGTTCCCCTCTGAATAATTCTCCATTCAATTTTTTTTTAATTTGAGATTTTTTTAAAAAGTGCAGGTCTGGTGACTTCGTGGTTTTATTTGGTACATGGTTTCCTGGTGTAGGCTACAAGGACAGGGGCTTAATCAGCCCAGGGTTGAGAACGGTGTGAAATGTTTAGGATCACTTTGCGTGCCACCAGATTTATACTTCCAAGCTGACAATAGGACCGCTCACTGTGATTTTTAGAGCTTCTGCTTAACGCGGACTGCCCTGGTTATTTAGCAGCTGCCGTACTCTTCAAGCTGTTTTCCCTGCTTTGATGTATAGCTAAAGGTATTTGAGAAAAGAGCCTATTTTCTTAGGAAGAGCTGATAAGGTCAAGCATTTGTGTGAACAAGCTGGAGAAAGTAATGTGAGCTGAAGCAGAAGTCATGCTTCCAGTATCCCAGGCACTGTGCTGAGTGCCATCACACATCTGCTCATTGAATCTTTGCGACAGCCTTGTCAGGTGAGTTCTGGGGTTATCAGTTTGCAGTTACAAGATTGGGGAAGAGATTGGCCTAGCAGCAGTGCCAAGAGGTAACAGGGAGGGCAGACAGGCTGCAGGCTCCGTGAGGTGCTGTGTTCTCTGCTTTGGGGCAGACAGACCCCATAGGTGCAGGTCCCAAAGCACTGACACACAGCTGAGAGCCAAGTGTGTTTTTCTTCACCGTTGTGGCTTGGGGCCGCACTTGCTGGCCCGGAACTAGTGACAAGTGGGCGACACTGGCTGTCTAGTGTGTATCTGGGTGATGGTGGAGGTCTGTGTATGTGCCACAGGAGAGCCACCTCCTGGGGACGCAGTGGTCTTCGTGCTGGTGGGTGGTGACCTTCCGAAGGCTTTAGAGGTTGCCAGTTTACGCCGCAGCCTGGCTCCTCCAAGGCCAAGCCCCCAGCATCTTTGGGTGGAGCCTTGGGTGAAAATAATCTGTATAATTCCCCTCATCTGAGTGTTTGTCCACTGTAGAGTAGGAATGCCCGTGGAGAGTGGGGGGGGGGGTCACATAATGCAGGTGTTGACATGGTGCGGACACCCTGGCTGTCTGTGGGCATCACTAGGTCATGACCCTGAGTGCTACTTGCTTACATCTCCCCAGTAGCTACCCAGCCACGGCCAGGTCACCCCACAAACACCACCACTGAAGCAATTTAGGGGCTGGTGAGGGTCTTCCTCCTGTCTATATCCTGTGTGGAAAATGCCTCTCTTTGAGAAAGTATGCTAAGTAGTTAGAGTCGAGGACTGTATCACAGCACCAAACACGTCCTTGCAAAAGGGTTGGTGACGAGGCTTTTTAAAAATGAAAAGCTTGTTTGCTTTCTTAATAATAAGCTCTTTTATTGCTTAAAATACCATTTGATTTACAGAGTTTGTTCACGTACAACACTTGAGGAAATCCTCTGTTAGATAAACAAAGCGCTCCTAATAACTGTCCTTTGTTCCTGCTCTTCTAGTTTAAGAATTCAGAGTCTTGCCTGTCTCATCAACTCACAGTGGCTCTGATGGGCACGGAGGGGTGGAGTGCAGGGTGGGGTACACTCTGACAACAGGATCCTCACTGACTGTTGTGGGAAGGCCGTGGATTGGGGGGAGGGGCATTCAGAGAATGTTCCGGAAAGACAGAGAAACCAGTAACAACACCCAAGAGCAGCCCAGTAGGAGGCAGTGCGGCTGGGACAGACATGCAGCCACACTCTGGGCTTCTTTCTGTAAAAACCCTGCTGTTTATGCCTCCACCTACACTTGCCAGAAGTTCTGATCCCCACCCCCACTCAATGTTATTTCCGCCTCCAGCCTCCACATGAGGGCTTCTGCTCCGTAGACCCTCTGCTGCCTGCGAGAGTCTGGGAAATGGAGTGTTTGGCCTTCCTGGGTACTGCGGGCCAGTCGGTGGTCTCTGCCGTAGTGGCTCACTGAAGAACCACCTGTGGCCAAACTGAACCTGTGGAGGCCACCAAAGGACTCCAGCCCTAACCCGGTCTCAGCCCCAGGAGGGAACCCTCAGGGAAGTAAGGGGTCCCTCCCCCTCACCCAAACATGCTTCACTGAAAGAAGACGTTCTCAGTGTTTTCAAACAGGCATGTAATTTGTAAAGAGATAGAGGAAAATGGCAAAAGGACCAAAAAGACTTTTGCATTTACCCAGATACTTAACCCATTCCAGCGTTCCTTCTTTCCCAAAGTTCTAAACTTTCCATTGGATATCTTTTCATTTCATCTTGAAGAAATGGCTCTTCCTGTACTATTTCTTGTAGTACAGATCCATTGCTTCCAGTTTTCTTTTATCTGAAGATGTCTGTTTCACCTTCATTTTGTTTTTTGGTTTTTGTTTTTTTTTTCAATTTAATGAGAAGACCATGTCTAATCAGACTCCATACATGTCCACCCCACAGGTGGAAGTAGCCTCCCAGCCCTGGGCCCCAGCCTCCCATTCCCTTCCCCACCCCTTCAGTTCTCGCCATCACCGCTGCTGGCTCCTGACCCCAGCCTTCATCTGTGATTATCATTCAGCTGAGAAAAACCCAACCATAGTCAGATATGTGGGAGCCCTTGCACCCTGGACGGTTCTACTCTTGTCTACTTGTCATTTTTCTGACTCAAAGCTTATCACCCCTGCTTAAAAGCCTCTCAGGATTTTATAGACTAGTCGGCAGATAGAGGGCCTTGGGCTGGCCTCAGTTCTCCTGTCTAACCCTTCTTCCCATGGCCTCTCTAGGCCGTAGCGAGATGCCTGGCTGCGTGTCAGGTTCTTCTTGCTTTTGGGGCTTTTATATATTTGGTGCAAAGTTTGAAAGACTTCCTGCCCCTCACCCCATTTAAGCTTCTTACTGAGATGGAACTCAGATCTCCCCTCCGGGCAGCTTTCTCAGGCCACCCTCACGGTCTTCCTAATGCCCCATCTCAAAGCCCTGCTGAGAGCCCACTTGTGTTCCATGGTACCTATAGGCCTGTCATAGCACTTAACAAATATTTTAACTCCTTTGTAATTTGTCCTCATCCTGCTTGAAGGTGTGGGTTGTGTCTTAGTTCTCAAGGCCTCTCTAGCACTTCAGTGTGCATAGTAGACATTCTGTAATTGTTGAATGAATAAGTAAAAACAGTATGTCTGAGGACTGTGTCTCTGGGCTTTTGAGAATGGCTAATTTTATGAATGTATCGTTGTGCCAAAAAACGATGGCCAGATTGGCTGCTTCAACAGGAGCAAGTACTCCCTGGAGTCCTCATCCTGGCACCCCATCCCTGTTGGCAACTTGATAGAAATGGTGGTGCTGGATGGGCAAGGAGAAGGAGGGGCCTGGAAGGTGCCAACAAAGATGATCTGTCATGGACCTCTGGGCCCTGCTTTTCTGCAGGTGATGATCACATCCACAATGAAAGTTGCTAAGCCTACAGTGACAAAAGAGGTGTCAGGATACAGGTGCTAAGCCCCAACTAGGTTCCCTCACCTGACCTACCCAGCAAGGTGACTCCTCCACATGGTAGCCTCGCAGTTTGGGCAGTTCTTATTGGCTTCACCAACACCATGGATCACTCCTGCTGTGCTGCTTGAGTTGCTCACAAATACTCAACACTCTGAATGTTAAACCCAAGAATGCCAAGGGCCTTTTGCTGATGTCCCACCTGGTCTGCCCAAGCCCCATCAGAGTTCCCTGGCTTTTAGCTGGCTTGCTTATCTAGCCCGTGATCAACATGTGATTTTCCTTTTGTTTTTTACTGCTCTTGCTTAAAGCTTAAACCAAGGACATCTTTGGTTTGACTTTTGCATAGAGTTAGGAAGGAGGTGGTTTTCCCTGGCCCAGTACTCCCAGGCAGTGGGGAGCTTCCTCTTGCCTCTGGAGCCCCTTTCCATGTCAGGTAAAGTGAAGCTCTTGCCTTGGTCCTTCTCCCCACCACCCACACACACTTTTGCACGCGCGCGCACACACACACACACACACACACACACACACACACACACACACACACTCTGGTCCTCACTGTCCGGCCTTTTCTGGGGACCAGCATGGCCATGTCTAATCAAGTGCACGCGTTAGGAAGATGTCAGGATTTGCTGGCATGCTTAGATTGAAGACTGGTTACAGGCTGCACTAACTCCTTTCAGGTAAACTGCATTTGAGTTCCATTAATCATGAATAGGGGTGGATTTTTACTCATAACAGTAGGCCTACAGGCTGAGTTTGGTGAGCAAAAACCACTTGTAAGGGTGTAGAAGCCCTTTCTGGTCATAAGGGCGTTGCCTCTTCTCTGGGTGTCCCCAGGCTAACTCACCAAAGGATAACTGACACCAGGTAATGCCTTTTCTCAGAATTCAATGGCAAGGAGCACCCTTAAACTCCAAAGATGTACCTTCAGAGCTAGAAGGAACTTGGAAACTGTTCAGTCCTGTGGTTTTCAGACATTTTGCTGAAGAAACCGCTCCTCCAATACAAGTTTACACAAAATGCCAATAAATAGCTAACCACAGAGTTACTCCAGAAGAGTGGGTGAGAATGAGAATCCCACTGACTTTTACTCTGTGCTTCAAGGTCCCATTAGGAAAACCACAGTCCTTATCTAACATCCCTGCCTTTGGTGCCGGTGGGCATCTGAAGCCAGGGAGCATAGGTTGTGTTTGATGGAGATGTGGTCAGGCAGAATCCTCGGTCCCTGCAAATTAACTTGCTTTGCTGATCCCAGGCTTTCTCATCTGTAAAAGTGGCTATGATGTCAGCTTTAGAGTTTTGAGAGTATTAAATGAAATATTACATATGAAAGCTCTGAGCACCCTGCCAGGCTGTAGTAGATACTCATTAAATGTTCACTTTGGTTCTGTTCTGTCCAGTCACAGAGCTATTTCATTGTTCTTCCTAAATCTGCCCCAACACAGCAAATCTCAGTCCGATTTGTGATGAGTTCATCAGCGCTTTGTTTCTACGAACATAAGGGATTCATCTTCAGATCTGCTTTCATTTGGTCTTTAAATTGTTTTCCTTGGTGGTTAACTGCTTATTTTTTAAAAATCTAGAATGTATGTAAAAATAAAAGGAAGGTAAAAATTATTGAGCCTTAGCTCCTAAACAAAACCTGCATTAACATTTTGGTTTATTTCCTTCCAGTCTTTTTTTTTCTTTCTTTCTTATCCCCTAGTGCATGTGCTTGTATGGAATATGAAGAGCTGATTGTTTTCTTCTGATCTTCTCGGTGGGAAGAAGCTTTGCCACATCCCACCTTTCAGAACAAGCTATCAGAAGCTGGTCACTGAGAAGAGGAACAGATGTTGCGCGTCTTTTTCACTATAACTGTAACATCAAACCTTCCCATAGCTGTAAACACCCTTCTCAGATTAAGCTTGTAAATTATACTATTTTCTGGGAAGAGTCCCAGCCCTAAACCAGCTCTTCTTCTTTCAATCAACAGTTTGCCAAGGCCCGACTGAGTCTTTTTGCCTTTTATCCACATGAGTCACTGCCTTCTCTTTTCGTGTGGATCTGTGGTTTGGCTTGGCAACCTTTTGCTTACAAAATGAATTGCAAGCAAGTTTCCCGACTCTCAAGCAGGCAGACCCCACTTGATAAACCACTCGTCCATATCTCTACCTAAGACCACTGCCCCTCCATTTGTGCCACCAGCCCTGTCCCCTGGACTGCTTTGCCATCACCATGGGGCCAGGAGCTGCAAAGGAATTTATGGGTTCAGAAGTAGAAAGCAGGAGGGGTGCCTGGGCGGCTCAGTAGATTAAGCTTCCAACTTCAGCTCAGGTCATGATCTTGCGGTTGGTGAGTTCGAGCCCCGCATCGGGCTCTGTGCTGACAGCTCAGAGCTTGGAGCCTGCTTTGGATTCTGTGTTTTTCTCTCTCTCTCTCTCTCTCTGCCCCTGCTCTCACACAAAATAAACATTAAAAAAAATGTTTTTTTAAATGAAGTAGAAAGCGGGAGAGACTGTGAAAGACTGGAACAGCTTAGGAGTAAGGATCCTGGGGTCCTGAGAAGGAAAAGGAGGTTCACAGAGAGAGGTAGAAAGAATGCAAACTTGACCCCCTTTACAATGTCACTGAAGGTTAGTCCCAAATGAGGAAACCAAGAGGGAGACAGCTTTTTCCTATTTCTTCACCCTCTTTCACCCTCTGACCTGTTGCTCCTACAACCAGAGTTCTTGCTCTTACTATGGGGCTAGTTTGGTGACATTAGAGGCTAAAAGAGCATTGTGTGGGCAATCTCCATTTGTAACATCATGTCCGTGGGAAAATACATTCCAAGTTCTAGACGGCCAACTCAAAGGCTTTGGAACACAATCCATTGGTGAGTGAGAGACTACAGGCATTGTATTGGGGGCCAGTGCCAGGACTATCTCTGTATATGGGGACTGACACAAATGCCCAGATGCACTTTATTTCCTGAAACATACAGACATCATTAGGTATTTCTGTATATACAGATCTGATCAGGAGGTAGCAGTGAATCCAGTTAACTTGTGACTCAGGGTTATGTAAAATAATCAAAATAGATGATTCCAGCTTGATGATGATGTGTGTAGGAACGGACCCATTCATATAACCAGACCTGATTGAATGATAATCTCTGGATTCTCCTACAGATGTATCTGAGACCATGTGATAAAGCAAATGGCTTCCCAGTGGAGCACAAGGTATCTCTGGGAGCATGTTTTAAAATAGTGCCCACGTGATATTTGCTTATGTCCTTAGCTTTTGTCATGGGGACATTTCAGATGAGGTCATCTTCTTGGGTCTGTTTCCTGAGCGTTGATTGTTTTGTGACATACAAAACCACTTCTCCTGAGAGAGGGCCTCCAAGCCTAAAAGCCTCCTCCCTGGCTCTGGCCTATCCCCCTCCTTCCTCCCTACCCAGTTTCCCCCAGAACGTCTCTTTTCATTGTGGAAAATTACACACTCACAAATTGTGTTTCTTTGCTCACACCAACCATATTCCCACACAGAGACATATTCTGGAATGAGCTCATGGATGAATCATGCCGTTATCCGGCTGTTTATAGGAGCTGCCATTAGACAAAGATTTTGGTGTAAGCTACATTAAGGCCCCTTCATTGTCTGCCAGTTACCCTTGGGGGATGGCTTATCGGTGAAGTGCTGAGTGTGAGGGGCAGGACTTGTAGACTAAAAGCTGCTTTGATTTCACTTTTTCCTGTCAGCCCTGGGCTTTGTTCCATTGACTCTGAACTATGGTGGTGTAACGTTCAGCTCTGCTACAAGTAAGCAGACTCAATCCAAGATGGCAGCTGTATTTTATCTGAAGAGGTGAGAAATAGGATTTCTTAAAAGATGATAAATGTTTTTATATCACAGGGTTCCAGCAGATGCATAATCTCTTAATTAAAATTAGCTCACAAGTGGTATTTCTTAATCCAGCTTTCAAGCTTTACTCTCTGCAGCAAATCTCTCTCTTTTTTAAAAGGATCTGGAAATCCTATTAATATTTAATTGGTTTTTAAATTATTTATGCATCAAAGTGTTCAACCTGTTGTTGTTCCTTAAAGAGTGAGTGCCCAGTGGTGCTTCTGTCTGGCATTACAAGGTCTCGAGTTTAGAGCGCCATTAGAGAAACGATCACAAGTGGAGGTTGGGCCATCTTGGAAGCTGGAAGCCCTGGAAGCTAGTTAATTGGATTACGCACACATTTCCACTTCCCAGGTGTTAAGTATTTAAATCATATCTTTTTTTATTAGGAGTAATATTGGCTTGCTAATCACATGCTCCTTTAAGAAAGGGCCTTAACCTTGAACTTCTTGTTACCTAACAAGGAATCTTATTTGATCAGTTGCGTGCATTACTGCTTCGTGAGCATCGGTAATGGGAGATCATTTTACCTGTTACACGGGATGAAATCAGGACTTGGGACATTGTGAGGTTAATAACAACCTAGGTAATCCCCTTTGGGCACCAGGATATCTAGATTGGCCATCTGCTCTGACCAGATGATTCCACAACTGCAAAATCACACTCATCCACTCTTTGCTGTGGGAGCCAAAACAGAGACAGGTCCAGGGGGTTTCCAACCACAAAGTCATAGGCTTTCGAGGAGAGCTACATTAAAAGAGGGCCATCCTGTGAAGAATAGGGCTCCACTCCACAAAGAACCAACCTATATTTCTGCCCCTTGCTGAAGGGTAGAACTGTTGCCTGGCTGTCTCCCCAAATGCATTTTCATCTTCTGTTTTCATCCCCTCCCCCATCTTCTGTGAGCCCCTGCCCTGTCCCCCCTTAAACCACCTCCCATCCACCCCCAGTGGCCAGACTTTGTAAGAAAACCTTTGTGCTGGGTTTTCAAAGTGTTGTCTGTTGCCTACAGCCTCTGCAAAAGAAACTTGAATGGATGAGAAATGAGCTCTTACAGCTAAGTAGGTCTGAGCTGTAGCGTCACCCAGGCCCGTGGAAGAGAAGAAAACAGACCCTTGCATTGTCCGTGGTTCCTCACCGCTGGCTCTGTTAGTGCGTCTGTCCAAATGAGATCCTTTCCTATGACCTAACTAACCATGTTCATCTCTGAATGCAAGCTACAGCATTTAAACCCTTAATGCACACAATTTTGGATAGTATCCATATAGGGTATTTGAACTTGTCTCTATTCCATTTTTAGAAGGAGGTGGAACATAAGTAAATTAATATTTGGACTCTGGATGTATCTGGGAAAAATAATCTTCTAGGCTTTTCAAAGAAACTGGAAAGTCCAACTTCAGTTTGCTTTTAATTACTTACAGCTGCAGCTCCGTGTTAATTCAGTTCTGTCTCCTGGTACTGGAGGGTTCATGCTGGCTTTTGAGCCAGACTGTTTTCATACACCATTTTAATGAGAATTTAGAACAATGATTTTAGAAAACATCAAGATTTTATCACTACTCCCCTAGGACTTTTGCCTAATTCTTTTTCACTGGAGTTTTTTACAGATTCTTTTTGGATGAACCAGCAACACTGTTCAGAGTTCCTTTTACAGAAAGGCAACTCTTCTTGGCTCCCCAAACAGTGGGGCTTCCTGGGTCATAGGTCTCTCATTTGCTTCACGCTCGCATGTGAGTCCTGAGCAGTTACTTTGTAAATTAGGTGGCACGATGTGAAATCGCTATGTACGTAGGTCAAAACGGGCAAGCAACAGCATTTTTGTATGGCTCATGTTAATACAAGATTTCAGCAACTCTTACGAGAGCACTTAGCTAAGGAACCTAGAGAAGTTTGTCAGCCTCTTTGTGAAAGCCGTCTTTTGTCAGTTGCCACGAGTCTTACTATATAGAAATTCAAAAGCCAGTAAAAGAAACCAACATACTGAAATCGCTTACACGAGATGTGGATGTCATGTTCCATGGACATGCCACTATGCAAGCAGATGTGTGCACGAGTGTGCTTCTAATTCAGTTCCACCAAAGTGGCAGTCCTGAAATTAGCGACAACCTCATCTTGAACCTGAGCCAGAAAAAATGGGAAAGCATGCCCTCAACCGCTGCCGTGAAGCTATCAATTTTCTGGAGCGGTTGTGATATTTATTACCATGTGAGTGAAGTTTTGTAGTTCAAATGGAGCAGATAGGAGTGTACCAGATGTGGTGTGCAGGCAATGCCTCATTTCTTCTTTAAAAAAAAAAAAAAAAATCTTAATATGAACAATTAGCCCATCCCCCACACCCCAAGGCTGAAAGGAAATTAAAACATAATTATCACTGGGCATCCTCCTTTCTCCCCACCAGGATGTGCAAAGGACCTAGAGTCTTTTGTAATGCCTCGGATTTGGGGAGCACCGCTGCTCATTGTTCGCAAATGTGCTTGGTGTTGCTGAAACCCTTATCACCCCGTCCCCGTGGCCTTCGAGGCAAAAGGATGTGCTGCTGTGTGCCCCACATATAATGTGCATCTGATCACAGCCAGGAGCCCAGTTCCCAAGGTGCTGGAGTGCAGGGTGTGGGTCCCCTTTGAACTTGGGTCCCATAATCCTTTCCCTCCCCACTGAGGGTAATCTTGTGCTGGCTCCCATCTGCAGGGTCCCGCCTCTTTCCCACCCCTTCTGGGGACACCTGACACCATCTCTCCTCAGTGAGCTGGGGCCTGGGGAGTAAACATCCTGAGGCAGTGGCCAGGCCACTTGTGGGAAGGCTTACTTGGTCCGGTACTGGAGCTGCTAGCCATGTTCCCTTGCTAGCTAGCTATTTGAATTTAAATTAACTAAAATAAACAGTTCAGTTCCTCAGTCAACTCATCACACTTCAAGCACCCAGTTGCCACAGAGAGCTAGTGGCTACCGCATCAGACCACGCAGACAGGGTGTTTCCCTCACTGTAGGAAGTGCTGTTGGGCAGAGCTGGTCTACAGTGAGTAATGTGTGTTTTTTCTAGGAACAGTTGAGGTTGGATCTACTACTCTCCTGACTTGTTTTCCGACTCTGCTTGGCTTTGGTTATTGACAAAGGAGAATGGTAACAAGCAAAGGGTGGTGGGCAGGGATGGCTATGGTGAGCAGACTCACACACTCTCTAGAGGTGGGTTCCTGTGGTTAGGTGTGGTGGGGCTTTGCCTGTTGCCCCCTCTCTGCCATGTTGTCCAGAGTGTCCTGAGGTATTGGAATAATCACCGGGTCTAAGAACCCCTGTTTAAATCTTTAAATGGGTTTTGGGATTTATCTCCTAAGAGGAATCTTGGATTTTATGTGAGCACATAAAATTTAATGTGTGTTATAGCTCCATTTCCCTTGGGGGTGGCATCAGCAAGGGGAGTGTGGTTTGAGTGTGGCTGGTTTGATTCTGTGAACTGGGATGTGTACGTACAGCAAGGAGGGGGCCCGCTGGCAAAGGCAAGGCTGTCCAGGGAATCAGGAGCCTGTGAGCAAATTGAGACTGATGTTAAGGGACATGATAGACACCCATGTCCCATGCCATCTGTATAAATGAGCCCTGGTAAGACAGCAAAGAGCCAGACTGCCTGGCTTCTTAAGTCAATACTACACATCAGACATGGTGTAGACAGGATACAATCATGGAATGAGCCTCTGTCCCTGCCTGCAGCCAGAGCACGCTTAAAATGGGCATGTTTTGTCATCCTCCTTTCTTTCTGTTTTCTCACCCCATAAAGATAGGCCCTGCTTTTAAATTAGTTTGAGCCCTAAATAACATTCTCTGTCTGGCAAAATAGAAACAAGGAAACAGTTGTTTGGGAGTTGGGAATTTGAGGCACGTGCTTGCTGGGTTGTGCTTTGGGCGAGAAGGAAGTCCCGGAAGCGAGCTGTGGGTCCTTTAATAAGACACAAGGCGCTGCTGTCTTTGTACCCACTTGCCTCCTGGGCTGCCGCAGCCATCCTTTCTCCTTGCCCACCATGGCTACTTTTGCCTTGTTGCCTGGTTCAGGTTCTTGCTCTGTAGGCGTTTCCTTTTGTTAGTGCAGGCATCATCTCTGTCCATCGCTTCAGGAAGCCTGAGAGACAGCCTGGATGGCTCACGTAGGAGGCAGGGCGGAAGGGCAGGTGGTCTCTGGCGTGTGCCATCCCAAGGTCCTGGTGGCCTCGCTGAGCCCCACTCTGCTTCCACCTGCTTGCTTGGTCCTTCCAGCTGCCGATTTGAGGTCAGAGACTAGAATGCAGGTCACTGTTCGCTCGGCATGTTTATAAAGTGATGTGACTTAAATCATCCTGGACGCCTTGGCCCTCAGTGAGCATGTTCCCCCCCCCCCCGCAGAGAAGGTGCCCCTAGGAAAAGGCAGGCACATCCCGAAAGGACTCCCATTGCTCAGAATATTTTTGGAGCTCAGGACGGGATGATGTGCACCTTCTGACAAAGTGTTTACAGTTCTGTATGTTAATGTCCTAATTCTGCACCATCCCTAAGGGGGGTGAGTTTGAGGTCTGAAATTACCCGAAGTGATTTACAGTCAAATCTGGTTAGTAGGGTATGAGGGTGGGAGGGGGCATTCTGATTCAAGCAACAGTGTTCAGAGCAAAAAAATATATGTAAGTATAAAGCTTGAAGATTGGGAAGGTTGGTTATTTGCCTTTTTTTTTTTTTTTGTAAGACTTTATCAATTTCCAAAGGGGCTCCAGAGAGTTTTGAACATGGCAATACCATGGCATCCCAAGGAGAGTACCTTTTATTCCTATATATATATATATATATATATATACACATATATATATATACACACATATATATATACATATATATATACACACATATATATATATACATATATATATACACACATATATACATATATATATACACACATATATATATATACATATATATACACACACACACATACTTATTCCTATATATATATATATATATTAATTTTTCCCCCAATGTTTATTTCTGAGAGAGAGAGAGAGAGAGAGAGAGAGAGAGACAGAACACAAGCAGGGGAGGGTCAGAGAGAATCCAAAGCAGGCTCCAGGCTCTGAGCTGTCAGCACAGAGACCGATGTGGGGCTCGAATGCACGAACTGTGAGATCACGACCTGAGCCAAAGTCAGACATCCAACTGACTGAGCCACCCAGGTACCCCGCAATATTTTAAAAATGCAATATTTGATGCAAATTTGGGCTCTTTCTTTTACAGCTGTTAATCACGCTTTCATTATAAGGTAGGGTTTTAGAGCTAGTGATTGCTCAGGTAAATCAGAAAATGCCTGTTTTCCTTCACAGAAGGGGATGTCTCTTGTCTCTCTTCCCCTCACTCACCCAGCTCCCTCTCTTTTTCTTTGATTTCTTGATCTTTGGCCTGGAGAGTCTTGCCTTTAACATTTTTCTCTTGCTTAGTTTGTGGAAGACAGCCCCTGAATATGGTGCTTCTCTCCAGGCCACACAGCAAGAACACTACCAGCCTGAGGTGGCTGTGTATAACAAGCATCATAGACACAGAAACTGGAAGTCCTTCCCAAATGTGGCTGTGTTTTAGAATCCTGTGGGAAGTGTTTAAAACTGATACCCAGGTTGCACCCCATTCCAACTGAAACAGAATGTCTGTGGACGGGAGCCAGGCAGTGGTAGTTGGTCAGAGAACTCCAGGTGATTCTAATCTGCAGCCAAGTCTGAGGACTACTGTAAGGAGGGGGACTGACCTTGACAATGTGAGCAGTTAACGCCTGAGCATAACCACAGCCAGCTTGTCTCGCATCTTTTAGGCAATGTGATGTACTGGAAACAACACTGGATGCAAAACCAGTCTCTACAACATACTATCTTGTGTCTTGGCAAGCTACTTAACCTACTGTGGGCTTCGTCTTTCTCATCTATAAAATAAGATCGTAACAATACCTTATAATATCATTTTAAAGAATGAAAGATGGTGTGTGGAAGTCTTGGTAAATTGTGAAGTGCTGTATAAATGCTTGTTGTTAATACTGGAGATTATTCTTTTACAGAAAAATACTCACTTCCTAGGTCCCTTGGTGAGATAGCTAGGGTGACTATGGTGGCATTAATTCCTTCATTAATGCAGTAATAATGAGAACTGTTTAGACACGAATTTATTAACTCCCATCTAAAAAAGGGGGTGGCAAGGAGAGGAGGTCTCCCCCAGCTTTAAAATGAATCCAGCAGCGGGAGCCCAAGAGAACCATTGTCCCACCATACCCAGAGATTGCTGTCTAGCTTCCGGTAAGAGGACTCTCAGCAAAGGGGCCTTGTGCAGCAGAGAGGGACATCAGTGGTCCATCAGCTTCTGAAACTGACTTTCATCTTCAGGCTTTCTGTTTGATTGGATTTCATTTATGTCAAAGTGGATGAACCAAGGTAGAACTGTCCTCAGTATTGCTAATGGGCCTCAGAGGCAGGACAAAGGGACATGCTGTTGGCCAGGGACTGCTTGGTCATTTTTGTCAGTGTGACTGTGGTGTCGTGTATAGTAAACATCATCATGGCTCTTTTGGGTACACACCAAAGCATTTTTTCTTGGGCTTGTCCTCCCCAGGGATTTGAAGTTGGATGGAGGGAAACAGTCAACAGGTGCCGTGAGCTTGAAAGAGATCATTGGCCTTGAAGGCGTGGAGCTGGGAGCTGATGGGAAGGTAAGGCTTTCTGGTTTCCACCCAGCAGGTTTGTGCCGACACCCCCAGGGTTGGGAAGCAGAGGCAGCGTGACAGATCGGGACCCTTGCTCGTGGTGGAGGAGCCGAGTCTGGGGCCCCTTCCTGGTGGGTGATGCCAGCCCATCCCTGTTCCCCTAGCGTGCATGTGGAACCCTGCCTCCCCCCACCCCTGAGCCAGTGATGAAATAGCACATGTATTTCTCCTCCAGCACAGTTTATGATGGAATCCATGATACTGACTACTGTCTCAGACAAGCACACCTGTGCCTCTTCTGGAATGGAGTGACGGGTGGTTTGAACATGCATTAACTGATGCTGTCAGCCAGCAGCATTCTTGCTACTAGAAAGTTTGCGGGGGGGGGGCGGGGGGCGGCGGAGGGCTTCCTGTGGTCTTGAGAAGCTGAGTCTGTCAACCATAGTGAGCACCTAGCAGGAAGGCTGTCACATTCCTCCCTGTCCACGACCCAGTGAGTGAGCTGCTGGGTGGAAGCCTGAGGAGTGAAGGTTGAAAGATGAAGTTGACCTTTTGGTGCTCGATCCAGGTGGTCTTTGTAAGCGCTTCAAAAGCCTGTTTGTGGAGACAGTGCAAGTATTTGGGGAAGCTATCTCAGGGTAGCTGAAGCTGCTGGGGCAGCACATGACCTCCCACAGCCCCTCTCCCGGAACAGCTGGTCCCCACTGTGCCCAGACGACATCAGCCCCGAGCCACAAGTAGGTGTGTATGAGGTGCACTTTTCCAAGCAGGTGAAACAAAAAAACACTTGTTCCATCTCCATTCCTGAAGTTTGAGTGCTCACCTGGGAATGAGAGAGGTGAGCTAGAGACAAGCATCAGAGATCGCCTCTGCCAAAAGAACATGCAGGAGGCCACAGCCCTTTTATCAGAGACTCTTGGAGCCTGATGTGTTTTGGAATTCCGTACTTGGTGGGTCATTAAAACTCATGTGCTGTTCAGAAAAAAACAGCCATGTGTGGTATGTGCCTCCTGTATTACACAATATCCCAACAGCTTCTGGGATGGTTACCAAACACTAATATTTCTGTTATAGGACATGAGCATTCACCCAAAGTACAATAAATTTAAACTTTTACCTAGCCTTAAGTCAGTTGAGTTTAGGTTTTGGCACCAATAAATGCCAAAAACAGATTTCAGGTCTCCTTGGGCAGAGCTAAGAATATGGATGTGAACTTGGTGTGATAACTTAGCTTGGTCAGGATGCAAACCTAACATTGTCTGGGAATAATCCATTTTGTCCATTTTTATCTTCACCTTTTAGACTGTTTCTTACACCCAGTTTCTGTTACCCACAAATGCCTTCGGAGCCCGGAGAAATACCATAGACTCCACCTCTTCCTTCTCCCAGTTCCGTAACCTGAGCCACCGCAGCCTCTCCATAGGACGCGCAAGCAGCACCCAGGGGAGCCTCGACACAGGTAACCTTGGGCCGGGCTGGCCCCGGGCAGCGCGTGGTGGAAGGTGCCTCGGTGCGCAGTGTGCGTGGGTCTCTCTGTGTGCAGACTGGAGGAAGCATGCCTCTGGAGCGTGAGCTCATCCCACGGGTGACATGACTTTTGGGCAAGCCCGATTTTAGGCCATGCGTGTGGCCATGCAGCCAGGCCATAGGGGGACCCCACCATTGAGATATTTCAGCCACTGACTCTCAAGCTCCCACAAGGAGAAATGCCATATGCTGTATCGTGCAGATATGGCTGGACCCACCCCGCTCCCTTCAGCCTCTCTCTACCACTCAGAGATAATCTACCAACTTATCTCAACCTGGTTCTTGCCTATATTTTCACAGTGTTCAGATTTGGCTTTTTCAATTGATGGGCCAGAAACACAGGATCAGGTGTGAGAACTTTGTGAGTCTCGTGGTGGGTGAACTAACATGGCCTGTGAAGGAACGCTTGCTTGCTTCCAGCTTGGCCTCCACACCTCCGTAAGAAGTGAACAAGGGAGAAAACTGTATGAGGCAGTATTATTTCCACTCTTGGAGAAACTCCAGGTGAGCCAGAAGTTCCTCAGGCCTGCCCAGGTGCTGAGCTTGGCCATACTGTCCTGGTGTATCCACCGACTCTGGCCACGTACGGCTGTTTGCACTGGCGCCTGCTCTTGTCTGTGTTTGTACAGACATGGTGGCCTGCCTGGAGGCGCTCACACCACAAATGTGCTGCTCACTTGGCACCACTGGAGTTACCAATTTAATCTGCAGGTTTAGCAAATGCATTTTTTTAGTGCCACATTTTGTGATCTCATTGTTTGCTGTATCTTTCACGCCCATTGAGGTTTTGTGCTCTCCCAGGTCAGGGAGATTCATACATAATTTTCTAAGGTGGAAAACCTGTCACAATGGAATGTTAAGTATTTGGTGAACCCTTTTGCAGGGGATACAGTTCATTGGCATGTAGAGACGTCTCCTGCGGGTCAGAGTGTGCGATGTGATTCTGGGCTAAATGGCCTGAGGCCAGCCTTGCATCGGTGTAACTTTGTATTGGGCGTTTGCACTCCCCCTGTACCCCGCCTCTGCTTCTGAGAGTCTGGGGCCCCTATTGATCATTTTGTGTGTGATCCTTAGGTAGTGACCTGGGAGACTTCACGGACTATGACCCAAATCTCCTGGATGACCCCCAGTGGCCTTGTGGCAAGCACAAGCGAGTTCTGATCTTTCCTTCATACATGGTGAGTAGCGGGGGAGAAACAGTCCGTTTTGCTCACCCCCTCTGCCTCCAAGGAGTAGCTTGGAGGTGGTATTCTCACCCTAACAGAAGGCTGCTCTCTGGGGTAGGGGGGCTCGTTCAAATGCTGGTTGGCCAGGGAAGCTTCTTGAGGTCTCCCCAGTGTGAGCTGCTTACGGAAGGACCAGCACGGGCTGGTCACCTGGCCTGTGTACACCACTTTGGCCCCCAGCTCGGTGCTGGGGACCTCACCTCTGAGGGGACACAACTGAGCTTATACATTCGTAGGCCCCGCTAGGGGAGGACCGGGCCCATCAAGCTCAGCTTTGTCTGGAGATCCATGGTGACTGGAGGCCTCCATGTGCACTCCGAGCAAACGTTTGGCACTGGGCTCCCGATGACAGAATTATCTCCTGGGAGAGTGAAGGTAGGACGATGTGGGCGTTAAATGCAAAATCTTCCCCTGCCATTTTTACTTCATGGACTCTTCCTGTTTTTCCCTTTGTGTAATTTCGGTTTCTGCTTTTGGCTGACCACCATTTCCCACCACTCGGGCTGCCGTTTCTCCAGACACCGGTGGGGCCTGATGGGGTCGTGTGTCCTTTCTTGGGGCGGACTTGCCCCAGCTCAGCGGCCGGCAGATCCTGGGCAGCTGTGGGAGGAGGAGAGAGCTGAGCTTGTGGGAAACCTGCCACGCCAGGCCTGCCACACACATCGGGTGGGACAGCACTGACCCGGAATGCCCCTGCTGCCTCCCTGATGGGCCCAGATGAGGCGGGCACAGTTCATAACACCCTGCTCTGGTTCCCTTGTTCCTCCACCACCCTTGTCGCTCTCCACGGCCTTAACTTTGGGAGCGAGCAGAGGGTCCTTCTTCTGTTTTGGGCTCATGTGTCTGTAAAAGCAAGGGCCGGGAGCCCATTTACTGAACGAGCCCCTGCACACGCGCTCTGAGCTGAGAGTTCTCAACAGTGGCATTCCACGCTCCAGCCTCTCCTTCTCCCCTGAACATTTGGCAAGTGGCTGACATCAGAGGAACAGCAGGCAGAACTCGGGACCTTGCCGGTGGCTTTCCAGCATATATCCTATTCTAATACGCTGTGCTGAGTCTGAATGAATTACCAGAGGTACTTAGTTTAAAATTGCCTATTTCTTACTCTCCCATCCTCTTCCCCCACCTCCTAAACACAGAAAGCAAGACCAGAGCCATGTGTAATTTTTATTCCACTCTATGACCTGTTAAGATTATATACTACTTGGGGCACCTGGATGTTCAGTTGGTTGAGCGTCTGACTCTTGATTTCGGCTCAGATCACGATCTCACGGTTCATGGGATAGAGCCCCATGTTGGCTCTGTGCTTAGAGCGCAGAGCCTCCTTGGGATTCTCTCTTCTCTATTTCTGCTCCTCCCCCATGCTCACACTCTTTCTTTCTAAAAATAAACTTAAAAAAAAAAAAAGATGATTTACTTCTTTCACAAAGCCAGAGTTTATTCACGTAAGCTAGCCCACAAGTGTGTAATAAATTATCAGAATCACCGCCCTAATGTTAAGGAGGGAGCAACTGAAACGTCATGGCTTGTGTAAAACTAAGATTCTTTATGTTCACTGCTTTTTATTCACTAAGTGACGGGGCTGGAAACTATGGTTCGGGGAGTTTGAGTGAGGCTGTCATAGTTGCCAGACAGGAAGTGGGGGCCGAGGCTAGAACTCCTGGCTTGGTCCTCTTCTCACTTGGCCCGTGACCCCCATGTCCCTCAGCAGTCAGTGGCAGAACTGCTGACCTTGGGGTAGGGCATGAAAATAGTTCTTTGGGCCAACAGGTTACCAGATTTCTACCAAGAGAATAAGAGGGGGGCACTATTTTTGATTGACCTTGGGGTTTGGTAGGAAGCTCTTCTCTAGATCATGTTCTGTCTGGTGATAACATTGACCTTTCCTTCTACAGGCCTGGTGTCAGGCTGGTACTACATCTTCTTTTCTTTAAATGATTTCACTGTGAGCTTTAAGGTTCTGGGCCACAGTCTACATTTGCGTGCCTGCGCACACAGATGATTTTTCGTCCTTGGACGGTGTGCCAGATGATTCGCCAAGTCAGCATATACGTCCTATCCTCCTTGTTTTATGTTCCCAACTGGCTCATTTTTCATTTCACCACATTGAATCTACAGCCTGTGCTTCCTGTAACAGTACACGTTTTAGAGAACGAAATTGCTTGTGAGCCGCATTTCCTAGTCAGCTCCATAAGATGTACGTCTCCTACTCTGGCCACAGATATTGGTACTTTGATAAAATGTGGGGCATTTGCTTTCCAGCATAGTCCTCTATCACTGATGTGCATGTCATGTGTTACGAAGAGCCTCAGACTGGCTCCCAGGAAACTTCCTGTTTAGAAGCAGGCATGGAATAGAGCTGTCTCACATGCAGCGAACTTGCACGAGTAAGTGCGAGCGTTTTGTTTTTGATTCGTGTTGGTTTGCTTGAACTCCTAGAATTTGTCCATTCAGCCAATACTGACTGAGGCCCTACTATGTGTCAGGCCAGGTGCTCCCTTACATAGTGTTTTCGTCAACCTTCTAGTGGGTGGGGAAGTCAGACAGTGAACAAGTAGACAAGTCACTGCAGTCAGGAGGAGGGTGAAGAAAAGTGGTTAGGAGATGATGGGGGCAGGGTTGGGGGGTGGAGGTTGGAGGCCGGCCTGTAGGAAGGCTCCCCTGAGGACATAGCATTGAAGGGGAGTGTGAGGGGTAAGAAGGAGAAGCCTTGCCAGGCCTTGGTGGGAGGGGCCCATGCACAAGACTGTCATGTGAAGGGGTGGAAGAGAGTGAGTGTATAAAATCAAGATTTTTAACAGTAAAAGTCACTGTCCTTCCCTCTATGCACATGCACATACATGTACACTCCCACACACGCACAGGTGGAGAAGGCAGGCCCATAGAATGATGATCCTGACAGACGTTCCATACCTACTCGACCCCGGGCACAGGGAACTGTGCTTGTAATAGGCTCTGGCTACCAGGGTAGACAGAGGTATAGTGTTACTTGACCCAGGCTGTTGAAAACCTTCTTTGAGGGTCTGAGGCACATCTTGGCCTGTAGGTGGGTGTGAGGCCCTCTGTGTAGACAAACCCAGCCTTGGAGCTTTCCTCTTGGGATGTGAACCCTCATCATTGGCAGGGCACCCCCGGCGGGTGGACGTCAGACCTGTACAAAGTCTGTGCACCCCGGCTCCTCTCTCCCCTCTGGGGCTTCCTGTAGTGGCCTTTGCTGGAAGATGCCCATCTCCCTTAATACTCCCAAGGCCTGTGGGGTCCTGCTGCCTATGCTTATCTCCCTGAGGTCCCCAGGGCAGCTCAGGTGAGGCCAGCCCAGCAGAGGCCTCAGGAGAGCCAGGGACTGTTGTCCAGTGTTTTGGAGTGTTCTGTTTCTGTGGAAATTCAGGGTCTGAGATGTTCGTGTGGCCTCTGCAGAATCAGGCAGCCTTGAAAGTGATGAGCTAAACCTTTCACCCCATCACATCCAGTGGCAGCCATTAACTTTTTTTCTCTTTTCATATGGAGGTGTAATTTACATGTGATCAAATGTACACATTTTAAATGTACAGTTCCATGATTTTTGTTACCTCTACTTTAATGGAGATAGAACATTTCTTTCCCCTTAGTTCTCTTCTCTCCATCCTGTTCTCCCTCCCACCTGTTCCTGGCAAGGCAGCTGCTTTTTTTTTTTTTTTTTTTTAACGTTTATTTACTTTTGAGAGACACAGAGGGTCAGAGCATGAGCAGAGGAGGGGGAGAGAGAGAGAGAGAGATACAGAAACCAAAGCAGGCTCTAGGCTCTGAGCTGTTGGTTAGCACAGAGCCTGACACGGGGCTCAAACTCACAAACTGCGAGACCATGACCTGAGCTGAAGTCGGAAGCTCAACCGACTGAGCCACCCAAGTGCCCCTAGGAAACTGCTCTTTTGACTTCTGTCACCATAAACTAGTTTGCCTACTCTGGCACTTTAAATAAGTGGAATCATATACTATGTGCTTTTTTTTTTTTTGGCCCATCTTCTTTCTTACAATTTAATAGGTGAGATTCACTCATGTTGCAGGTGTCAGTAGTTTGTTTGTTTTTTTTTAATTGCTGAGTAGGATTCTATTGTATGGGTATACCATAGTTTCCAGTTTGGAGGCACTATGAATATTGCAGCTATGAGCATTCTTCTACAGGTCTTTGGTGGACATATATTTTCATTTCTCTTGGACAGATAAATACCTAAGAGTAGGCTTTCTGAGTCATTATGTAGGTGATGTTAACGAGCCGGGATGTAGTTGGACATATATTTTCATTCCTGTGTGTTCTAAGTGTGATATAAAAAGGCCGCTTGTGTTGCCACAGTTGGGACATGTCTTAAAGTGGAAGTGTTCCAGAGGCAAACAATTCCCTGAGGCCTAGAAAGAAGCCTGTTACATATAAAGTTTAAGTGGCACCTCTTTAAAACTGGCCTCACACATAGACTTAGGTTGGTTTTTAACCTTGATGTAAGCAGGTCACTTCCACTATTAGCCACCGTGAAAGGGCAAAGGGAAAATTTTGAAGTAAAGAAAAAAAGATTCCTGGGGCAGGTCTGGAAACCAAGCCTCAGCTACAAGTAGGGCCTGTGGTTTTGGCCCTAAAGTTTCTAGACGGTGACCACAGAATAGGAAAGTATGTTGAGCCTCCTGGCTGCATGTGGGTTCTCACAGGGCCTTAGCTTAATGATGGTGTTTCTCAGTGTGGTGAGGGCAGCCGTGAGGCCTCAAGTCAGAAGCGGGGGCTTCCTGCCTTATGTGCCGCCTGGCCTGTCATTAAAGTTTCACCAGAGAGTGGTTGTTTATCATTAGAACCTGGCAGCTGAAGTCAGTAGTGGTTTTGTTTTTTCTTCCCTTTATGGGTGTGGAGAGCAATTAAGAGGAGAAAGTAGGCAAAAGAGCTGACTGAGCTAGTGCCAACAGAGTTAAGGTTATTTGAATGGATTTCTGGATCCTTTTCCTTTCTCAGGAAGAAGTCCCTCTCGACCTGTTCTGACAGCAGAAAAAAAAAAAAACGACTAATAACCTTTACAATATCTAGATCAATCTTGAGAGACACCTCTTGGATTGATCTTCTTGATAAAGTGCCTATGCTTGTATTTACTTAATATTACAGTCTAAATACTCCTAGAAAAACCCCTCCTTCCTACCCCCGGACCTCCCCAGTGTTGTGGGAATGTGTCCTAGAACTTTTTCCGCACAGTAGGAAATGCTGAGCAGTGGATAATAAAGACTCAACCAAAGGAAGACGAATTCAGCCTTCTGTGTGGCAGGCAGTTGGCCCAGCTTTCCCTCACTGTATGTCTTTTTCACCGCAAGCTGTCTTGATTTCCTACTTACCTGTCTGCAGTGTGGGTTTATAGAGAAGATGAAGTAGCTTGAGCCCCAGGGGCTCCTCCCTGTAAGGCCCTCAGGTTTCAAGGTGCTTTAAAAGCTCCTTCAATTCAGGAGACCCTCATTAGGAAAAGTAATGTGTCATTACAATAACCAAAGTGCTAGTCCTTTCTGGAGACTTGGAAGGGCTTTAGAGCTTCCCCAGCTCCAGGGAAAATCTGTCAGGCACCTGCACAGAAGCTGAGCAGTGGGATCTTTGTCCCACAGCTTTTGATGCAAGTGTTAAAATACAATTATTTTTTTTTTTATTTTGAGAAAGCCCACACATGAGGTGGGAAGAGGGGCAGAATGGGGGGTTGGAGAGAATCTTAAGCAGGCTCCACCCGACTGAGTCACCCAGGTGCCCCAAAATAAAATGCCTTTTTAAATGCCCTATTGCATTATGTGGTGCATTTTGTGTTTTGGTTTTAGGGTTTTTTTGGGAGGAAGGGGTTGTGTATGACAGCTTTATTGGATGTAATTTACATATCCTACGATTCACTTTTTTTTTTTAAGTGTTCAGGGGTGTCTGGCTCAGTCTGTGGAACATGCTACTCTTGACCTTGGGATTGTAAATTCAAGCCCCATGTTGGGCGTAGAGCCTACTAAAATATAAAAATTAAATAAAGTGTACAATTAAGTGGTTTTTAGAATATTCACAAAGTTGTGTAGCCATCACCATAATCAGTTTCAGGACATTTTCATCATCCTCAAAAGAAGCCCCTGTACCCTTAACCCTCCACCCCCTGAGCCCTGGGCAACCACTAATCTACTTTCTGTCTCTGGACACTTGTCTATTCTGGACGTTTCATAAAAATGGAATCATATACCATGTGGCCTTTTATGTCTGGCTTTTACTTGGATAATGTTTTCAGCATGTATCCATGCTGTAGCATGCATCAGTATTGTGGTTTTCTTTTAATCTTTTTTTTTTCTTATAAAAATAATGCAAAATGAAATACTAGCTTTACATTTTACCAAGATGTTGTAGCATCTGCTTCCTTTCTATGTGTTTCAGGTTTAGTGCCCATTTTGTGATCTCTTTTTTCCTAAGGTTTATTTATTTTGAGAGAGTATGAGCAGGGAAGGGGGAGAGAGAGAATCCTAATCTCCAGCATGGAGCCTGCTGGGAATTCTCTCTCCCTATGTTTCTGCCCCACAGACACTCTCGCTCACTCTCAAAATAAATAAAACATTTTAAAAAATAGTAAAAGTGCATCCAAATACATTATGTATGTGTGTGAACTTAAAGCCACACCTACCCAGTGTCCTCTCAGGTGAGTGGACCCTAGAAGTTTCTATAGGACCATATAAGTATTTGACAAATACCTGAAGCTCTATGCCTACCTTGCCCTTCCTGGTAAATCCATGTAGGAGTGTAACCCTGAAGCAAAAGCAGTTTTTCCTGTGGTTTCTCTCCTTGATTTGCAAACGGTTTCATTTTGGTGAGGGAAATTGAAGAGCTGCTCCCCTAAGGGGAAGGGAGGGAGAGTAAATCCGGGATTATGTATTTGGAATCCGATGGGTAGAAATAGCAACAAATGCTGCCCGGGGCTGCGAAGGCCCTCTGCTCATTCCCATAGTTTTCCTTGTGATTAACTGTCCTCTTAGGGAAAAGGAAAAATGCGTAGAAGAGCTGAAATGCACAGCTGTTCGTGGTTAGATTGATCTAGGTGAGGGCCACCACTCTGCTTAATTACCTTAGCGAGCACAGAACATCTGCTTCCCAGTGCCCTGCTGAGCTCAGAGTGCCGATGGACAGGGGACAAGTGCAGTCAGGCAGGATAGCCCTGGCCGTGCAGTGGCTGTTGGTGTTGGAAGGAGCTTGCAGAGATCACTGCCCGATACCCATCCTTCCTTTGGAATGTTCTGCCCCCAGGGGATCCTGTGACCCAGAGGGGAACCTTAGCAGAGTCTACAGCAAGCCCACATCTGTTCAGAGCTGCTTGTAAGAATGCTTGGAGAGATGTGCATGGCAGGAGGATAGAGAAGGAAGGAGAAAGTTCTCAGGTTCAAAATGGAAGCACCTTTTATATTGTTTCTGTTGAAACCAGACCAGCTCTGAGCCCCTCTTTGTTCTCCGGCATTGTCACTGGGGTACATGTACCCCCCACACACACCTGCCTGCCTTGCCTGCCTCCACTGTCTCCCATTGCATCCAACCCCACTGTGAGGCCCCCACTGCACAGCGCTGTGACTGGTGCTATGGGCCAGGTGCGGGTCAAGGTCATTTCCCTCTCTCCTAACATAAGTCAATCTCTGTTTTTTTTTTAAAAAGCAAAAGGTGTCTCAGTATGTCCACAATAGATATGGTAGACTTTTCCAGCTAGATGACCAAGTTCTGGTCTTACCATCTTTTCTTGTCCTCTCGGAAGGGAGCCGTGGTGTCAGCCCCCCACTGAGCCTTCCTGACTGTGCCTCCTATCTCAAGCAGGCCAGTCCCCTTCCGAACTGCGTCTCAGGACATTCTGCGTCTGGGATAGTCTCCTCCCAGCTGACCTTCCTCTCTTCCCTTTTATGTGGCTGTGCACACACAGCTTCCTTGCAGCCAGGCAGCTGCACGAAAGTGCACTGAAGCTACCTCTTATCCCAAGAGTGGAATGGCCCTCTCTGCAAAATTGCAAGCACCACAGGGCTGGAGCTGTCTGCCTGCCATGCGGCCTGTCCCAGCTGTCAGCCTCTGCAGTGGGCCACAAGGAGCCCTACGTCTGGCAAATCCTATGGCCTAGAATTAGGTGGCATGGAAAACAGTGGTCACTTGGTCTGTCCCAGACCAGGAAGGAGCCACAGCCTGGTTATTAGCACTTTGATTTGTAGTGATGTGTGCTGGCAAAACCTGGGCATTGGGAGTCTTTACACAGTTAGACTCGTAGGAGAGCTGGTACGTAGCACTGGCCTCACTTTTAATTCATTGTCTCTCAAGCCAGAAGGAATGAGTAACTACCCCGTGCCCATATCTCAGCCTCCAGTACTGCCACCTTCACTCACCTCTGTCACTGGAAGGAGGAGAGGTGCCTTCCAGGTGGTCAGGAGGTCCAGCCTATCAAAATCTCTCATGGCCCCCCAAGACAGATAGGACCACGCAGTGGAACTGTGGCTGCTGTATTCCAGAGAGTGGTTCTCAGTGGGAACTGGAGCTGAAGACAGCAAGGACTGTCATCTCCTCTGGAAACTGCCTGACATAGCGGCCCTGGGCTCAGGGTGATTTGCCCAATACACAGAGTCTGGTCCATGCGGGGCCAGTATGGGGCAGTGGGCTCAAGGGTGCAGCATGTAAGGGTCTGGAAGCAGATGGTCGCTTTGGGGGCTTCCCACTCAGCTGCCCTGATTGTGTACCCCAAGCAGTTGAATTTGAGCCCTACAGATGGCCAGTTGCCCTGCAGCTGTTGACATAAAGCAGATGATGGAGAAGCCAGAAGAAGAAACTGAAGCAGAGAACACTTAGCAGTTTCACGGAATCCTGGGGTTCTGGCTCCAGAGTTTGTGATCTTCTCCCACAGAGCCACAGCTCAGAAAAAGAGACAAAAGTAAGACCGAAGAGAGAGCCATGGAAAGTACTCCCTCAGACTGAGGCCAAGGCCAACAAACACCTCCTGCCTGGGTCAGAGCTAAGGCCAGTGGGGGCAGCTACGTCCAGCCTGGGAAGAACAGAGAGGCTGTGTAGCAGCACCATTATGAGCAAGCGCCACTGCGCTGACTTGAATGGTGTCCCCAAAAAACAGGTTGAGGTCCTAACCCCTAGTACCTCAAACTGACCTCATTTAGAAATAGAGTGTTTGCAGATATAAACTAGTTAAGATGAAGTTGTACTGGAGTAAGGTGGGCCCTAATCCAACACGACTTGGTGTCTTTATAAACAGAGCTAGAGGACAGCCATGTGAACACCGACACATGGGGAGGACCCCATGTGATGATCGGCAGAGACTACAGTGACACATGTACAAGCCAGGGGATGCCTGGGACTACCAGAAGCTAGGAAGGAGCAAGGAAGGATTCTAGCCATAGTCTTAGAAGGAACAGAACTCATCTGACACCTAAATGTCAGACTTCTAGCCTCCAGAACTGAGACCATAAATTTCTGTTATTTAAGCCTCGCAGTTGATGGTGCTTGGTTACAGCAGCCACAGGAAACTAATGCAACCACTTTTGCATTCTCAGTCCGCCTAGGTGCTCAGATACGTCCACAATTTACCACCACCATCCTACCGGTCTTGAGTCTTGGAGGCATTTCAGCGCCCCTGAAGCCAGCCTGCCTCACCGCCATCCATGTAAGCAAGTGAACTGAAATGGCGGTGTCCTTGGGCACCTGCTTCAGGTGTGGCAGTAGGAAGCCTCCAGGAGTCTGTATGCCCATCCCCTTCCCCAGATGCCCTTGGACTTGTCAGAGCAGCCACCCTGGAAATGCTGGGCCCAGCTCTCTCATGTCTATCCCGTACCTTCCCTCTCCACACTATCCTGGAGGCTGCCAACCACTTGGAGGTCAGGAAATGACACAGGTGGAGGTTTGCAGAGATCCCCCACCCCAAAATGCACCATATCTACTTTAGAAAAGACCCAAAGAGTAGCCCAGTGACGGCCAAATATAAGCGGAGGACCAGGCTGCCAGTAGGCTTTCCACTCCGTGCTGGGGGAACAGTGGCAAGGGCACAGCCATATGGCTGGAAACTCCACCAGGGTGACGGAGTGCCGCTTCTACAGCTCTAGGAGATGAACTCGAGGGCTTGGCCATCCCTGTGGCTGCCGTGTGCTGCCCTCACTAGGGAACAGGCACTGGTCGGGGGATTCACAGCATCAGCTCACTGGCCCTCCCCCTCCCCCCCCCCATCTCCAGGGCCAGCCTTGAAATAAATGCACATGTCTATTTCTCCTGCCCTCAGGAAAAGTAGTTCCCTGCTCTGTACACTAAGAGCTAGGACAGGGCTGCTTGTGAAGACAAGAGTGTCCCCTGAAAGGACTGGGCCCAGGGCTGCAGGCTGAGTGGGGTTCTTGGTCTTCATGGGGTCCTACTAAAGTTAGGACTGGTCAGGAAGTGGTGTGTGAGGGCCCGGGGCAAGACTCAGTGCCCCCAGGGAACTGAGGACATTGGGGCCTTTAGAGGACTCAGCAGCTCTGCCCTTACCCCATGTAGTGTGTGCATCAGTTATGGTTCAACTACGAAGAAGAGCATCCTTGTGAGCTAGTTTACAAAGAAAAGGATTTATCACAGGACACTAAACAGCTTCTAGAATCACTGTGGAGGCTGACAAGACAACCTAAGCTGGGATTTCAGGAATGATCCTGAGCCCACTCTGCAGAGCCAGGCCAGCAGGGGAGCTGTGCCTTGCTTCATCCTTGATCAGCACCCCCACACACACCCCGCAGTTGCTGGTTGGGAAGCTACACCAGCTGCTGGTTTCAGGCATGGTGGTGTTTCCACCTCTAGGAAGCTGCCACTGCCCCTGGCTTCAGATCCGTGCTGCCCTGCTGTGGTCTACACCGGTAGAGTGGGAAACCAGGACTCCCGCCATGACTTTTCTTGGCAGCAGAATCAACAGAAGCATGGCACTCAGCTTCAGTGCTGCCTCCTCATGCCGGAGCACCGGACAGGAAGCACCAGAATTGTATTTGGAATCCTAGCTGTAAAGGAGTAGAAAGTACGGCAAAAGGCATGTTCCCAGGAGAGGGCTGGGTATCTAGGCCACAGCGTATGTGAAGATGAATCACTGGGACAGTGGCCTGGATGCTAGCCAGGGGAGGAGACTGTGATGCGTAGGAAAGTCACCTGGGTGACATCATGATGTGGATCCAGGGCCCCACCCTCACACCCTGACTCTGTGCACCTGGAGCAGAACCCTGTTTTGTGCCATCTCCCATTTCCGTGTTCTTGATAAAATTCTCCAGGGTCCTTTAGGTACAATCTGTTCTGTTTGTTTGATCTTCAGTGTAAACAAACCTATGAAGCAGCCACAGGAGGTATTCTTCCCTCATTTCAGAGAAGGGAAGGTGAGGCCTAAGGAGGTCAAACGTCTTTCTCAGAGTTGCCCAGCTTGCTGGAGGCAGAGCCACTGACCAGCACCCAGATGTTTCCACCTGCTAGCAGTCTCAGGCTGTCCACTGCTCTCATTTTGGCCCGATAGAGAAGGGAAACAGGAAGTCAGTGCATGTGGCGAGCTGGGAGATCCGGCTCCCAGTGCTGGCCCTGCCCCTTCACCCCTTCACCCCTTCACCCCTCTGAGCCTCTGCTTCCACATCTGTGAGATGAGGTGGCTGGAACGCACCTACAAGCTGCTTTTCTGCCGGTGAGAGAGCAAGCAGTGCTGTGTGATCTATGTAGAAGACCGAGGAAAGCAGGGCTGCTGTGGTTGCCACAGAGAAGGATCCAGACCACCCCTTCCCAGTCTAGGATATCCTTGCTTGGGGCTCACAGGGCTTCAGTCCCCAACAAGGGCCCATGAGTGTTTGCTTGAGCCTGCTTATGTCACAGCAAACCTTGAGCTTTCATCCGCCGAGGAAGAGTAGGAGAGGCTGTCGCAGAGTTCAGGATGCTTGGGGAGGGGTAGAAGAGAGGGGTGGGGGCTGGGTATTTAGGAAACAGAAGGATTGGCTGATTGGCCGGTGGGTCCAGCTTGAGATAAGAATGTCAGACGTAGTTCCCCATTCTGCCTGTTTCCTAAGTGAGAACTCTTACATCCTGTTCGGCCCAGAGGAGATGTTTGTTCGGGATGACAAAGCCATCTTGGAGGGCTGCCACAGGGGAAGCGTTCTCTGCCAGACCTTGGCAGTAAGTGGCCTCCATGAAGTCCCGTGCACTCTGCCTCGCTGCTCAGCAGAACGTCGCTGCATGCAAGTGCGTGTGCATGTGTATGTTTGCACACTGCTGCCGCATCACCACTCTCCTGCCCCTTGCTGGCACGTCGCAGGTGCACACGGTGGCTACCAGGACGGGCATGTCCCGGGCCAGCTGAGGGAGAGCCTTCTTGATAGGGCCAGAAAGACATGGCTCCAAGGAAGGACTCCAGGCATTGCCCCAAGTCTACTTCCACCCAGAATTTGAGAAAGTTCCGAACAAGTTCAGTGCAACTGTTTGAGTTACTGTTGCTCTGGTTTGCTTTTAGTCCCCAAAGCTGCTGTTCAGAAGGTGCCGTTCAGATCAGTGTGAATTTGGACATGCTTGCTCTTTGTTTCCTCTTGGTTATTGACTGACACCAGAGGCATTTCATGTGCCTGTGCTAAAATCCTGTCCATCCAGGGGTGCTTGGCTGGCCCCTCTCAGTCCTAGAGTGTGCAGCTCTTGATCTTGGAGCTGAGGGTTTGAGCCCCACGCTGAGTGTAGAGATTGCTTAAAAATTAAAATCCTGAAGAAAATAAAAATGAACATCCTGCCCAACCAAGCATCTCCTGAATAGAGGTGTTTACAGATAGTTGCCAACCTTTGTTAGAACCATTGAGGAAACCTTTGACGCATCTTCTGGAAAAGGCCAGGCTGTTGCCCGTGAAGAGGCTGGCAGCAGCCATCCATGGGAACGGGCCTTCTTGTCAGAATCTGTTTCTTCTTTTTCTGGCTTTGCCTGGCGAAGGCTATTGCCTCTGGCTGTGGCCAGCCAGAAGAGGCATCGTGCGTTGTTGCTGCCCTTTGAAAGCACGCTCCTGAGAAGGGATGAGGCTACGCTGGTGAGACCGAGCCAGAGACTGTGTCTGATTCAGAGTTAACAGTGTAGGGCACAGATGAGCAGGGAAGACCTGGCTACTCAGAAGAGGCTTGGAGGAACCTGTCTTAAGGACGGATAGGATGAGGAAGGGGGAGGGGAGGGGCACCTGGCTGACTCAGTCGGTAGAGCATGCCACTCTCGATCTAGGGGTTGTAAGTTCAATCCCCACGTTGGGCATGGAGCCTGCTAAAAGGGTGGGGTGGGGGGAGAGGAGGAAACCCAAGGTTTAAAGGACTATTAACTATAGCTGACATCAAGTACGCACAATGGAATGTGATTTGGCCTTAAAAAGGAAGGGGATTGTGACCCCTGCACTGCAGTTGAACCTGGAGGACACGATAGTGAGTGAAACAAGCCAGGCACAAAAGGACAAATGCTGTGTGATCGCACTTGAATGAGGTGCCTGGAGAAGTCCAGTCCAAAGCAGAATGGTGGTTGCCAGTAGGAGCTGGGGTGGGGGGTAGAGGGGTAGGGCATTGTTTAATGGGTGCACAGTTTTGGTTTTGCAAGAAGATGAAATTTCTAGAGACGGATGGCAGTGATGACTGCAACACAATGTGAGCGTCCTTCATGCCACTGAACTGCATGCTTTTAAATGCTTAAGATGGTACCTTTTACGTGATGTATATTTTGCCACAGTTAAAAAAATAATAGCTAACATTTATTGAGTGCTTGCTGTATGCCATGCACCGCACAGAGCACTTTACTTCTCCTGTAGTCATATGAAGTAGGCATTGTTAACTGTTTTCATTTTACAGATGTGAAACCTGATGTTTGGGGTTGTGGAAGTGTCCCACAGCCAGACGACTAGTTAAGTGTGGATTGAACCCACGTGTGTGGATCCACACTCGATGCTGTAAACACTATGCTGTATGAATAACAGGCTGAACTACAGGAACTGAAGGAGGGGCTCCACTCCTTCCAGACACTGACTCCTGATTGGCTCGAGGCCGGTGTTTTCAGATGTCACCAGGTCCTGTTGTCACAGGGATTCCATCTATCTCCAGAGACCATGTCCCATTCAGGCTCTCGGGTTCAACAGGGCCCATGCTGTGGCTCTCCTCTTGGCTTCCCCATTGCTTGGTGGTGTCAGAAGTTGTGAGGTGGCTGTAACATATACGTAACTGCCACCCAGAACCCTTATTTTAATGAGTGACCCGGGTTGTCTGATGTGTTACAGACCACCGTCATTGACTACGTGAAGCCCTCAGATCTCAAGAAGGACATGAATGAGACCTTCAAGGAGAAATTTCCTCACATTAAACTAACACTCAGCAAAATAAGGAGGTATGTGAGGATCGACATCCACTTGAACTTTCCTTTCCATTCCAACTCTCACTTGGCATGCGTTAAGCTCACGCTTTGTATGATGGTTCTTCCTATAGTTCTGGGGAAATAAAACACAGGCATGTTCAGCAAAAAGAAGCTCATCTGATGCTGGCTGACCCCTGCCTCCATGAGTGAGAGCCAAGGGAAGCAGGACCGATGGCAGAGCTCTTGACATGAGCTCTTGACATGCATCTGAGGGTGGTTTCCTTAAGTGAAAGAATAATCAATCAGTTCAGTAAGAGTTATGTTACAGAAAACTCAGAATAGGAAACCTACCACTCCCTGTTTTCTCCAATGTAGACAAAACAGAAAAGAGTAGGCATCACAGCATTTGAGGTAATGCTTCACCCACAGTCGTCCACCCAAGAGTTGACAGCCAAGCCCTACCTTTAAGCTTTAAGCAGTTAGTAAAACAGCCAAAGTAAAATCAGGCCTGTATTTCCCCTACAGCTGATTGGATTGACTTTGTGGTGACCCACATCTGCCAGGCTGGAGAGGAGCTGACTGATGTTGTATCTGCGTGCCAGGACAGATTTTCAGTGCGCGTAGCGATGAGGGCTAGACTATACGCCAACACAGTGTTGGAGTATGTGCCAATATTTACATGCTGTGTCTCCCAATACTGATTTGATTCTGGCATGTTCCAAGCCAGAGACGTAAGAAAAAAAAGTTTTCACACTTTGTCCGTTAGCTGGGCAGCGTTCCTAAGCACACTGGCTGTTGTGCTGTTAGCCTAAACTCCTCTTCTGTCATGGTTCTTGAACGTGACTGATACTCAGCAGAGTTGATACCAAGCACCTAATTTATTTCTGAAAGTGCCTCTCTGGAATGATCATAGTTCCCCATCATAGTTTTCCTCTTTTCCTTTGGGTAGCTCTACTCCTAGTTCCCAGAGACTCTCAGATGCCACCTTGGTTCAGTGCGGTCCTCTGTGTCCCTTACTGACATCGTCTATACAATTCCACCAGCAGAGAAGAGCCCCAGCAGCCTAAGTCTGTTGCCCACATGTAATGGAATTTTCTTACTCCTAGGGATTTAGTCCGATTCCACGTCACCATTCTGGGAATGAGAAAAAGGAAATGCTTTCAGGATGGATTAATGTTTTTCTTTGGGGTCCTCTGAAACTCCCAAGTTCTAATAATCTTCCTTTCTTCCTGTCTTTCTCTAGTCTAAAGCGAGAGATGCGGAAGCTTGCCCAGGAGGACTGCGGCTTTGAGGAGCCCACGGTGGCCATGGCCTTTGTCTATTTTGAGAAGCTCGCCCTCAAGGGAAAGCTAAACAAACAGAACCGGAAGCTTTGTGCTGGAGCATGTGTACTATTAGCAGCCAAAATCGGAAGTGACCTCAAAAAACACGAAGTCAAGCATTTAATTGACGTAAGTGACCTGAGTCCTGTTGGCTGAGGGAGCACCTGGGAAGAGCCTGGTCGATGATCCCGCCCAGAATTCCGATTGTTAGTAGCCACTGTGAGACCAGGGCCGTGAGGTCATCCTGCAGCAGATGTCTGGCCCCACATCTAAGGCTGTCCTAGAACAGAGGGATGATCCACTTTGACAAGATCCCCCCCCATATTGGGTCTGGCCATAAAAATCAATTTTTGGACACCATGAGGGGTGAAATTATTCTCAAAGCCACAGAAGCCACTGTAATGGAAAGGGGACTTATGAGCAATGTGACCCACAGCGTGTCCATCAGACCTTGGCTTCCTGTGGCCTTAGTTGCCTCGTCTTTGGGGAAAGGTGTGGGTTTGATTCAGTAGTAGCTTCTTTTAAAGGAGAGCCCCATCAAAGAAAAGTAACCTTGATCTTAGATGGATATGTGAATGCCCGTTTTAAAATACAGTGTATTCATAGAAAATTTGAGATATAGTAAAGCCAACAGATCAGGAGACAGTTGCCATTGAAAAGTTAGCTTACACAGTTCCCAAAAGAAGTCTCTTAGCTCTATCTGCCATAACAAAATACCATGGACAGGGCAGCTTAAATATTGGTTTTTCCCAGTTCTGGAAACTGGGAAGTTCAAAACCAAGGTGCCAGCTGCTTCGTCTCCTGGTGAGAGTCATCTCCTTGGCTTGTGGATGGCTTCCTCCTCGCAGTGTCCTCCCCTTGCACAGAAAGAGCAAGCAGGCTCCCTGGTCTCTTCTTACAGGGGCACCAATCACATTGTGAGGACTCCACGTATCAGCTCCTCAACCTGACCATGTCCTAAAGCCTCCCAGTTAATATCATGCTAGAGGATAGGGTGCCAACATGCATTTGGCGGGGTAGGCAGCATACCTTGGGGGGCCCATGTGGGGAAGTACCAAGGTTGGTTAGGAGGCGGAGGGAGAAAGGGATACTGTGGGCAGGAGTCTTCACTCTGGCTTCCACAGGAAGGAACAGGCAAGGCAGCCTAAGCAGGCTTAGGACTGGATAGTTAGACTAATTTCAGTAGACTTTAGGGCATGGGGGCCGCCCTACTTACCTCCTGGCCCTGCGTCATTAGGGCGGGTGGATAGAGGCCCAGAGAAGGTTGGGGTGCAGGCCTTGGATCGGTTGTTTTGGGTATGAAAGGTGTGCCCCCAGGCAGGTTGTCCACCCTCTCTAGGAATTGGCTGACCCTGAAAGTGGCCGTGCCTCCAGGATCAGCAAGGCCCCAGATGTCAAACCTCAGAATACAGAAAACACAAGACATGCCTAACACGATGCCCTTTATGTCTAGTTGTGCAGCTGTCTCCGTGGCAAAGGAGAGCAGAAAGGAAACTAACGTAGGTATTCCCCACATAAGAAAGAGCATTCTTTTTGCTTTAATTTACCATTTTAATTATTCGTAAGTTTACAGTTGAGTGGTATTAAGTACACTCATATTGTTGTGGCCATCACCACCATCCAGCTCCAGAATCTTTTCATCTTGCAAAACTGAAACTCTTTTCCCATTAAGCAATAACTCTCCACTCCCTCTGCCTCCCAGGCCCTGGCCACCAGCATTCTGCTTTCTGCCTCTCTGAGCTAGTCTGTTCTAGGGACCTCACGGAAGTGGAATCACACACTGTTTGTCTTTTGTGACTGGCTTTATCTCCTTGCATTAGGTCTTCAAGATTCATCCATTTTGTAACGTTGTGTTAGAACTTCCTTCCTTTTTAAGACTAAATAACATTCCACTGTATGTGTATTGCCCATTTTGTTTATCCATTCATCCATCAGTGGAAGAAAGAATGTTCTTTAGGTCAGTGCTTTGCTGCTTCTAAGAAATGGTGCATAATCCTCTAGCTTGTATAGTATATACTTTTAGGAACATGGAGGGGAACTTTGGTTACTAAATCTGAGAATCAACAGGTTTACATAGATACTAACTGAACTAATAATCTTGACAAGTGTGAGGTTGTGTACATTTAGTTGTAGCCGAGTAATAGACCAGTGTGTCCATGCAGGATATACAGGCAGTGGTTTTCACATTTGCAGTAGCAGTTAATTTGACACAGGGTCCCAGCCCTGTTATAATCAGTGGCCACCAATGGCTCTGCGGGGGAGTTTTGTTCTGTTTTTTAAGCCCAAACCGGCTAAGCCAGAGAAGAATGTGCCCTGGCAAAAACAAGGCCTTCCCTGCCCACCCTCCCCTGGTCGTTCTCCTTCATGTCTACTCCAGCAGCGCCCACAGTTGGGTGGATTGAGCTCCGCCCCACACCAGATTGTCTGGCATCCTCTGCCCTTAGATGACATAGTTTGTTTCTACCCCTACTACCAATGGGACAAAGATGACCAATTCTCAGCGTTGGGTCGTGTGGAAAGGCATGGAGCGTGGTGCTTTCTGCTGCCAAACCGTGCGTGTTTGACCTTCGCACTCCCCCGGCCCCCCCCCCCCCACCAGCCACGGAGATGGCTGAGGTGCTTCATGGTGTATATTCTGGTGCCAGCGGGGAGCCCCTGGGTGCAAGCTAAACACAGCTGCGTGCTCCGGCCGTTCACATGCACACACTCAGGCTGTATGACACCCTGGAAGGGAGCTGATCTCAACAGGTCTTGGGTCTTCGTGTGTGAAAGGACCAAACTACATAGAGTCCGCCCACCCAATCCTGAACTTCCCAGGTGGTCATTGCTGTTGTAGGTGATGTGCGATCTTTTTAGTCTTCCCTCTAAGCCTGAATAAGCTACTTGTAACAGGTGGAGTTGAAATCTCAATTGAGTTGGTATCTCAGCGTTGCCATTTACTGTCCCATTTCACCTTAGGCTCAGCTATTTACCCTCTTGACCCTGTTTTCTCTCCTCTGTAAAGTGGGCATAAATGTCACATTGAACTTATAAGATTATTGAGAGAGTAAATGAAGTCGTGGGATGTACTTGATCTTGTACTAAGATTATTGAGAGAGTAAATGAAGTCGTGGGACCGTGGGTCCTCCGGGACGTTCGACTCTTTCACCAGGACTGAGAGCGGGAAGCGCAGCTGAAGCCTGCCTCCCTTTCTTCCTCCACAGTCTTGCCTGTAATGGGTTTCTCTGTAAACGCTCCTGGGCTGGTGGGTAGGGAGCTTACATGTGGAGAAAGGCAAGGACTTTGATTGCAAAGCTGATATGCTCTTGGTTTCCTTTCATTCTGTTGCAGAAACTGGAAGAGAAGTTCCGGCTGAATAGACGAGAACTGATTGCCTTTGAATTCCCAGTGTTAGTGGCCTTGGAGTTTGCTCTTCATCTGCCGGAGCACGAGGTCATGCCCCATTACAGACGCCTGGTGCAGAGCTCCTAGCACAGGCCCTAAGAAGGGCCAGGGACCACTTCCTCTGAGCTTGCAGAACAGCACTTACTACTGGAAATGCAAAAATAGAACTCGACATACCAGCCTTTTTTCCTCTCCACGTGTTTTCGTGTAGGGCAGTACCGGAAACTTTTCAGGGAGTCTTGGTCTGGCTAGCTGGGATGACCCACGAGCAGTTTATCACTCAGCAGGGGAAGGGGAGAACCGTGCGTAAGATGGCACAGGGCCTTTCCCCTTTCCCTGGCGACACTCTGCAGCTGTCCCCTCCCTGCTGTTCTTCCCGGGCATGCACAGACCTCGCCAGTGCGGCGCAGGGCCTTCTCTCCAGACCTGGTCCAACTCCGTGCAAAGTTCTAGAGCAGAGCGGGGAGGAGAATTTGCAGCAGCTGGGGGAACGCTTTGAAAACATACCCTCACTGTGTCAAAAGAGTGTGCCAATCTGTTTTCGTATCAGCTCTTGGAAATGCACTTTCCCCCGGAGCGTGTGAGTGTGAGAATGTGTGTGTCTGACAGGTATCACGTCAGCCCTCGGCCCCCAAAGCCGGTCCCGCCCGCCAGAGAGCAGACCTCCACCTGGGGTCGTGAGCCAGGCTGACCTTCAGCAGTTAGTTCTAGATGAGCTCTGGACTGTAATCACTCTCTGCTCCACACCAGATTGTCTGGCATCCCCTGCCCTTAGAAGGTGACGTAGTTTCTGTTAATGCTCCTACCACCAACGGGACGAAGAGGACGAGTTCGCGGTGTCGGGTCTTGTGGAAAGGCACGGAGCGTGGTGCTCTATACCTTTCTGCTGCCACACCTTGTGTATGCGTTTGACCTTCGCACTTTTCCCACCGTGGAGACGGCTAGGGTTGTGCTCCGTGGTGTGTGTTCCTGTACTCTATGTTAGAGTGCGTAATAAGCACGTTTATTGTGCTATATATATATATATATATATATATAAATGTTTTATAAGATTCCAGAATAGGGGTAAGACGCATGATGGGTGTTTCGAAGCTTCTGACCTCTGAGATAAACTGCTCTTGAGCTGCGGTTCGGTCACCTGAGGCGGCAGCGACGTATCTGCCACATGAGGCTGGCTGTGCCGAATGGGGACTGGAGCTTATATGGACTGGCTGGGATGACGTCACCACACCATCCCCTCGCAGCCACGAGAGGTGCCTGCTGGAGTTCACCTGACAAGAAAGCCTGTGGCCACGTAAAAAGAATTAAAATATTTTGTTTCTATATACATGTGTGGATGTGTAGATGCAGATATGTCACCAGTCACCTCATGCCCTGCCCCTGTCCCCATCCGCACACAGAGTGGGAGCTTCTCCGGTCACCCCAGAGAACGGGTGACAGGGAAGCTGAGCGTGCACAGCTTTGGTTAGCGGAGCCAAAAAAAAAAATCGCCACACAGGACAGGAATTCAAGGAACAGCTGGGGAGAGAACAGATTGAATACTCCCCTGCTCCAGAGTCCTAGAGTTAACTGAACTTAGTACTAAATACTTTGCCAACGCATTTCCTTGGCTGGATTCAGTTGTAAGACAGGTGGGGGCTAGACGAACGTGATCTCTAAGTCAACGTGTAAGGGGCGCCCGCTGTTGTGAAGCAAATTGGGAACGAAGCGTAGTGTTTGGAGCGTCTCTGTCACCTGAAGTAAACATGCTCTTGACCTTCACCTCCTGGTGTCTGTCACTTGCTCTCTGATAAGCCACCCCAGACTCTCCACCTGCTCGGCTCCCTGGTGAGTGCCTGGCAGATGGAAAGCCTTTCTGAGGAGCAAGGCCACTAGCATCTAAAATTGCCCATGGAGCTCCCCACTGTCCATCTGCCTTGAATCTCCTGCCAGGCTCAGAGGGACAGCTGATAGGGTAACACATGCCACCGAGGTCCTTCCTGTGTCTTAAATCAGGCTAGTATTTTTGAATGGGGGGCCATTTAGTTTTTAGCAAAGTTAGCAAGCTGAACTTGGTCCATTTTTTTTTTAAGACAGTTTTAAACTATTTTGGCCTGTGGATTTGTTGAGTGGGGAGTTTTAATTTAGTTGGGAGGGGTGCTAAGAAGGAAAGATTTTTGTCAAAAGGCTTCTTTTTGTTTGTCCTTAACCTGAGCTTTTTGAAGGTAAAGGAGGATGAGACCGAGGTAAGGGATGGTCATTGCCAGAGCAGCCCCCATAATCTGGTACATCCCAGGGCTTTGACTAGGAGTCAGGGAGCCTGAGTCTGTGTGGAGAGGAGGCCACTCCACAGACTGTTCTAGAGGACCGTGAGTTTCTGCCCTTTCACCCTCCACCACAAGGGGCGGGTTTAGCCCTTGCCAGCCCAGCTTCCTCAGACTTGCTGCGATGCCTCTCCAGCCCTCCCCATGCACAAATGTCTGTGGGGAAGCCACACCCGGCCACATGTCCCACAGGCTAGCACTAGCTGCTCTGCCTCACATGGTTCCCCCAGACTGGCCTCTCCTCAGACTGGACTGTTAGGTAAGAGATGGAACCCAACCGAGCCGACAGGCTAGGGCAGCCACTGGGGAGGAGGGGCCCCCGCCTCCCAGAGCAGCTGCCCCAGGGGGGCCTGAGCCAGCCCAGTGATGGCAGAGGTCACTCCTTTCCCTCCATTTCCCCCAGTCAAACCTAGATGGACACAGGAAACACGCCAAATGCAAAGCTGATCGTTTTGTGGGTTTTTCCTTGTTTTTAACTTAAACCTCCCTCCTACTCCCGTTTCTATGGTCTTCACCCAGCAGGCCCGTTTCGGGGTGGTCCCTTACTGCACATAAACCACTCCATACCACAGCCCCTACCTGCCCTCCTAATGTGGCAGCAGGTGACATTGGATATCCCTTCCCATCTCCTTGTTACTCTGTCCTGTCCCCTTCCTGCCCCAACAGCAAACAAAAAAACTTACAGCCCCTGCTGCTGACTTGTTTCAGACGTCTCTGGTTCAGGGCGGCAGGCCTCTCCCTCTGGCCACCTCCACAACTCAGAGGCTGAAGCTGCCATGCCCCCCACCCTCACCTTGCAATCTGCTTGAGAACATTTGAGCCAGGTAGTTTTGTTACCTGTTAGTCATGTCCAGTGATGGGGTGGAGGGGGGAGTCCTTCAAAGAATGGGGTGTATGAGGGGAGCATCCTAGGGGTAGTCTTGAGTTTCTCTTCTGAAGGCTGTCAGGTCTGTTAAGGACCACGCCGGCCACGTCACGACAGGGCCAGGTAGGAGAGCGCTGGCAGCCAGGGAAGAGGGGAAACATCAAGGCTATAAATCCGGAGTCACGTGTCATTAACACCAAGAATCGGTGAAAGAAATGATCTTCTTACTGCCAAAGGACCTCCCTGCGGAATGCTAGAGTGCTAGCTCAGAGCCCCCACCCCATAAAGGGACAGACTCCAGAAAGTCTGTAACACAGGGCTGAAGCATGCAAACGCCCCTGGCAAGTAAGGTGCTTGCCTACATACCATCTGTATGGCCATATAGCCACTACTGTCCGGCTACTCAAAGTGTGGTCCAAGGACCACAGCATCGGCATCACCTAGGGGCTTCTTCCAAAGGCAGAATCTGCAGCTTCCCGAGATTTCAGGAAGATCCACAGACATTAATGTCTTAGAGTCACTGTTCCAAATAAGCACAGAAAACCTTTTTGTCTAAAAAAAAATAACCACCTATCATACAGAGTTATCTAAGAAAAAGAGGCAGACACTGGAGATGGTTAATTCAACAACAGTAACATACCACCAGTCTCTCGCTGAAAGATACTTTTGACATTGGATTCCCTAAGCCACTGCCTCTAACATTCTCTGGATGCACATGGCCAGAAAGATCTCAACTGGACAGAGCGACAGCTCATTTACTGTAAATCGGAGCTGGCTCACAGGAGATTGCCTCATCTAATGTTGATTGGTGTTGCTGCTCAGACAAGGTCTGTGCCCCGGGCTCTTGGGCCTATGGCTGAAGAGTTTGGTACTAAACGCAACTCCCCAGGGCTGCTGTGGGGGCTGGATAGTCATGACCTTGGGGACATCACGGGTGAGCACACCTCCATTTTGCTTTTTCATTGGGGTCCACCTACCATTTTTAAATACATTGGGCTCTGTGGGTGACAAGAGGACCCCAAGAGCCTGCCCCCGAGGGGCTTCCAGAGGTTAAGGAAGGACTACTGGGGGTGGGTAGAAGGCACCTCTACCAGGAGCCATGATACTAATCTCCAGAGGGACCCCTGAATGCAGACGCTCAAAAGCCAAGCTCCAGGGCAGGCCTGGAGTGGAGGAGTCCAAGGCAGCAGGCTGGTAATAATTGCTGCCCAGGGGTCACCCTGGTACCTGGATGACAAGGCAGGCCAAGTTAGAGCCATTGTTTGGTCCTAGGAGTAGAGCCCACAAAGACAGGCAGGATGAAACTGGGGACTCCTTACCAGGGTGCCTGGGCAGGCTGATGAGAAGCCAGAGTCACGAACTGTGATAGGCGGTTGGACGTTGTGCACTGATGGCTGGTGGGGCAGAGCCAGCGAGGACTTCATACTCACCTAGCAGATTCCACACGCCAGACCTGTGCTAGGCACTTAGAGCACATGTTCTTAGTCAACCCTTAAACAAACTATAAAATTAGGGGTCATGCTCCCGTTTCACAGATGGAGAGACAGGCTCAGAAAGTCACTTTCCCAAGAGCACACGGTTATGAAATGGTAAAGGCAGGATTCAAATCCAGGTCTGTCTCATTCCAAAGCCCAACCAGCTGTCCTGCCTCAAGCTGGGTCAAAACAGAGAAGCTAAGAAAGCGGGAGGCCGTTGCTCAGCTGCCCTCAGATGTCCCCCTTGAACTGCTGCCCTGATGGCCCCTCAGGGGAGGGGGGGCCTTCCCCCCACCCACACAGCAGCCACCAGCCCTTTCTGTGCAGAAAGAAGAAGGGATCTGGAGCTGCTAAGTCCAGAGCACTGTCCTCTGGGATACGAGCAGGCTTCGCGGCTGATGTGGGACACGCTTCCGGGCCCTGGGAGAACAGGGGCTTTGTAGAAAACACGCTTCTGCAACAGGTGAGCCAAGGGGCTTTTGCATCTAAGTGGAAGATCACAGTGTAACGTGCCAGCGTCGGTGGCCACCAACATCCGACCAGTTTCCCATTGTTTATGTATGGGTTTTCCACTGTGTGTTATAATTATCACAAATTCTCTTTGCCTCTTGACTCTGCATGTTCCCTGGCTGCTATCCCTCCTATCCATAGATGACTAGGAAACGCATATTTGTTTTTCTCTAAGATGAGGCCAAGTACAACCTGGGCAGGCAGTCAGCTGGCAGGAAAGGCCACACTGCAGTGGAGTCCAGAGAACGGCTTAGGGGTTATGAGCTGCTTGAGACTTCACCCCTCCACCCTCAAATGTTACTTGCAGAACACAGGCCTCGTCAGATGTGCACAGAGACCATTAACTGTTACTCTAGACCACAGGGTTCAGGAGGACAGGAACAGTACTCGCTGCCACATCCCCAAGCACTCAGCGCAGTGCGTGGTGCGCAGAATTCACCAAATAAATGTTGGTCAAGTCTAACGAGCCATCATCACAAAACAATCCCTTCATCGGGCGAATTATCAGTCGGTTCTCTGCTCAGGTCTTGCTCAGCTCTGACCCCACAGACCACAGCACCCAAGCGCCCTCGCCCTCTGGCTGCTGCTTTGGCTCTGCCGAGGATAAAAAAAGAGGAGGAGGAGAAGGAGGTCCAGCTCCCCACCTCACCCAAAGGGCCCTGCTAGTCCTGGGGCCTCTTGGCCTTCATGGTCCCTTAACCCATCCACACGTCCATAAACAGTTTGCTCACTGAACTCACTTTACTTGCCTCCCTATTGCAAGTGCCAACCCCACCTGGCACACCCAGTTGACAGGCTAGTGACACCGTGTTTCATCAAGCAGGAGCAATTGGGAAAACAAGCATTCTATACTTCCAAATCATTCTGGAAAGAAACAGTGAAAACTGTCCCACTGAACCATTAAGAAGTGAGAACAGTCAAAAAAATCACGTGCCTTAAAAAGGCGGGGGGGGGGGGGCGCTTGGGTGGCTCAGTCAGTTAAGCGTCTGACTCTGTTTTGGCTCAGGTCACGATCTCAGGGTTGGTGGGTTCAAGCCCCACATCAGGCTCTGTGCTGACAGCACTGAGCCTGCTTGGGACACTCTCTCTCTTTCTCTGCCCCTCCCCTGCTCTCTCTCAAAATAAACATTAAAAAAAAAAAAAGACAGTTTGGCTACAATGAACCTGATTCTGAAAACGGCCCTCCTCAGGGTGGTATCCAGGCCCCCTCTCCACCAAATGGGCCTTCCTTTGAAACCTCAGGGTTCTTGGTCATTCCTTCATGAGGGGCTTTGAACAGGAGCTGATCATCAAAGATGACAAAACAAAACCAAACCAAAAAAAAAAAATCAGTGGGTCCATAGGAGGGAGGCTGATGGCATCTTCTGGCAGAACTACTATCAATTATTTTTTAAAAACTCTTGAGGGGCGCCTGGGTGGCTCAGTCGGTTAAGCGGCCGACTTCGGCTCAGGTCATGATCTCGCGGTCTGTGAGTTCGACAGCTCAGAGCCTGGAGCCTGTTTCAGATTCTGTGTCTCCCTCTCTCTGACCTTCCCCCGTTCATGCTCTGCCTCTCTCTCAAAAATAAATAAACGTTAAAAAAAAAATTAAAAAAAAAAAAAAAAAAAACTCTTAAGTTCCAGACCCCACCTACCAGCTCAGTCCTAGTCCTACTGGGGTGCAGTAGGTGAGGTGGGGGTCACTGTGTCAGTCCTCCCAAAAGGTACCCCTCAGGCCTGATGGGACATTGATGCATTCAGGCTGCTAGGGATTTCAGCCTTAATTTTTTTTTTATTTTAGTATTTATTTTTGAGAGAGAGCGCGCGCGCGCACACACACGCGCGCATGAGCAAGTGAGCATGAGCAAGTGAGCATGAGCAAGTGACCAGGGGAGGAGCAGAGAGGAGACACAGAATCCAAAGCAGGCTCCAGGCTCTGAGCTGTCAGCACAGAGCCCAGCATGGGGCTCAAACCTACAAACCTTCAGATCGCGACCTGGGCTGAAGTCAGACGCTTAACCAACTGAGCCACCCAGGGACCCCTCTAGCCCTGAGTTTTTAGAGGAGAACTCCCGCAGACCAAAGAGGCAGGCAGGTGTGTAAAGGTATAAAGACAGTGGTGGTGAGCAGCCCGAGGGCCCGGAGCACTAGGACGGCTGGGATGACGAGCACTGTGCAGCTGCCTGGCTGACGCTGAAGAGCACCCAGCTCTCTCACAGCCCAGCGGGAGCCTCAGCGACCTCCCTCACTTTGGGGGAGAGACACGGAGGACGGCCTGTGGGCGTGGCCTGCGCTGCAGGGCCCAGCCTGAGCCACCTGCGCGCCCACCCAAGGCCACAGCTGAGCCCGCTCATCCTGTGAACCAGGCCCGACGGGTCCTCCTGCCTCCACACTCAGACACGCACACAGACACACTCACAGACACCCGCCCCCCTGTCCCCCCACGGCATTGGATGTCATTTTCTCACGACCCAGGAACAAGCCCCTCCCGCACGGTCACCAGGTCACCAGCGGCAGAGCGCGGAGGCGTGGAGGGGGGCCGGAACGCAGAGGCAGAGTCGGAGACGGTGTATGCCCTGCCCCGTTCACAGCACGGTTACACCAGCCGTCAGCCAGAGCTGGCCCTGAGGACTCGGATGTCCCCATCCCACATCCCACGTTTCTAGTCGGAGGGCCGTGGTGCCGGGCAGCGCACAGCGGTATTTCGCTCGTGTTCTCACACCCCGAGAGGCGCCTCTCCATTCTTGTCCCCACTGCTGGGGGGGACAGGGGTGCTGGCTGCGGCTCAGGGACCCACGAGCTGGGCGAGGCGCAGTGACTGCCTCCACAAGGTGGCTGCTCCCACACCTGTCGGCCAGCAAATGGGCCCTGGATGCCTCGCTGCTGTCTTTAGCTCCAGTTACCCGCCACGTGCTGATGGCAGCAACCCCAAGTCCTTGTGTCACCAGTGCTCCCTCCCTCCACAGCCCCAGGTGTCACCCTGCCAGGTGGAGCCGCCCGGTGGCTTCTCTCCCCCTAATCTCCTCCCTTCCAAAGGTTTCCCGTGCCCAGAACCAGGAAGCCTGGGCAGAGTGGGCCTGGCGGCCGGGCCTGGTAGCCTGGGTCCCCCACTCAGGGGAGGGAGTGGTGACAAACAGCCTAGAGAGTGGGGGGGCCCCCTGGCCCTTGGCCCTGCAACCGCGTCTGCACCAGGCCCGACACCAGAGTCTCAGAAGCCAAAGGCGCTGGCACCGCGTCTCCATCAGAGCCCAGGTGGAAATGCCACCCGTTTCACAGCTCACCCCGAAGAACCAGGGCAGTCAAGCAGGGAGATGGACCCCGCCTAGCCAGCTGCTGTGCAGCCAGCACTCACAACAACACCGGGGCTGGGACGAGGCTGCCTCCTCACCCTCACCGCCCAGCAGACGCCCCAGGCCACACCGCATATCATAGGTGCATTCCCGCGTAGCCACAGCCCTGCAGTCCGGGCAGCAACAGAAAGTCAGTTTCTCACAGTTTTGGAGGCTCGCAGTCTGAGACGGAGGTGCTGGCAGGGTTGGTTGGCTTCCTCTGGGGTCTCTCCTGCGGCCTCTTCTTCCTTTTCTCTGTGACTGCACATCCCTGGTGTCTCTTCCGGGGGCCCAGCTTTTCCTTTTCTTCTAAAGACAACAGTCAGACTGGATGAGATCTCACCCATGCCGGCCTCATTTAACCTTAACTACCTCTTAAAGGCCCAGTCTCCAGACAGGGTCACGTTCTGAGCTCTGGGGGTTAGGGCTTCAACACATGACTTTAGGGGGCACACAGTTCAGCCCATAATACTCAGAGTGTCCATTACCCACCAAGTCAAGGCCATTTACGTGTCCACTCAGGCTCTACAGACATGTCAGATCAGAATCCAAACAGGCTGCTCTGGATGGGATGCTTCCTATCCTCTACCCAGCCCCGAGGACCTAGATGGTTGTGTTCTTTCCACCCCCGCCCCCACCTCCAGCCCCCAATCTTCTGCTCTCAGAAAAAGGGTTTTGGGGTGCCTTGGTGGCTCAGTCGGTTAAGCTTCTGACTTCGGCTCAGGTCATAATCTCACCGTTCGTGAGTTCGAGCCCCACATCAGGCCCTGCGCTGACAGCTCAGGGCCTGGAGCCTACTTCAGATACTGTGTCTCCCTCTCTCTCTCTGCCCTTCCCCACTCCCCCTCCGTCTCTCTCTCATTCAAAAATAAATAAACATTAACAAAAAGAGAGAAAGCGTTGCTCTCTGGGCAGCACATACACTAACAGGAGGGGAGGGGACGGGACAGGAGGGGAAGGAAGGGAAGAAGGATGGAAGTTGCTTTCCTCTTCTCTACCAGGATACTCCTTTGCTTCTCCATCTGTGCAATGCAATCACTTTCCTCACTGGCTCATCTCCCAACTGCCTTCGTCACAAGCTTTCCTGGCTGTCCCACCCCCTGCAGTCAACCCATAGCCTGCATTTCCTCCTTCCTGTCCATCTGAAATCCCTCTCTCTGCACCTCTGCTTCACGTCTGGGGTCTCCTGCCCCATCCAAACCTCAAAGCTCCCTCTGGTCCTTGGCCGCCACCTGTCCTCCGGGCCCAGCAAAGGGCCTCCTGCTTCTCGACTTGTCACACAGTCCCCTTGTCCTTTCCAGGCTTCCCCACACCTCAGCACACATTTCCACCACACGGTCACTGAACGTGGATGGCCTCTCTAAGCACACAGAGCAGCCCACAGTGTCAATTTCGCTGAAAGCTCTTGGGCCATTCCAAGTTTGGGAAGTCCCTTTAATTCCCAATCACCTTTTGGGGATGGGTATTTTCCGTAGCTGTCTGGTCATTGAAACCCCCGAGTTCTCACTTTTGAGAGACCTTAGTTTGCTCTGTGGGATTCGCAGAGCTCACATGCCCCAAGTGGTCCAAAAAGGTGTGCTAACTCAACTATCTCAAAAAAGACAGTGCAAGCTTTTCATTTTTTTCAGAATGATTAAAATGATTCTCAGGAAGTCTCTACCACCGTTCTAAATCAAAGCATGAGCCCCAGCTGCTGAGAAGTGAATAGAAATCAGATGCGAAGGGAGAGGCAGAGAAGGAGGAGAATTAGAGGTTTATTATATAGACTTTCCCAAACTAAAACAGTTCTCTTGATTCCAATGAAGACAAGATCTGGACTTTTGTTGTTGCCAAAAGCAGTTTCCAGAGCTTTTACTATTAAGTTACTATTAAGGACGTATTTTCTGCTGGAAAACTAAAGAAATATTTGATGAGCACTTGTCAAAGTACGAGTCCTAGTAGGATCAGATGCATCAGAATCACCTGGCATGTCTTTTAGAAATGAAAAGGCCCGGGAATTCTAGAATCTCCGAGAGTGAGACCCAGGAATCCATATTTGCAACAAGTTCCCCAGTGATTTTTCTACCTCCAGAAGTTTGCAGGTCATAGCTGTTAGTGTGGAGTCATAGGTGGAAGGCAAAGATTCTGATCCTGAAAGGGCTTCTCAAACTTTACCAAGCATGTGGGTTTGTTGAAGAGCAGATATGGAGTCGGCACATCTAGGAGGGCACTCGAGATTCTGGGGAACCAATGTTTCCGGGCACAAGCCACATTTTTAGTACTTTTAGTAGCAAGGATCTGGAAAGCATGTCTCCTTTCCATTATCTCCATTCACGTGTGTGTGTGTGTGTGGGCACATGTACGTATTACAGTAGTAATTAATAGCATAGCACTTTCACGTGCTTTATCTCCCCTAGTGAAATATAATGAGGCTATTGCTGTAATAATGATTCTAAACCTTATTTAAACAATCACTGCTCTCTCAGGCAGTCACTCGGGAGGCAGCACACGAGAGTGGTTCAAAGAATGGCTGTGACGTCCGAGGTGCACGTTCTCGTAGCAGGTGCATTCTGCCCCTCATGAGCCGACGCAGCTGGGGGCAGTTATGAAACCTTCCCAAGCTTCAGACCTTAGCTCTAAAATGGGATTGACTCTGGCTTTTTCTCTCAGGAGGTGGTGAGGGGCCCACAAGATAATGAACATGAAGTATGCAGGTAGACCCTGACACACAGCATGCACTTACACATCAGCTATTAGCATTAGTCTGTGGTATAAAGCATGTGGGAGATTCCCCTTCTGGGTCTGGCACGAAAAGAGGATCAGTGGGATAAGAGATCAGTCTCGTTAAGACATATCTTCACCTCCCGTTTTGACCTGAAACACTGTCATTCTGAGCCATCACCTACTCCAGTGACTTTTCGCACCAAATGGCATCCGGCGTTTTCAAAAAATAAAATCCGGCTTTGTCTTAGCTTGAGCTGCTATAACAAAAATACCATAGACTGGGGTAGTTTAAACAACAAACATTTATTTCTCAGTTCTGGAGGCTGGGAAGTCCAAGAGCAAGGCACCGGCACATCTGGTGACTGGTGAGGGCAATCTTTTCTGGTTTGCAGAAAGCCATCTTCTCACTGTATTCTCGTGTGGCAGAGAGCAAAGAGAAGGGCAAACTCTCTTGTATTTCTTTTTCTTCTTCTTCTCATTATTTTTGAGAGAGAGAGAGAGAAAGAGGTGGGATCAGAAGAGAGAATCATAAGTAGGCTCCATGCCCAGCACAGAGCCCGACACAGGGCTTGATCTCAAAACCATGATATCACGATCTGAGCCGAAATCAAGATTTGGATGCTTAGCCTACTGAGTCACCCAGGTGCTCCTTGTGTTTCTTCTTATAAGGGCATTAATCCCCTCATGGGGGCTCCACCCTCATGACGAAATTACCCCCAAAGGATCCATCTTCAAATACCACTGCATTAGGGATTAGGGTTTCAATATATGAATTTTGAGGGGACACAACAATCCAGTCCATAGCAAGCCTTAAAGAGAGAAAAGGGGGGGGGGCGTGCCTGGGTGACTCAGTTAGGCGTCTGACTTAGGCTCAGGTCATGATCTTGTGGTCTATGAGTTCGAGCCCTGCATCGGGCTCTGGGCTGACAGCTCAGAGCCTGGAGCCTGTTTCAGATTCTGTGTCTCCCTCTGTCCCTCCCCCATTCATGCTCTGTCTCTGTCTCAAAAATAAATAAACGTTAAAAAAATTTTTTTTAAAAAGAGAGAAAATAGGTAATTTCAGATGGCCTGTTCCAGTGATGCTTTGAGTGATGTCAGTGTCCTTGGAGCAACTGAGTGGCATCTGTCCTGACTTGCCTCCAGCCACCCTTCTGCCTCCATTCTGACTGGTGCCCTTGCTGTGGTGATGACAGGTCCCCATAGAACAACCCCTGGATGTAAGCCACCTATTCTTTGTCTCTTCCCTCTTCCCCAACCTAGGACAAGGATAACTGTCTATCACAGCCCTGATCATTCCTGGCGTGTATTCCAAGTAGATGTCCCCTGCAAGTGGTGGCAAAACTCAATCCACACATTCTTTTGGCTGGGCACTGAGCTAGGTGCTGGGGCATGGTAGTGAGTAGTAGTTACTACCAACATGGTAACTATCTTCCTGAGGCTCACAGGCTATAGGGAAGACACATAGTGAAATGGCCACATAACTTTGACAAGTCCTACAGTGGAGGCATTCATGGTGTGTTAATGAATATCTAGTTGAGAGAGTGGACCTGGTCAAGGAAATTAGGGAAGAAGTGATGCTTGACCTGAGATAGGAAAAATGAGTAGCAGTAAATTGGGCAAGATGAGAAGGAACAGATTTTCTAGGGGGAGAGCATGTGCAAAGCCCTAACATCAGGTGGGAGTGTGGTGTGTAGAGAGATAGATAGGGTCAATATATTAGTCAGGCTTCTCCAGAGTAGCAGAACCAAGAACCAAGAAGAAGGATGGAAGGATGGAAGGATGGAAGGATGGAAGGATGGATGGATGGAGAGAGAGAGAATAGATAATAGATAGTAGATGATTGATAGATAGATAGATAGATAGATAGATAGGCTTACATGACTGGAGGCTGAAAAGTCCTCAGATCTGTAGTCAGCAAGCTGGAGGCCCAAGACAGCGATGGTGTATTTCCAGCCTAAGCCCAAAATACTGAAAGCCAGGAGAACCAAAGGCATAAACTCTAATCTAAAAGCCAACAGTCTCAAGACCCAAGAAGAGTGGGTTTTTCCATTTGAGTCTGAAGGCAGAAAAGACCAGGGTCCCAGCTCAGACAATTAGGCAGGAGGATTTCCCTCTTAGTCTTTTTGTTCTATTCAGGTCTTCAGGTTGATTGGATGAGACCCAGCAACATCAGAAAGGGCAACCAGCCTTAGTTACCCATTCAAATGTTGATCTCATCCAGAAACACCCTCACAGACACACCTAGAATAATGTCTGGCCAAATGTCTGGGCACCTATGGCTCTGTCAAGTTGACACATCAAATGAACCATCAGTCAGACTATGAAGGCCTCTGTTGACCACAAGGAATTTACCTTTATCCTCTAGACAATGGAACATCTTTAACATATTTAAATAGGATGATAACATGAGCAGATTTGAGATTTAGAAACTGAATTGTGGCAGGAGTCTGGAAGCTCAACGAGGAACTAGCACGGGCAAAGGCAGACCAGTCAGGAGACTTCTGCAGTGATCAGGACATGGGGTGTCAGTGTGGGGAGTGGGTTGTGATGGAGACCGAGAGAAATGATACACTCTAGAGATATTTAGGACTTAGTATTGGATATGGGAGGGGAGGAAGAAGGAGAGGTCACGGCTGATCCCAAGTTTCTAGCCTTGACAACTACAACGAGGGCAGTGCCCATACTAGGGTATAAAGGATTGGAAGGGAAGAGGGTGAGTTCAGGCTTCCATATTGTGACAGAAGCCCTTCAGTAGGATGGAGTTCTCACCAAAATGTGGGACTACGTTTCCTCTTGTATCCGGGTGTGGCCAGGTGTACTGGTTTTCTGTGGTTGCAGTAACAAAGTGCCACAAACTGAGTGACTTAATATACCCTTATTCTCTCATAGCTCTGGAGGCTGGAAGTCCAACATGGAGGTGGCGGCTGGGTCAGTTCTTTCCAGAGGCTCTGAAAGAGAATCTATCTGTTCCATAGCTTCTGATGGTTGCTGGCAATTCCTGGTGTCCCTTAGGTTATAAACGGATCACTTCAATCCCTGCCTCTGTCTTCACATAGCATTCTCCCCTGTGTCTCAGCGTCTTCGCCTGGTCACCTTCCCTCTGGGTATATCTGCATGCTCAACTTTCTAACATCTTGTAAGGACACCCGTCATGTGATTGGCCAATATGACCTCATCTTAACCTGATTACATCTGCAAAGGATTCTATTTCCAAATAAGGTCGCATCCACAGGTACCTGTGGTTAGGACTTGAACATATCTTTTTTGGGGTGATGGTAGGCAACAATCTAACCCATAATACCACGTGACTTTTTGTTTGATTTGTTTTGTTTTTTGTTTTTTGTTTTGGGGGGGGTTCTTTTGGTCAACAGAACATGAGTAGAAGTGATACCATTTCCCAGGCCAAAGCTTTTAAAACTCAGATGTGGCCTTGACACTCCCTTTTTCCCTGTTGAAGGAGTTCAGGACGTGCCAACCCAAAATGTGCCACTTTGGCAAATTAGTTATTTTGAACTGAAGGCACTTGAAAACCAGTAAAAGCAGTTTGCTTTCTCTGCAGTCCCCTTACCTGCCTAAAGTCAGATCCTCCAAAACAAACTCCATTGTCATAGATTCCCCGCCTGGGGAGTTTCATCAACCCAAGAAGATTGACTCTTCTCACAGGAGAGGACTGGAAGCCAGCACCACAGCCAGACAAACTTTCTCGTACCCTGTCATACCTCCCATCTGGTCTCTCATCCTTCCTAAAAATAATTTCCTCTTTCCTGCATTGTCTTTATCTCCCCTCCCCTTCCCCTATAAGACAGTATTTAAGCTTTCAATTCTCACCATTTTGGGGGTATTCACTTAGTTTTATCCTGTGATATCCCCAGTAGTGTAATAGTAAAAATGAATGCATTTGTATACTTTTCTCCTATTAATCTGCCTGTTGTCAGTTTATTTCATAGACCTGGCTATTAAATCTAGGAGGGTAGAGGGAATGTACTTCGTTCCTCTCCTGTACTGCCCACTGGATAAATGCAGAGGACTCTGAAGATACAGCAGGTGGCACAGAACCTGGACCTTTGAGTCACCATGTGGGAGAGATGACCAGCAGACCAGAAACTCCTGCTCTGGACCGGCATATCAGAGAGGAGTAAGCTTTTACTATGTCAAACCCCTGAAATTTGTTTTTGTTTTGTTTTGTTTGTTTGTTTTGTCACAGTGTTAGCTTCCACAGAGATCTTGGAGTGTAAAGGCTTGGAGACATTCAGAGGAGATGTCATGTAGACTGTTGTGTATGTGGGTCCAGAGCTCCAAAGACAGGTCAAGCTGGAGACATACGTTTACAAATGTGCCTGGAGTGCGTGAACACATGGCTTTGCCAGGGGGGCAAGCATAGAGGGAGGAGGGCAGACCCAGGACCAGGCCTGGTGGGACGATAATGTTTAACACCTGGACAGACGGGGATGTGTCTACAAAGCAGAGAAAGAGTGGTGTGAGAGAGATAGCAGGACCCCTGGGGCATGTTGGGTCATAGGGCACCGAGGAGCAGGAGACCGAGGCCCTAGAGGCCCTGTGTGATGAGGCCTGCAAAGTATCAACCAGATTGAAAGACAGGATCGCGGCTGAGGACGACTGCTGTTTTGGAAGGTACCTGAGGGGGGGCACCTGGGTGGCTCAGTCGACTGAGCCTCCGACTTCAGCTCAGGTCATGATCTCATGGTCCGTGAGTTCGAGCCCCACATCAGGCTCCGAGTGAGGAGGAGGCGAGAAATTGGCGTCAGCAAGCAGAGAAATTGTTTTGACGAGTTTAGTTGTGAATGTGAGGAAGGAGCTAGGGCTGAAGCTCAAAGCTGAGAACCAAAACCTTCCACCCCACACTCAGCCTGGACGCAGGGAAGTGAAACCACGCCTTACTGCCCAGTTGGCGTGAGGTCGCTAGTCCCGTCTTCGCTGGCATTCCTCCACTCTTCGCGACCGTCCTCCCAAGCAAACATGGTGATTGCTCACTACAGTAACTTCCCCCAGATACCCATCAACTCTTCAATGAGAAGCACATACGGTCTGTGCCTGGAGATGCTTTGAATCCCTCCCGTTGCCGCCCCCACCAATCCTGGGCTGTGGTATCAAGCTCGTTACCCAAGTCCTAGATCCCTCACCTTGAAAGACTAACCTCAAACCCAGCTTCCGAGTCCTGATGCATTCTGGGCTTGTCTTCCCTCCTCTGAAAACCAAGCTTCACTGCACTTCCCTCCTGCCCACCACACCAAGCAGCGGTCGCTTTGTCTCCTCAGTGGGGGTGTTGGCAGTACTGGGGGAGCCAGCTCCTGACAATGGGGATGAAGAAAGAGGTCAAGTTCGTTGTTTTTTATTTCTGTTTTCTTGTTGCTAAAAAAAGACTTGAGGGTGTCTACAGCCAGGTGAGAGACAGGGGTCAAATTACCAAAAGAAAGATGTGGTCAGGTTCCTGAGATGGCAGGAGGAGCTAGAATCAGAAGGAGCAGAGAAGAGGGATTAACCCTAAGTGGGAGGGGAGGTAAAGAGAAGGGAAGCGAAGTGCCCAGGTGAGCAGGTTTGCATGGATGAGATGGGAAGGTGAAGTTCCCATCTGACAGCTTCTATTTTCCCTTTCGGTGAGAGGCAAGGCCCAGACAGAAGGGCAAGTAAGGGGAAAGGGGTTTGAAGAGAACGAAAGTATTTGGAACAGCCGTGGAGATCAGGAAAGTGAACCAGCCTGAGAAACTACCGTTCTCTTAAGTACAGACGTCACGGACGTCTGGAGAATGTAATGCATCCTGTTCTGTGACATCCCGAATGAAGGAATGAGGACTTCCGGGGTGACTCCATGTTCACTTGGATGATGTAAGTGCTAATAGACTTAAATGTCACTTTATTTCCGGGTCACATTCCATTTATTCCAATCTCCTGCCACCTAAAGCCAACTGCTGTGGAAAGCCATCATAGATGAGGATAAAGATAGCAATAGTGATATTTACTGCTTACCATGTGCTGGGTGCTATGCATAGTACATATATATGGTGTGCATACACAGACCTATGTACATAGACATGGTGAATATATACATATATACACATACATATCATATGTATATTCATATATATATGGCTTTTTCCTATCTAATTATTTCAACAAACCTATGAAGGGATGATTGTCCATTTTAAAGACAGGAGGATGGGGCGCCTGGGTGGCGCAGTCGGTTAAGCATCCGACTTCAGCTCAGGTCATGATCTCGCGGTCCGTGAGTTCGAGCCCCATGTCGGGCTCTGGGCTGATGGCTCAGAGCCTGGATCCTGCTTCCGATTCTGTGTCTCCCTCTCTCTCTGTCCTACCCCCATTCATGCTCTGTCTCTCTCTGTCTCAAAAATAAATAAACGTTAAAAAAAATTTTTTTTAATAAATAAATAAATAAATAATAAAGACAGGAGGATGGGGGTCCGGCAGGGTTCCTTACTTCCTGCCCAGACTCCACAGATCTCAACACCGGCGGCAGTGGACTTGCCTAACCAAGGGAACTGGGAAAGACCACGGAGGAAAGGGAGGTAGGGAATTCTTGACAATGAAGAATCAGTTTTGCTGGTTTTTATCCTGTGAGATAAAAATAAATTCTACACTTAGGACGAGGTAGAATTTTCTGTTTGGCGCCCCTACTGTGGGCAAAGTTGATCAAAGACCCCCTGAGAGCTCCTGGGGGGGGGAATCATACACATGATAACAAGCTGACAGTCCTGCTTCCCTGCCACTTCCCCTTCTCCTTACCCACTTCCCCCCCCCCCCCCCCCCGCCCCGGGTACCCACAGTCTCTCAAGGCAGCTTCCCCACCTCGGGCGCCACCACTGCCAGCCCACTGGCCCCCAGGTGCTGTCCCCAGCTTGCCAAAGGGCCAGAGCAGTGCTAAATTCTCAAAGATAAGGGAGAGAAAAAGACCCTGCTCTCCCTCTCAGTTTCACCTTTGATCCCACTGCTCATGGGCCCCAGGGTCTTCTGGAAAATAGTTCCTTTGACTTCTGTCCAGCCTTCTCATCTCAGCCTTGGAAAACATGAGTCCCTGAGGCAGGTGTGTGTGAGGTGGGGGTGGGGAGAGAGTATGTCAGCGTGTGAAAGCGTGCGTGTGAACAAGCGCGCGTGTGCGTACGTGAGCGAGCATGTGTACGGTGGGGGAAGGGGCAGCAGTGGGTGGAAACTTAGCGGTATTCCGCATTTCTTTCCTCATCTACTTACTTTACCTCATCAACTTGTGCAAACAGGCAGCCTGCAGACTTGAGGCCCCACCAGACTGCTCTGGCCCCATAGGACCGGTCTGCTTCCAACTTACCTCAAGCCAGGGCCTCTGCTATTAAAGCAGTACTTATTTGTTAAGCTTTTGACCTAAAATTTTGTGGGGCACCTTGGGGCCACTCCAGGAGCGTGGACCTGGTCCTCTGGGGGTTGGTGAGACAAACCTGAGGCCCACAGCTCCCTCAGCATACCATGGCTTCCCCATCCGACTGGAAGGAGAGCAAACTGGTATAGCTCAGAGTGTGCAGGGAGAATGAAGGGCTGGACTCACAAAGCAGAAAGTAAAATGCAGGCTGGGGTGTCCTCATGGCCCCTCCTCAGGAGCTTGGTCAGGAGGAGAGATTTGTTTTTTGAGGAGATTTGATGAGGACAGGGACACCCATACCCCATACACCTTATACCCCAAGGTCACAGTCATGCAGCCCAACTCTTGCAGGGGGTCAAAAGAGGGGGGATGGGTATTGAAGAAAGTGCATATCCCTGGTGAGCTGCTTTTCAGATGTCTAAAAACAAAACTTTTGGTTTGGATGGGGTGCCTGGCTGGCTCAGTTGGAAGAGTGTGCAACTCTGGATGTTGGGGCTGTGAGTTCGAGCCCCACGTTGGGTGTAGAGATTACTTAAACGAATACATAAATTAAAACTTAAAAAAAAAGAAAGAAAGTCCTTATCCCTAGTGGGCTGCTTTTCAGAGATCTAAACACAAAACTTTTGGTTTTGAGAATAAAGGGCTGAGAGGACAAAAGAACCGATATATGATTCTATTTATATGAGGTACCTAGCATGGGCAAATTCATAGACACAGAAAGTAGAATAGAGGTTAGCAGTGGCCGGGTGACAGAGGAGTAGGGAGTTACTGTTTAACGGGTACTGAATTTCCATCTGAGGTGATGAAAAAGTTCCAGAAATAGTGGTGATGGTTGTACAACATTGTGAACATATTTAATGCCACTGAAATATACACTGAAAATGGTTAAAATTGTAAATTTTAAGTTAGATGTATTTTACCACAGTTTTAATTAATTAATTAATTTGTTAATTATCATTATTATTATTATTATTATTATTATTATTATTTTGAGAGAGAGAGAGAGAGGGAGACACACAGAATATGAAGCAGGCTCCGGGCTGTCAGCACAGAGCCCAAGCAGGGCTTGAACTCATAAACCATGAGATCATGACCTGAGCCGAAGTTGCACACCTAACCGACTGAGCCACCTGGGCACCCCTACTTTACCACAATTTTTAAAAATACGAAAACAGGGGTGCCTGGGTGGCCCAAATGGTTGAATGTCCAACTCTCGGTTTTTGGCTCAGGCCATGATCTCACTGTTTGTGGGTTTAAGCCCCACGTCAGGCTCTCTGCTGCCAGCGCAGAGCCCGCCTGGGATTCTCTCTCTCCTCTTCTCTCTATGCCCCTCCCCTGCTCTCTCTCTCTCAAAATAAATAAGCAAACTTAAAACAAAATGTTTAAAAAACACAAGAATAAAAATATGGCCGAGGAGACAAGAGAAGCTGTGTGAGAGAACAACAGGCCCAGGGTTGGGTGGGGCGCAGACTGGGGAAGAGAATATTCAAGAAGGGGACCCAGAGTGCAGTACGTTCTGGCTGCTGGTCTTTCAGAGTTCTTCGGCCTGCTATTAACAGCTTGGTCCCAATGTGTTCACTTCAAGTGATGGGCAGTGTAGGACTTAGTTGTTCCCCAGCGGGCGCAGACCGCTAAGGTGACCCCAGCTCCAGCCAGTCCCTTCCTGCCCCGAGGCTCCGTCCTCCCTGGCCTCTTTGGTGTTGCCTGGCGACTGCAGGACTCACACGGTCAGCTCTCACTCCATTCCCCCATGCCTCCTCCTTCTGGCTGTGGTAGCCAAAGAGATAGATAGGGCTGCCCCTCCTAATGCTGTGGGAACCAGAGGATGAACACTGCAGGACCCAAGGAGCTCAGGGCAGGGGCTTTTTCCCAAAGAACTTCTGCTCTGCTTCTCTCAGCTTTTCCTTCTCTGCTGTATCTGTCATCACCTATATTGACCACAATGTTGCTGCGGATCAAACCACCCCTGATTGTAGTGGTATCAACCAACAGACATTGATTATTTCTCAGGCACCTCGGGGGCGGTTGGACAGTCTGCTTACCTAAGCGGAGCTCAGCTGATCTCATCCAGGCTCATTTATGCGTCTGCAGTCACTACGGGCAGGCTGGTCTAGGGTGGCCTTGGCAGGAAGGACTTAGCCTTGTTCCACATGGTCTCTTATCTTCTGGCAGCCACGTCTGGGCTTGTTCCCATGGTGGAAGCTGTCAAAGAGAACATGGAACACTGGACAGAGTTAAACAAGTGAGGAAAACTGCTCAAGATTATTGAAATAGAGATCAAGACTACTGTAATAGGAGACCGAGATTGAACTCAACTCTGAATATGACAGAGAGCTGGGGACTTACAGCCAATGGGCAGGGTGAGGGAGTCAGTGGATGGAAAAATACCAAGAGGAACTTGGTTAGGTATGGAGGGTAGGGAGGGATGCTTGCTAAACTGGCTTGGCAGGAATCTGGCTGCACTGAACTCAGCAGGCCAAGGAAAAGGCCTAGTAGACAGGGCTCAGAGAAGAAGCCAAGGGAGTCGGTAGAATATAAGGCTTCCTAAGGCCTCAGCTCAAAATTGGTAATGTCACTTCCATGGTGTCTAAGTGGGGCATCTGTCTGGTTGGATGGAGGGCCCCCAAGTGTGGAGCGAGGATAGGGTAGAAGCTGGTGGAACAGGAAGCAAAGAATTCCCCTGGGGCAGAACAAAGGCGATCAAAGTTTAATGCATATACCACAAGGAGCCGTGGGCTGGACAGCACAGAGAGTCTGTCTGTACCTTTGCACCGAGGCAGTGGCAGTAGCTGGGGCTGTTTTTAAAGGGAGAAGATGAGGAGGTATGGGAGACATATGGAGTGTTCCCTCTTTTGGTAACTGTGCCCAGTTGTAAGTAGCTCATTGGTTAGTTAGGGCCTATGGAGATTCCGAGATGGGTCTCCTGATGGGCCTGTCTATTTAGCCAGGTGGTCGCCGTGGACCCTTTCTACCTTCCATCGTTCAAGTCTGTTTGCCTAAAAGAGGCCTCTACAACTTTCACTGCCTTTGTAGCCAAAACCAGTCACAAGGGTGGCCCATATCCAAGCAGAGGGGAAATGGCTCCATCACGTGACAAGTGGCTGGGGTACCAGGAACAGTGGGACAATAGGGACATCTTTGCAACTTCATGGGAAGACCGTCTTTACTCACCAAGACCCTTGGGCAGAATGTACAGCCCCCAGTGCTTCCCATATCCTGACTTAGCTAATAACCTGGCTCAGCATGGAAGGCTTACTTGCACCAGAAGGCACAGACTGGAAGGTGCCAAAATTGGAATGTAGGGACTCATGTGCCAATGAGGTTCTCAAGACCAAAAGAAGGCAAAGAGAGTAAGATGGGACCCTAATGAACACAACGTAAGTCAGAGACTTGGTCTTAGGAAAAAGTAAACTCTGGTTGTCAGAAATCAGTGGAGCCTCACATGGGGACTAGAACAAGATTTCTTATAGAAAATCATAATGCAATGCTGGCCACCATTCCTTGGGTATCCAACCCCGTTAGGTGTTTTGATAAATGCTCTACATTTAATTGTGCTTCACTTTTTAAAAACCTTTCTAAATGTTTATTTTTGAGAGAGGCAGAGAGTGAGGGGCGAAGGGACAGAGAGAGAGAAGGAGACATAGAATCTGAAGCAGGCTCTAGGCTCTGAGCTGTCAGCACAGCGCCCGACGCAGGGCTCAAATCCACGAACCCTGAGATCGTGACCTGAGGGGAAGTCGGATGCCCAATCAACTGAGTCATCCAGGCACCCCAATTGTGCTTCGTTTTTAAAACAGCCCTGGTATGATAGCCTCCATTTTTATTGGTAAGCAAATTAAGACTCAGAATCCAAGACCGCAGAGTTGGTAAATGTAGAGGATTTAGGATCCATTCAGGTCAACACGTTCTGAGCACCTTCTGTGGGCCGGCTCTGTGTGAGGCACTGAGGAAACAGTGATAGACATAGACCCTGTCTTCGAGGAGCTTACAATGTAGGGGGTAGGGACAAGTAGAGAGGTCATTTTTACGCTGTGAGGCAACTGTGTGTATAAACAGATCCCAGGAGAAGTATTCACTCAGGAATGTCTTATGCCCAAGTATTACTACACACTTTTCCCAGTGTGCCATACGAGCTCCTTGGAGGCCGTCTCCATTAGGGTCGCCTTTGGCTTTTAGTAACAGAGATGCGAAATAACAAAGGAGAACTTAATTATTCTCTCCCACTTAAAATGGTTGGAGGTGGGCAGCCCATGGCTGGCGTGGTGAATCCACCGTCTCATCAGAAACCCGGGCTCCTTCTAGCTTCTGCCCCACTGTTCTTAGAACACAGCTTCCAACTTGAAGGTCATCTCGGGGCCCAAGACAGATGCTAGAACTCCAGCTATCATGCCCTCGATCTAGAAAAGAAGCAGGAAGAAGGCAGGAGATCTACCTATCTGAAGTCTCTGAAGGAGCTGTCCCCAAGTCTCACCCACCAAGTTCTGCTTACATCTCCTTGGCCTGAACCCAGTCAGATAAGCTTCACGGGCCACACAGGAGGTGGGAGCTGCATCTGTTAGCTGTATATACAGCCTCTCAAGTAAAACTGATGGCCATTCATTAGTAATGAATTGGGTTGAATCGTGTCCCCCACATAAAGGTATGTTGGAGTCCTCACCCCCAGGACCTCAGAAGTACTGCCTGACCCAATAGTGGTGCCCATTCCTCCTCTCCCCTGTCCAACTTCACCACACACAGGAGACCCACACCCTTTATTCCCCAAGGCACGGCCAACACCAGGATGTCCTGCAATAACAGACTTGGCTGAAGGCCTGAGGATCAAATGGGGCATTGCTGAAAGATAAACTGAGACCAGATTCCCCCCAGGGTTCTGGAAGAGCGTTGACCACACTCCCTCCCACTACCTCCCTCAAGGTGCCTGGGTCCCCTTGTTCCTACCCACCCTCTCCGTTTTTCCATGCCCCACGTTCAGGACTCCCACCCCAGGCAGAGATGTGGCTCCTACAGGAAGCAGCCTTTGGTGGAAGTATATGAACTACTTAAAAACCAGAGTCTAGGGGCGCCTGGGTGGCGCAGTCGGTTAAGCGTCCGACTTCAGCCAGGTCACGATCTCCCGGTCCGTGAGTTCGAGCCCCGCGTCAGGCTTTGGGCTGATGGCTCGGAGCCTGGAGCCTATTTCCGATTCTGTGTCTCCCTCTCTCTCTGTCCCTCCCCCGTTCATGCTCTGTCTCTCTCTGTCCAAAAATAAATAAAAAACGTTGAAAAAAAAAAACAAAACAAAAAACCAGAGTCTAACACAAAAGACCAGGTACTGCATGATCCCCGTTCACATGAAATCTCCAGAACAGACAAACCTGTAGACGTAGAAGGTGAATTGCCTGTGTCAGCAGGAGCAGGGGAGGGAGGAAAGACAATGATTGTGGGGTTTCTTCTTGGGATGATGAAAATATTCTAAAATGAGTGATGATGGTTGCAGACTTCTGCAAACGTACTAAAACCCGCTGAATTGTATACTTTGGGTGAATTTTAGGGCATATGAATTATATCTCAGTAAAGCTGTTTTTTTTTTAAAGATTTTATTTTTTAAGTAATCTCTTACACTCAACATGGGGCTCAAGCTCACAACCCCGAGATCAAGAGTCATTCATGTGTTCTACCAGCTAAGCCAACCAGGCACCCCCAAGGTGCTTTATTTATTTATATATATTTTTTTTGTTTCAACGTTTTTTTTTTTATTTTTATTTTTGGGACAGAGAGAGACAGAGCATGAACGGGGGAGGGGCAGAGAGAGAGGGAGACACAGAATTGGAAACAGGCTCCAGGCTCCGAGCCATCAGCCCAGAGCCTGATGCAGGGCTGGAACTCACGGACCGCGAGATCGTGACCTGGCTGAAGTCGGACGCTTAACCGACTGCGCCACCCAGGCGCCCCTATATATATATTTTTTTAAGTTTATTTTATTTATTTTGAGAGAGAGAGAAAGAGAAAGAGGGAGAGAGGGAGAGAGGGAGGGAGGGAGGGAGGGACAGGGGCAGAGAGAGAGGGAAAGAGTCCCAAACAGGTTCCACACTGTCAGTGCAGAGCCGGACATGGGGCTCGAACCCATGAACCATGAGATCATGACCTGAGCCAAAGTCAGAAGCTCAACCAACTGGGCCCCCCAAGTGCCCCAAAGCTGTTGTGAGTGGTTTTGTTTTGTTTTGTTTTTTAAACAAACCTCTGTCTGCAGGCCTTCTTGTAGGCCCCGGACCTCTGTGAGAACAGGGAATGTGCATAGCGATCCTTGAACAACATGGGTTTGAATGCATCGGGTTCACGTATACATGGATTTTTTTTTTTTTTTCAAAAAATATACCTAAAGTACTACAAATGCATTTTCTCTTCCTTATGATCTTAATAGCATTTTCTTTTCTCTCACTTCCACTATTGTAAGAATACAGTATATAATACAGATGACATGCAAAATATGCATAATCAACTGTTTATGTTATTGGTAAGGCTTCAGGTCAACAGTAGGCTGGCTATTAAGTTTCTGGGGAGTCAAAAGTTATATGTGGATTTTTGACTCTGCAGGAGGTCAGCATCCCTATCCCCTACATTGCTCAAGGGTCAACTGTATTTGCTTTACGTCTAGAAGCACACAGAAAGTCGCCCAGAGCTGTTCCCGCCAGAACACGGGAGATTCTGCCTCGGGGATGACCACAAGCTTCCCTCGGGGGCGGAATGGGCCCATGGCCTCGCTGGTAAGATTAGCCAGGCCTCACTTTCAGCAGTGGAGAGGCTGACTTCTTCAGGAAGGCAGGTTAGCTCTCCTGGGGAAAACGGAAGCACCGGTAACCAAGACTAGCACCCCACGGGCACGTGATATGGGTGTGATGAATGAGGGAGTGAGGAGATAATGAAGGAATGACTGACATCACCTGCCAGGGCACAGAGAGAGCCTGGACAGACCCTAAGATTCCACCTCTGCCCTACTGCCCTTTTCACCAAGCACACAGATCCGCCGGGCCTGGGAATGGTGCCTGGATTAAGTCTCCACATTCCCAAGGCTCCACTGCTCTCGCTGAGGCTCCCTCAGAGGGACACTGTGAAGACAAATGGGCACAAAGGCCTTGCCTTGCCAGCCCCGTGGGCCTTTTCACACCGCAGGCAGGAAGTAAATGACTCAAAAGTTCCTTTTGGCTCAGGCAGTTGTCGAAATGGGATTCCACTCTCAGCTGCCAAAGGAGGGGAGCTGAGGGGGTGAGGGGCTTGGTTCATTCAGACCCCTCCCCAGTGAATCCTGGATGGAACCACACAAAGCTTTATACGCCACTGTGCGTTTTACTAAGGCCGTGCAGCTGCTTGTCACGCCCCCGAAAATCAGCTCACAGCAGGAGCAAAGAATCCCTCATTTCACCAGGAGCTCAGGGTGTCTGCTGCCTCAGAAAGGTTCCAGGACAGAGGGAGCCTTGTGCAGACTCCAGAATGGGCTCGGCCTTCCTTGGTGGTTTGCTGCCTGGTTCAGAGGACCCAGGAGCTGCCCTGCAGGTGACTTGCCTAGGGCCTGGCCTGGTGGTGAGCAGCACTGCCCTGGGCCCTGCGGGAGGGCCGCCACTGGGGGGCTTGGCTCCTCTGGGTGGCTTAGAACGTGGTGATCTGGGGAGGGGGGGTGAGGTGGGTGGGCAATGCCCTGGACAGCCCATACCATGGGGAGGGGCCGGGGAGACAGGTAGTGAAAACAAGTCTGGAGTCTTGGCTGAGGAGTGGGGAGACTGGGGAGGTTTCCTGCCCTGTCAGGGTCTCCAAGGCCTCATCTCGAAGTTGGACCTTCAGGGTTGTAAACAGTCCATGACCTCACACCTTGGGAGCCCCTGCACCCCGTATGGAACATCATGGGCACTCCTAAACATAGGCTTTCTCGTCCCAGCATTCAAATCCCACCCGGGGGCGACCTGACCTCCCTCCGGGCCTCCCCGCCTCTCACAGGCTTCTGCCTCTCAGCTCGGCTGCCACTTCGCCTCTGCTCACTTAGGTCCCCTGTGCCCTCACACAGGGAGTGCTCACTGCTCTCGGCAAGCAAGCTTCAGGACAGTTTGTCTTGTTCATGGTTATATCCACAGAGCCCAAACAGAGCCTGACATGTAGCAGACTCTCGATGTGTTTCGAATGAACGAATGAGTAAAGGAGGTACTTACCGCAAAGTACAGATCTGCTCTGTAATGGGGCTCTAGGCAGCCCGGGGCAGTCAGCTGGGGCCCCCCCCACTCCGCTCCGCAGGGCAGCTCTGGGGCTAGAGGTCAGCAGAAGCAGGGACGACTTCTGGGACAAGACTCTGTTCCGGGGAGGGGCTCAGGGAGCTCAGAGTGGATCCACCTAAGAGGCCCAGAATCCCAGGACCTCTGCTCTGGCATCTATTGCTGTCGGACAGATTTCCCTAAAACTCGGTGGCTTAAAACAATTTTACCGTATCTCATAATTTTGTGGTCAGGAATTCACGCAGGTGCGGCTGGGCTGGGTGATTCTTCTGCCCCACGTGGCATCAACTAAGGTCACTTGATGGCAGTCAGCTGGCAGATGGGCTGGTCCAGAGGGTCCAAGACAGCTTCCCTCACAGTCTGGTGGCCTAGTGGGAGGTCTAGAAGGACATGCTCAGCAGGGACTGTCTATTGGAGCGCCTGCACCTGGTGTCTGCAGCACAGAAGCCTCAGGGTGCTCAGACTTCTGCATGTCAGCTCGGGGCTCCCAGAGGCTATTCTAGAAGACTAAGGCTGCAAGGCCGCTTTCGATCTGACCTTGGAAGTCACGTAGCATCACTTCCACCATGTCCTACTGGCAGCAAGCAAGTCACAGAGCTAGCCCAGCTTTAAGAGAAAGGGCCAGAAACTACACAGGGCAGTGAATACCCTTGGGGTGGGGGTGCGGGCATCTTGCGAACAAGCCAGCACAGCCCCCTTCCAGACAGGGTAGAGGGACAGAGCCTGAAGCTGGGGGAGGGCCAGGAGAAGCTCAGTGGCCTCACTCGTTTCACTGGCTTTCCCAGGAACAAGAATCAAAGGACCACTGACTCCCAAAGAGTCCCAAGCACTTGAACTTCCAGATGATTCCATATTCTATTTCAGTACTTTGCCCAAACCAACTGCTCAAGAAAGATTATCACGTTCTAAGCGTTACTAATCACCTACTGTATTTTTTTTAATGTTTATTTATTTTTGAGAGAGAGCACACACAGGAGCAGGGGAGGGGCAGAGAGAGAAGGAGACACAAAACCTGAAGCAGGCTCAGCACTGTCAGTGCAAAGCTCGACGTGGGGCTCAAACTCACAAACCGTGAGACCATGACCGGAGCCAAAGTCAGACACTCAAGCAACTGAGCCACCCGGGTGCCCCACCTGTTGCATTCTTGCACGTTTATGTTTTCAGCCAGATCTGTAACTGTCCCCCACTCTGGTGGGCCTGCAGACCTGGTGCAGAGAAGGGTATCTTCTTCTGACACAGTCACCCAGGATCCTTCAACCTTCAAACCTCTCAGCCACCAAAACCTGCCGGTCCCCAAGGAACGGAGCCTGTGAATCCAACAGTGGCTGGTTGTTCTGGAGACGTTAAGAACTATAGTCCAGGTGGGGGCAGTGCCGTTCCCAAAGTGCTCCTGGTTGCTCCAACCCGTGCAGGGCGGATCCCAGACACAAGCCGAGGGAGGAGGCTGGTGGCACGGACTGAAACACTGGGAAGGCAGCTGGAACGCAGGCCACGGACCCCACCTTTTGGCAAAGACGTGGCCTCCAGGGAGAAAGCCACAAGTGACCTCACCGATGTCAGGAATCCACATGGAAACACTTAAGAGCAGAACCAACAACTCCCTGTAAAATGTAAGGGGTTTCATTTCTCCTTCACAACAGAACTCTCTCAGGTACAGATGAGAAGAACAGGCTTAATCAGAAAGACCTGGGTTCGAACCCTTGCTGGGTGACCCTGGGTTACTGAATCTCTCTGAGTCTCCTTGATAAACTGGGGGAGAATGTTGCCCACCCACCCTTGGTAAAATGAAATGACACGACACCTAGAAAATACCTAGCACAGTGTGCAGCATTTAATGAACATTCAATAACTTAGTGTCTTAGGTATTGTTACTGGGTTGGTAACCCCAGCAGCTGCTGCCAACACCTGTCTCCTCTGCCGCTTCCCGGGCCCAGTGTCGAAGAACCACTCCAGATCAGCACTGACCAACAGAAACATCATGTGAGCCAAATACACACATTGCAATTTTCTAGTAGTCCCATTAAAAAAGGTAAAAAGAGGGGCACCTGGGTGGCTCATTTGGTTGGGCGTCAGATTTTGGCTCAGGTCGTGATCTCATGGGTCGTGGGTTCGAGTCTCGCGTCGGGCTCTGTGCTGACAGCCTGGAGCCTGTTTCGGATTCTCTGTCTTCCTCTCTCTCTGCCCCTCCTCCATTCACTTTCTTTCTCAAAAATAAACAAACATTAAAAAAAAGGTAAAAAGAAATGGGAGATTCATTTTGATGTTTTATTTAATCTATCAAAATATTATTTCAACCTGTAATCAGTATAAAAATGATTACAAAATATTTTACATCCTGTGTCTTATACTAAATCTTTGAAATCACTGTGTACTTACCCTTATGTACAGCACATGTGAATCTGGACACACGTCATTTCAGTGACGGCCACACATGGCTATGCTCACCCTCTTGGACAGCGAGGGTCCAGCAGAAGGAGCTGGGTCATCCTCCCTGTTCGGAGCTAAGTGGCCTGGATGTTGGAAGAAGTCAGAGTCTGTATTTAAGATGCAAGAACCCTCCCCCTGCTCCCTTCCCCCAGGGATAACAACTGTTTTTGCAATCCTCTCCAGCTGAGTTTGAAGAGAAGAGAAAGAAAGGCAAATTATCATGAAAACAAACGGTTTATTTTTCTTTATATCCACAGGAGATTCGTAACAATATACAATCATACAGAATCTGGCCTCCTTTGGCGGAAAGCATACTTTATTTGTACAAATGAAAAAACCAAGCACTTTGGCTTTGACTTGGGGCCAGCAAGGTCGGGATCATCAGACCCAGACAAGACATGGCCAAATGGATCATTTTTGAAAAAAGGGAGTGCTGGGTGAGGGAAGCAGAGAGCCACAGACAATGAGAGCTAAGGGGACTGCAGTAATCTGGGCCAGCCCCTGGGTCTATAGACCTCTCGCTCACCCTGCATTTAGAGCTGAGCATGTGAACTTGGCATAAAATGTAGAAATTAAGGCTTGGGGGGCGGAGGGAAAGCCCTAGGAGAGATGGAAGCTAAAGGAAACAGGATGGTATATTGAAGAAACACCTCATCCTCTGCCTCCTGCTGGTGCCAAAGTAAGATAATACCTGAGGTTTTAAAAACAATGAAACTGGACCACTTTCTTACATTGTACATAAAAATAAACTCAAAATAGATTAAAGACCTCGATGTGAGACCTGAAACCATAAACGTCCTAGGAGAGAGCATAGGCAGTAATCATTCTGACATCAGTGGTAGGAACATTTTTCTAGATGTCTCCTGAGGCAAGGGAATCAAAAACAAAAACAAACTATGGGGATCACATCAAAATAAGAAGCTTTTGCACAACAAAGGAAACAATCAACCAAACAAAAAGACAACCTACCGAATGGGAGAAGATATGTGCAAATGATACATCCAAAAAGGAGTTACTATCCAAAATATGTAAAGAGCTTATACAACTCAACACCAAAAAAACCAAACAACCTGTTTTAAAAATGGGCAGGGGACCTGAACAGTCATTTCTCCAAAGAAGATCTAAAGATGGCCAACAGACACATGAAAAGATGCTCAACATCACTCGTCATCAGGGAAATGCAACTCAAAACCACAATGAGATACCTGTCAGAATGGCTAAAATCAAGAAGAAACAACAAGTGTGGGTGAAGACGTGGAGAAAAAGGAACCCTTGTGCACTGTTGGTAGAAGCAAACTGGTGCAGCCTCTGTGGAAAACAGTATGGAGGTGCCTCAAAAAATTAAAGATAGAAATACCATATGATCCAGTAATTTCACTATCGGGTATTTACCCAGGGAAAATGAAAACACTAACTTGAAAAGATCTATGTACCCTATGTTTATTGCAGCATTATTTACAATAGCCGAGATATGGAAGCAACCTAAATGTCCACTGATAGACTTATGTGGCATATTATGTGGTATATATACACAGTGGAGTATTACACAGCCATAAAAAAGGACGAGATCAAGCCACATGAAACAACATGGATGGACCTAGAAGGTATTGTGCCAAGTGGCATAAATCAGACTGAGAAAGACAAATACCATATGACTTCACTTAGAATTTTAAAAAATGAATAAAAAAACAAAAAGGAGAATCAGAACTGTAAAAACAGAGAAGAAACAGATGAGTTGCCAAAGGGATTGGGGGATCAGGGGGAGCATAACAGTTGAAGGGGAGAGGGAGGTACAGGCTTTGGATTATGGAATGAGTAAGGCATGGGAATAAAAAGCACAGAATAAGGAACATAGTCAATAATATCCTAATAGCGATGTAATAGGACAGATGGTCCACTCGTGGTGAGCATAGCATAATGTGTAAACTTGTCAAATCACTAAGTTGTACACCTAAAACTAATTAACATGTGTATCAACTCTACTCAAATTAAGAAATTAAAAGATAAAAACAATGGGACTCTGGAATGCCATTAAAAAAATTCAAACAAACAAAAATAAAAAAGTCCTTAGTAGAGATTCTTTTAAGAACAGGTCTCCTAGAAACAGGAGATGGGTCCATTACCTGTGTATGGTTCTTTCCTGACTTAGGAACCTCCATGTGCTTGAATGGCACTTGGAAAGACAGGCTTCAGATGACATTTGGACAGATGCCACTTTCCACAAAAGGAGAACTCTCTCAGTTGTACAGAAAGAGTTTTGTGGGAGCAAAAGAACAAGGGCAATTCTAAACCCGGTTTTCTATTTGATCCTCAGCCTCTGTAAAATTTAGATAGATGAAGGACATACAGCAAACTGAAACTATATGTGTGTAGGGGAACCTGGGTGGCCCAGTTGGTTAAGCTTCCAACTCTTTGATTTCCACTCATATCATGATCTCATGGTTGTGGGACTGAGCCCCGAGTCAGGCTTTGGGCTGGCAGTGCAGAGCCTGCTTGGGATTCTCTGTCTCGCTCTCTCTCTGTCCATTCCCAGCTGTGCACGCTCTCTCTCACTCTCAAAATAAATAAACATTAAAAAAAAAAGAAAAACTGTATCTGTGTAAACATCACTCTGAACATCTTTACCTTAAATGACACACAGAGACCAGGAAAAGACAAGGGAATGAATTTAAGGTACTCAAGTTCCAAATATACGAATCCATTCCTATTTGTTTCATCTTCTGTGTATTTTTTCAACAAGTTGGAAGAATGGCCCCTGACTAAGCTGACCTTATTCTCCATGGACAGGCTTATTTCCCAGACGACGAAGATGGTTCTCCATGAATGGCGTGCATGACCACCAGTGCCAGCCTGGCTTCCTGCCCGGGGAGGGCTCACTGGGACTTCACTACCTTCTACATCTCAACATGACCAGACCCGACACCTGGCAGAGCAGTCAGGCATTGAAAACCTGTCATGAGCAGAAATATTTGAAGTCAGACATTATTTTCTTAAACCTTCACTGTGAGTTCAGAAGCAAGTTACCATTTCATGCATGTTCATTTCTTTGGACTCCCACAGAGGAAGATTTAGAGTCTTAATCAAATTTTTAATCTGGCCCGAAAAATATACTTCAGTGTTCAATGATATGAATGAAATCTCCTCTGAGCCATCAGGGAATTCAATGGATTAAAAGCTTTAAGGGATGTGAATATAAATGCGTGTGCTTTTGTGTATACGTATGTTCTATGTTTGTATCACTGGCCAGGGAGCACATCCATCAACAGTTATAAACCCTATTCCCTCTGGTGATCATTTAGGAGCAAGTTAGCCTCACAGTGGACACCAAGAGTGTATAGAATTCAACACAACACACAACCCCAAAAAGGCTTTAGCACTCTCTCTGGAGTAACAGCGTCCTTGCTGATGTCTTACTTGACTCAGAACTCCCATTTGACCCTCATCTCTGCCCCTGCCCCCCCGTGAAAGCCCTCCATGAGGAATTCTGTCTGTGCTCCTAAGTGGGTGAGTGGGGGCTCCAGGCAAGCCCATGACAGCAAGGGAAAGGTGTCCCCAGAAAAGTCTCCAAAGATGTAAACATATAAAACAAAGTGCAACAAAATTCCTTGAGCCCGCCTCCGTATAGTCATGTTTGGTGAAGGGTGTTTAATAAGGAGGCCTGCACATCAGTCAAGGTGAGCAGACCCATCCCCACATGGGGGGTTCCAGGTCTGGGTCTGCCCCACTGGGCCCAGCACGGTCAGCAAGGCTTGAGTGAGCCTCTCGGAGCAGGAAGACGCAACACAGTCAATTCTCTCCAACAGTCCAGAGACTTCTCCTTGATGCAGTGAGAAGTGGTGGCCTTGTTGTCCCTGTTTTCTCCTTCTAACACATTTGAGCGGGATCTCTGAGGCCCAGGGGCCGTGCATTCCAGCCAGCAGCCTGTGAGTCTATTTTTCCTGTCCTTATGAGCCCTTCTGCTCCGAGAAAACCAGCAAGGCCTCTCCGAGTCCGCCAAGCAGGAGGCTGCAAAAACAAAACAAAACAAAACAAAACAGCAAGAGGTCAGCTTTCTAGTCCCTCGAGTCTGGAGGCTGTGGACCCACGACTTCCTGGTGCTCACCTGCATCGGGGCAAGGGATCCCTCATTCCCTAACCCCCACCAGGCCTGCCCTGCTGCCAGGTCAGGCCCAGGAACTGCCTGGTCGTCCCAAGTAAACCTCAGCTGTGTGGCAGGAGGGGAGTGGGCTGTAAAGTGGGGTTTGATCTTCCCCTGCCTCCTGTCCCCAGGAAGAAGGTTGTGTGTCCTGTTCATCCTGACCTGGTGAAGTGACATGCTCCACTCCGCAGTGGACACAGAGGGTTGATGACATGAACCCATGCAGGTATCCAGTCTGATCATCACTGGGGTGATGGGCTCTGAAGCCTGTTATTTCACTGAGACTAACAGAACACTCAGAGATGAAAATACTAAAGGCAAATCATGAATCTCCCACCAGAGCAGAAAGAAATGTGGTCAGTGATTTGAAAATGAAAAGGTGGTGAGAAAACTGCAGACCCTGAGAAGGAGGAGTTGAATATTTTAACATGCCTAAAACTGAATACATCCAAAGGTCTCTGTACATTTTCTATTTTAAACTTCTTGGTAGACAATCGACGTCTGGTCTGAATCCCAAAATTCTTCCCAAAAAGCACTTCTGAGGACGGGACTGGGCCATCACAAAAGATTATGACAGGAGGTCCCTGGTGATGAAATGCTCTTGGTCAGAGGGGCGAACAGCCCTTCGGTTCTACCTGCCCTTCCGGTCTTCTCCCACATCCCCCACAAGGCCACCCACGACACACACACATTTACACTATGGCATCTTTATGTTTCTTTCTTTCTTTTTTTTTTTTTTAACATTTTTATTTATCTTTGAGAGACAGAAAGTGTGAGCAGGGGAGGGGAAGAGAGCGAGGGAGACACAGAATCCAAAGCAGGCTCCAGGTTCTGAGATGTCAGCACAGAGCCTGACGCGGCGCTTGAACCCATGAACCGTGAGATCATGACCTAAGCCAAAGTCAGAGCTTAAGCAACTGAGCCACCCAGGCACCCCGGCATCTTTATGTTTCTAACATTCGCCCGGGGCACCAAACATACGAAACACAGGCAGGCTGTGCACATCACATTCCCAGTGAGAAATGTCACCCATGTGAGGGACTCTGACATAAAGATAATGGTAAATGTACCATTTGCCCCATTTAGCACGGGAATGAGCTTAGCAAGCGTGAGACTATTAAAACAATAAACTGAGTTCCGATTGTGGCTCAGGCATTTATTAGCCACGTGACCCTGTGCGTGCTATTCAGCTCTGGTCTTGTCTGTGCCCCAGGAGACGGTCACATCCAGCAGTGTCCGTGAGGCTGAAAAGGATATACCGGAAGCCATCAACCCCCGCATTTGGCCTATAATGCACAAGCGATAAAATATACTGACTAGCTGACTGTCCTCCCAGACTGTCCTCCCCAATGCCTTCCTCACTGGCCCTCAGAGCTGGTGTCCCGACTCTGCTTGAAGACTTCTCCTGAGGGGCAGGCACGTCCTGCTGCACAAAGCAAGCCTGTGTCCCTGTTGAGCAACTCTGGCCGTGGGGTCCAAGCAAGTGTCGATGGGGATCTTACTTATCAAAGACCCTGGGCACATGGTTCCTCCCTCCTGAGGGAAGCCCTTCCTCAGACTGACCCTTAAAGAATGCACACGTCATCTTCTGAAACACTGGGGCAAGTGCAGAGTCACCGTGACCTGACACAAAGGCTGCACGGGCCTTTGGGCTTGGGCGGGGCTTATTTCTGCAAAGGTAACTAGGGGCTCAGCCATTTCTATGGGTTTCCAGGAACCCTGCTTTGTCACCAGGGAGAAGAACAGGGTATGGGCTGGCTCGTTGCCACTCCTCCCCCCATGGCCTTAGAACCATGCTGAAATGTAATAACCTTGCATTTCATCCGTTCAGTTTAGCTATTTCATGAAACACCAAAGCAGCTTAGTGAATGCTCAGAAGGAAACAAACCTTGGTTCAGTTTACTGTTAAGAGAGCCAGGGAGGTGAGCTTTGACGTTGTCTTCTAAACAGCAGGAGAAGCTGACACGGGGTGCAGGAATCTTAATAGCATTACAACCATTTAAGTCAGAGCTTGACCAAACTGTTTGCAAATCTTGTGATTCCCATCATTCCTGAAGTGAACACACTTCATGCAATGAAGGCTCTGCCATACCAGATGGCAGAGCATACCCGGCCAGAAATACTCATCACTAGGTCCTCTCCCAGGGCTTTATTTTCGGCGGCCCTCCAGTCTTTTCCTATTTCAATTTTACATTCATTATTGTGCTTATTCAAGCACCTCCTGATTGCACTTGATAGGGGGCAGGGACTGTACCCTTTTCCATCTGTAGGCCTAGCCCTTCATGCAGTACATAATAAATATTTTCTCAATGAATGACGATGAATTTCTTACCCTTGCTCCCCTTTCTCCCACTTATAGTCCAAACTATTTTTGTTTTTTCTCTTTTCCTAATGTGCCTAGAGATCTGCCTAATGTACCATTCCCTTGGGGACTTGCTGAGTGACAGTTCACAATCTGATAACTTACTCTCTGTTGAGAAGTAATGAGTGATAGTAATTTAGAAGTCCCTTCTTAGCATTTTAGAGAGTTTTCACATTTTTTAAAAGGTTTTTTATTTTAAGATTTTTTTCATGTTTATTTATTTTGAGAGACAGAGACAGAGCATGAACAAGGGAGGGGCAGACAGAAAGGGAGAGAGAGAATCCCAAGCAGGCTCCACACAGTCAGTGCAGAGCCCAATGTGGGGCTTGAACCGTGAGATCATGACCTGAGCCGAGATCAAGAGTTGGATGCTCAACCGACTGAGCCTCCCAGGCTCCCCTTTAAAATTTTTTTAACTAGGTTTTATCCCCAGCACACAGTCCAATGTGGGGCTTGAACTCACGACCCTAAGTTCAACACCTGAGCTGAGATCAAGAGTGGGACACTTAACCGACTGAGCCACCCAGGCACCCTTTTTAACTCAAATGGAAAACTGGTAAATTTCAGTCACTGTGATCCTAGCTATACTATGGGGTGTGTTGGGGGGAGTACTTTCTTCACCCCCTAAATTCACTCTTCCTACAAAGAGGCTTGGGCAGTTTCCGTGCAGTGTCCTAAAATTAAAGGCGTAAGACATTGTTACTCAAAGATGATATAAGACCATTTTCTAAAGACTGTTGGTATTAGTGAGGCTTGTGCTGAGATGAAGCATGTTGGTAAGCCATGATCACTGGTGGGCCCCATGAATGACTGCCTAAGGAGAGAAGTGGTCACGAAATCCTCAAAACAAAGAGGTTGTGTTTTGGTCATTTTCTCTCCTTGTACTTTTGCAAAGAGAAACTATTGCAAAGAGAAGAGTGTCTAAAAAGGATGCAAAGAGAGGGCACCCACAACTAATTCTACTCAGCAGAGACACTGCTCACAGTTCAGCATTTTTTCTTTTGTGTGTGTTGAATCCTCTTTGCTGAAATTTTGGAATAAAGGGAATTCAAATCAATATATACAATAAAACTCTGTTAATTGAAGGTGAATAATTAAATATTAATCTGGACATTTAAATCCTGGGTTTGCAATAGATTGTTTTTATAATAAAAAACAAGATAATTTGCTTGACAAGATCAGTTGCTTTTAAGAAAAGACTTTAGGGGGCTCCTGAGTGGCTCAGTGGCTCAGTGGCTCATCTGACTTCGGCTTAGTTCATGATCTCACAGTCCATGAGTTCGAGCCCTGTGTCGGGCTCTGTGCTGACAGCTCAGAGTCTGGAGCCTGCTTTTGATTCTGTGTCTCCCTCTCTCTCTCTCTCTCTCTCTGCCCCTCCCCCACTCATGCTCCCTCTCTCTCTCTCTCTCTCTCTCAAAAATAAACATTAAAAAAAATAGTTAAGACTTTAAAATTTGACCAACATTGCTACTTAGGTTTATAATTTTCCTCCATATATATATACATATATATACATATATATGTATATATATATATACACACATTTTTTAAGTTTATTTATTTATTTTGAGAGAGAGAGAGAGAGAGAGAGAGAGAGAGAGAGCAAGCAGGGGAAGAGCAGAGAAGGCCAGGGGGAGAGAGAGAGAATCCCAAGCATTCTCTGCACTGCATGAAGCATGAAGCCCAATGCAGGGCTGGAACTCACAAACCATGAGATTATGACCTGAGCCGAAATCAGGAGTCAGACACTTAACCAACCGAGGCACTCAGATGCCCCAAGGGTTATAATTGTGGGGGTACAGTATTTAGAAGGTTGGCCCCTCGTTTATTCGGCAAGCCCTTAGGGCTAGGCAGGGAGACACAAAGGTGCGTGAAATGTGGTTTCCCTTCCGCAGGAGCTCACGATTGCAGGTAGATGGGGTGTGAACCCTCACCCGGCACTTAGTGTGGTACGTGCTGACGGGGCTATGCACAGAGAGGGTGGGAGAGGCTGCCCAGGCCTTGACACACGAGCTGACCAAATCTCTAATTAGAGGGTAAGCAAGGTTCTTAAGATCTTGCTGAAATTTGGAATGGCGTTTTCTCCACTAACCACCACAAACATTTAGATCTGTGATTCCCAACTGGGGTCATTTTGCTGCCAAAGGGACATGTGGCAGTATCTGGAGACATCTGAGGAGGTGCCGTTGGCATCGGTGGGGTGGGGCTCAGTTTGTAGCTAAAAACCCTACAAAGCACAGCACAGCTCCCTACAGCAAAGAATTATTCACTGTAGCCCAAAACGTCAACAGTGCTGAGGTGAAGGAAAACCCTACTTTAGATGATGACCTGTTTTGTACAGCTAAGCTGCTCCCCATCCAAGAAGGTGGCTAATGACATCTGAACTCATTTCCCGGACGGTGACCTTGCTGGGGTCACGCACTGTCTGTAGCCTCGGAGCCCACCACACGCTTTTTGTGACATGAATGAGTATAAAGCAAATGGGTGTTCGGATGTAGCTGAGACAGAACCCCCCCGGCCTCAGCCAGCCTGGAGCCATGGAGGCCGCGCTGACTTAGCCCACGTCCACGTGACAGGCAGCCTCTACCTGGTCCGGCAACCGCCGCTGTGGGGACGTACAGGCTCAACGTAGCACTTGTTCCACATTTTCAAAAGAATCAGGAAATTTGGACTTTTATGGGGAAACCACCTGATTTCTAAACGTGATCGAATTTAAACTCCGAAAGCCAAAAAACAAGCAATAGTGACCCTACCGGCAAACACGGGAGGTCTAAACAAAACAGTTCTGCAGTCCCTGCCCTCTGTGACTTCTGATCAGTCTAAGCTCCCACACGTCAGAGAGCAGGCCTGCCCGTGCCCAGGGTCTGAGAGCTGGTCACCCAGGCTCCGCTGGGGACAGCGCGGACCGGCTCTGTGCAAAAGACAGGAAATCTGAACTAGAGTCTGACACTCCTCTTCTGGTGGTTCACTTTGTGGTTGGAAAATTCTTTGAGGCTGAAAACACACCATCCTTAAACTCAAGTTCTGAAAAATCAGGAAATTCCAAAGTCAAGGTTCCTTTTGCAATAATCACACACGCTGTTTCCTTGATTTGGGAACACGCAGCCTTTCTTTCCATTTTGCTCAGGGCATACCATAAAGTTCACAGGATGTGAAACAGCCTGCAGACCTGGCCTCTTCCAGACTGCTGCTGTAATATCTAGGCTCGGCCTTTCCTCCCCACTGGAGAGCCACCTCTCTCCTATTTCTCACACTCCGGTCAGTGCCTGGGTTTTTTAAATCCGTTCTGAAATTCTGTACAGATTATGGTTGTCCAAGGCTTATTCGTGAGAAAGAAAAATACGCCAAGAATTTAGACTATCGCTACGAAGGTTAAGATACAGACATTGGGGGAAGAGTGTCAGGAGACACTGGGAATGTACCAGGAGATCTTGGCAGTTGGGTTTTTGGATGTCACCAGCCCACTGTGGGCGTCATGCCTTCCTGGAAGGACAGGTGCAGAGGAAGGAGGAAGGCGCGAAGGATTAGCTCTGTGCCCCACAGCCCCAGCTCTGGTTCCAAATCACTAACTCTCACCGTTGGCACCCCCTGCCTCTCCACCCTTCCTTGTCTTTCCTGGGGCCAGAGGGCCCAAATCCTCTTCCACCCACCGCCTTGCTCAGCCTCTGTGTTCTGCCTAAGGTCCAGTTCAAACCAGTTGCATAGCCCGCCTGCTGGCCTGTCCTTTCTCCTTCCTTCCGCCCTCACATTCACCGTGCATTCAGACTATGACTATCTTACCCCACAAACTATCTTCATGATTTCCATTCCCCCGTGCTCCTTGAAGGCTGAAGGATGTCTTACTTCACATGTGGCAGTCACTCAAAAGATATTTTTAGCTAATTGTTAGGATTATTGCTAATAGCATTAAAAAACCCAAGACAATGAGATCTTTTTCCTATGATCATTCCACTGGACAATCTTAGTTCATCATGTCAGCCCTTGAACAAGAAATAGAGCTGTCTTATCCTGGATAACACTCCTTTCGTATTGCTGTCAAATTATCTAGAAGCTCTTTATGGATGATCATATTGGTGGGAAGAGGAACGTACAGGCCAATTTCTCTTATACCTCCCTTACGGCCCACTGTTACCTAGACACTGTCTACACTGCTGGTAAATCCCTGGTGTTTGCCAAAGCAGTCGTGCAGAAGTACATGAAGGCTACGGGGCCTTGGATACACACAGATCTGGTTTTGAATCCTCACCCAATCATAGTAGTTATAAAATCTTGGTAAAATCACATAATACATATAAAACTAGTAGTTCACCGGTAGTGCTTACGCTGGTGTGGATGAGTGGCTGAAAGATGCACAGTGGTTTTCTGTTTCTTGATCTGGATGCTGACTGCAACGGGTTTGGTATATCCAGTTGTGAAAATTCATCACGTTGCACATTCATGATATATGTACTCCTCTGGATGTATTTGTGTGTCAATAAAATACATACCCCAGGGCGGCCTGGCTGGGGTGGCTCAGTCAGTTTGAGCATCTGACTCTTGATTTCAGCTCACGGGTCACGACCTCGTGGTTCCTGGGTTCTAGCCCCATGTCGGGGTCTGTGCTGACAGTGTGGAGCCTGCTTGGGATTCTCTCTCTCTCTCTCTCTCTCTCTCTCTCTCTCTGTCCCTCCCCTGCTCTATCTCTCAAAATAAATAAATACAAACTTAAAAAATACACACACACACACACACACACACACACACACACACACACTCCAAACACCCTTTTGCCAACATTTGAGAAAAAAAATTAGTATCCTGGTGAAACCCGAACAATAAATTTGCTCTTCCTCTCTCCAGGCAAAAGACTTACCATCCCACTGTTGCACTCGTCAGGATCATATCAAACAGCAATATGGACAAGCCAGCTGTGAGGACCTGCGGAAATAATTTCAACAAAAGGCCATCAGAGCAGCAGGACTTCGGTAACCTTCTCCAAAGTCATCGTTCACAATGACTTGTGAGGCCCCTGTATTTAGTGCTCCCTCTGAGCTAAGCATTTGGTGTGGAAAATGCCAAGTCCTAGTCTATTCGGGAGGTGAGAATCTTCAAAGAGACATTTAACTTCCGAACTCTTCAAAAGAGGAGGCACGCAGCCAACGTCTCACCCATCTCTCTCCAGGGCAGGGGCATGGTGAGAATATTCATTTCCATCCTGTCTCAAGGTGAAGAAATAATCCCCAAAGCCAGTTGTGCTCATTCATCTGTCCCCAGATCCTCCAGATAAAAACTTGGCTGTCACCCTGCCTTTGCCCACAACACCGTCGCTCCCCTGTCCTAATGGCCATGTCTTGCTGGCCCGTGATACACATTCTACAAAACCAGATACTTCTTGGGGGAGGGAACAATTAAATCATTAACTAACTCTTTGCAGGGACACCTGGCTGACTTGGTCAGAGGACCATGCAATGCTTGATCTCGGGGTCGTGAGTTCGAGCCCCTGTAGGCTGTAGAAATTTCTAAAAAAAAAGATGAATAAACTTAAAACAAATATTTGCAAGTGTCTAGAAGCCAAAAGAGAGGGAAGAGGCTACCCCCACATCTTTCAGAGCTAGAAATTACGGAAGAGTGTCTTGGAATGGCAGTAACAGAACTCGCACCCCCATGGTATCACCAAACAGCACACAGAGTGTATGTGAACCAAAGACCCAAGTTCGTCACCATTTGGAATGCCTGCTCAGGAAAAGATGGTTATTTTCCTAGAATTCCGTATTCTCAGATGCAAGACAGCTTCTGTTAGGAAGGTCAGCCTGAGGACTTACTTTCTTGCAATGAGAAGTAAGAAGCAGGTCATTGTGGGATGGGTCACTCAGGCTGGACACCCTGGGACATGGGCAATACCATCTCACTCAAGGGGACCCATCCACTGTCCTGGAGCCCTCTTTGGGTGTCCAAGCTGGGAACAAGGCAGCAAGCAGGTAGTTCGAAGGAAGGAGGAGTATGTTGAAGGAGCCTTATCCTCATTCATTTACCATCTTAAAAAGAAGTCTGGGAACATAAACCAGGGACCTTCAGTATAGAAACTCTGTGAAGTTTTAGAACCTTTGTAATTACCCATTTGAGTCCCTTTCTGTTTGCTTCTTTTATTGACTTGCAGCAAAAACCCTGATAACAAAACAGACCTGGGTTGTCTTTGGGAACAAAAATGAAGCGGCGGCCAGGTCAGCCAGACAGCTTGCAAAGCTGAACCCAAAGAACAGAGGAAAGAGGATTGTCAGAGTGCTGGGGGTGGCGGTGGGAGCATGTATCTTTCTTTTCTTTTTAAAAATTTTTTTACAAGTTTATTTTTGAGAGAGAGAGAGAGAGAGAGAGAGAGAGAGAGAGAGACAGAGAGCACAGGAGGGGCAGAGAGAGAGAATCCCAAGTAGGCTGTGCCGTCAGCAGGGCTAGATGACAGTGAGATTCTCTCTCTCTCTCTCTGTCTCTCTCTCTCCCTCTGCCCCTCTCCCCCTCTCGCGATTGACACGGGGCTCAATCCCATGAACCACAAGATCATGAGCTGAGCTGAAGTCAGATGCTTAACCGACTGAGCCACCCAGGCGCCCCGGGGGGGGGCCGGTACCTCACAGAGCATGATGAATGGCACTTGTTCTCCTCCTACCCTCCTCTCGTTTTATTTAACATTATATTTAGGACCTTTGCATCAATGGTCATACCTGAAGTGGGCCTAATATTTTATTAGCTCACAGTGTAGCCATCTGGTTTTGGAAACAAGGTTATACCAACCACATAAGTTAGTTCATCAACCTCCCTGCTTATTTTCCTATAAAGAATAAAGATGATCTTTACTGTGGATGTTAACTCTGACTTGAACACCTTTGGACCTGCACCTTCTAGTTGGGGTGGTCTTTAACGGCCAACGTCCTAATCAAATTTTCTCCTTCTCCTTGACTCAAGTTTGTCATTTTCACTTTTTCCAAAAATGTGTTTCATCTAGGTTTTCCAACTCATTAGCATTTTGCTATTTGGAAAAAATATTATTTTTTCTCACTGGTGCCCATTTTAATTACCTTCCCTTTCGTTCTTAATTTTATTGTCATTTTCTCTTCCCTTTTTTCCTCCCTTAGTTTTTTAAAATTTAAATTTTTAATTTAATTATTTTTTTAATTTTTTAATGTTTATTTTTTTTTACATTTATTTATTTTTGATAGAGAGAGACAGAGCACAAGTTGGGGAGGGGCAGAGAGAGAAGGAGACACAGAATCCGAAGCAGGCTCCAGGCTCCAAACTGTCAGCACAGAGCCCGATGCGGGGCTCGAACTCACAAACCGCAAGATCATGACCTGAGCTGAAGTTGGACGCCCAACCGAGTGAGCCACCCAGGGGTCCCTAATGTTTATTTATTTTAGAGAGAGACAGAGTGCGAGCAGGGGAGGGGCAGAGAGAGAGGGAGACACAGAATGGAAGCAGGCTCCAGGCTCTGAGCTGTCAGCACAGAGCCCGACGTGGGGCTGGAACCCAGAAACGACAGGATCATGACCTGAGCCGAAGCCGGCTGCTCAACCGACTGAGCCACCCAGGTGCCCCACCCCCAATTTTTTTTTATTTTAGAGAGAGAGAGAGTGTGTGAGTGGGGGAGAGGGGCAAACGGAGGTGGAGAGAGAGACAGAGACAGAGAGACAGAGAGACACAGAGAAACTCTTAAGCAGGCTCCATGGTCAGTGCAGAGCCTGACATGGGGCTTAATCCCACGACCCTGGGATCATGACCTGAGTTGAAATCAAGAGTCAGATGCTCAACTGACTGAGCCACCCAAGTGTCCCTCCTTCCTTCTTCTTAATCAAAGTTAAGTTTGTTCATTTCTCTTTACTTTTGCAACTTCTTGGGATGTCCTGACATGGTGCCAATGGTGATACGTTTCTTAGGACTGATGAAACAGGCCCCGTTCTACTGACGGATGGCCACGATGTTGGCAGCTTGGTGTAACGGAACACCTCACAAAATTTATGAAGGGCCCAACTAGCCTTTCCTAATTCTTCACCATGTCTTCATGCCCTTCACCCCTTATCACCTCTTTACGGCCTTCTCTGACGGGCTTCGGCCCTCATTCTCTGGTTGCGTCTCTCACGTGGCTTTCCATCTAGCATGTGAGGCTGCCACCTCCCACCTGCCCTGAAGTACACCAGCCTGGGACTTGGGCCTCTGTTTCTCCACATGCCTCTTAGCCCAGGAGGAATCCCGTCTGCCATGAGATAGACAACGGGCCTGCTTATTCCTCTTAACTGCACCTTTTGCCAAGAAAAACACATCTTAAAACTTCCAAACCAGCCCTTACTTGAAAATAAGACTGGTTTAGTAGCCACACTGGTGCCTTTGACATGTGCCGCTTCCTGGAGATGTTTGTACAGTCTCCTGCCTTTCTCCCGAGGCACTTTTTCAAACTTTTCTAAAGTTTTATCTCTCGATGAGCACATTTTCTGCTGGCTGAGACACTCACTAAAATTTCACAGAGAGACGTGTCTTATTTCTGTAGTGAATGTATGGTGAAGCTGTCTGCACCACGGAGCTACTGTGAAGTTCAACAGACCACTTTGTAGTCTATTCAGTAAGAAACACTGGTTTCTTGGGCTTCCTTTTGCTTCCATTGCCAGCCCTCGCAGTCAGCATCGGAGGCATTTTCTCACACACACACACACACAGTCACCAAAGTTCTAGCAGTTCACAAAAGTCACTGCTGAAGATGGGTTGAGTAGGAGCTGACAGCGCCTCGCTGAGAGGCAGACAATGGGCACTCGGCCAGCCCGACTTGCCCACTAAGTGACTTGCACCCACACATCAACCTCAATGTGCGATGTGAGCGTCAAATTCATGCCTCAGCCAAGTGGAAGATTTCTGTATGCCATGGGCCGTCAGGACTGCTCAAGACCCCTCAAAAGCGTGAATGATAAACCTGTTCATGCCAAGGGCCCACTCTGCTTCCGGTTCTACTGTGGAATAAACAGAAGCCAGGAATAGCTGAAGGCACACGTCTGGGTACAGAGTGCCCTACACACGGTCACCTAGGTGTAGGACCTGAGAGGTAGAAGGGACTCCCTGCGATCACAGGTGGGGGAACTATGACGGAGAGACAGTGAGTGATTTGCTCCAGGGGCCTGGGACCCCAAGCAGTGAGGGGTGGAAAAGACCTCGACTCCCAGGTCAACCTTCTCACACACCCAGAAACTCAAGAAAGGGCCCACGTGAGTTCCATATGGTTGTTTTTTTTTTTTTAAAGATTTTGTTTTTTAAGTAATCTCTGCACCCAACATGGGGCTTGAACTCACAACCCTGAGATCAAGAGTCACATGCTGTACTGACTGAGCCTGTCACACACCCCTCCACGCAGTTTTAGAAGAAGAAAAAAAGAAGAATCCACTGAAGACAGGGCTTCAAAGAGATATTTGCAAACCCATGTTCATAGCAGTATTATTCACAATAGCTCAGATTTGGAAGGAACCCAAGTATCCATCAATGGATGAACAGATACCCAAAATGTGGTGTATACATGGTCATTCAGCCTTTCGAAGGAAGGCAATTCTGACCCATGCGACAACATGGATGAACCTTAAAGACATCATGCTAAGTGAATAAGGCAGATACAGAAGACAAATACTGTATGATTCCACTGACATTAGGTGCTTTGAGGAGTCAAATTCAGAGACACAAAGTAGAATGGAAGTTACCAGGGCCTGGGGGGTAACTGTGAGTGCAGAGTTAGTGCTAATGGGTACAGAGTTTCAGCTTTGGATGATGAAAAGGTTCGGGCAGTGGCCGTCAGAAAATGTGTAAACTTTTTTTTTTTTTTTAAGTGTTTAAAAAAATGGCTAAAATCTGGGACTCCTGGGTGGCTCAGTGTGTTGAGCATCCGACTTCAGCTCAGGTCGAGATCTCACAGTTCGTGGGTTCGAGCCCCATGTCGGGCTCTGTGCTGACGGCTGGGAGCCTGGAGCCTGCTTCGGATTCTTTGTTTCCCTCTCTCTCTGCCCCTCCCCCACTCACACTCTGTCTCTGTCTTTCTCTCTCTCAAAAATAAATAAACATTAAAAAAAAAATGGCTAAAATCTGCTCAAGAAATAGACTTCAAGTTACACTTGGAACTTGCCATTCAAGAAACTTAAGTAGCAGCCATTACGAGCACTTGTCCTTATTTTCAAAAAGCATTTTCAAAAATACAAATTTTTCCCCACAGAAGAAAGAGTCCTGTGGTCTGAGGAATGTCTCCCCTGTACACACAGATCTGAATAACAAACACCAGGACCCGCCACAGCTGAGGGACGCCAACAACAGCAGAACTCAATACATTGTGTCTGCGGCGGCAGGGGCTTTGAACTTCCTGGCTTTGTCAACGGATGTCACAACCTCTGTGTTATTGAAACAGATTTTGGTATTTAAAGCAGATCAGGCTTGTTTTTTAAACATTCATTTTGATCCTAAGACAAATTTTCTGTTTGTCTAAGGGAAAAATAAAGGGGAATATTGTTGGTGGGAACCTGCCAGACAGTCGTGCATTTGGGGGGCAGGAATCAGTCAGGCTTGTTGCTTGTTAGCATTTTGTTGTTTAAATACCTACGACTTCAGAAAAAAGGGACTGCAGCACGTATAAATGCCCTTCACGGTGACTGCCTCACTTACAGCCTGCACCTCCTACTTCAACTAGCTGTAGTTTTTCAAACACGGGTTCAACCATCACGCTGCCTTTGCTGCAAGGTCTCTCTGCCTGGAACAGTTTCAAAGGCCTCCCCACACAATTCCTGCTCACTTTTTGAAAACCCATTTCTAGGGACGCCTGGGTGAATCCGTTGGTTAAGGGTCCCACTCTTTTTTTTTTTTTTAATGTTTATTTTTGAGAGAGAGAGAGAGAGAGAGAGCACAAGCAGGGGAGGGGCAGAGAGAAAAGGAGACAAAGAATCCAAAGCAGGCTCCAGGCTCTGAGCTGTCAGCACAGAGCCCAACACAGGGCTCAAACTCACAAACTCACCACCTGAGCCAAAGCCATATGCTTAACTGACTGAGCCACCCAGGCACCCCAAGTGTCCCACTCTTGATGTCAGCTCAGGTCATGATCTCATGGTTGGTTTGTGTGATTGAGCCCCATGTTGGGTTCCACAATGACAGAGTGGAGCCTGCTTGGGATTCTTTCTCTCCCTCTCTCTCTCTGCCCCTCCCCTAAGCTCTCTCTCTCTCTCTCTCTCTCTCAAAATAAATAAACATTAAAAAAAAAAAAAAGAAAATCCATTTCTAGGAAACATTTTCTGGATCTTCCCCCCTGCCTCGCCCCATCCACACATCTAAGTGGATCAGGCACTTCTTCCAGTGACTTCCATGCCCCTTGACATTGTACATGTTAAACTATGGAAATGTGTGGTCTCCCCAATCGGGGCATGCACTATCCATCTTTGTATGTTCAGGACATACCAACAGAGACCCAGTAAGGTAAGTGGCCAATATACTTTCCAGAACTGCACTAGTCATCAGAGCTGGTAAGTCACAGTCTTGTTTTTTTGTGATTTGTTTTAGAGAGAGAGAGAGAAAGCACAAGCAGGGCAGAGGGTCAGAGGAAGAGAGAGAGATAATCTTAAGCAGACGCCACAGAACACAGCCTGACATGGGGCTCGACTTGTTATCATAACCTGAGCCAAAACCATGAGTCAGATGTTCAACCAACTGAGCCACCCAGTGCCCTAAAATCTTATTTTTAAATCCCTTTTGATATATTAAGGGCACTTGGACCCCGGACGGGAGAAGCACAGAGACATTCTCTGCTCCTCTTCTCTGCTTCTTTGCCCAATTACCTCCAGGAGGCTAGAAAGAGCTCCTCAGGGAGGATCTGCAGCTGGTTCACTCTGATTTCAAGTCCAAAAATGTCAGGAAAGATTCTGATTGTCTCCTGGACCAACTGACCATGGCTTGGGGGGCAGAGGAATGTAAGAGTGTGGAAGTTCATCCTTGAACTTCATGGTTGGAATCAAGGAAGGAACATTTCCCTGGGGGGAGGGAGGGAAAGTGCTGGGCAGACTGAACACCAGATGTCTTGCATGCCCTTGCCATCTACACCTGGGAGCCTGTAGGAAATGCAGAATCCCAGGCCCCACCCCAGACCTACCGAACAACATCTATATGTGAACGGATCACCAGGTGATATGCTTGACCATGAAAATGTGAGGAGATCTCTACAACCGCCCCCCCCCAACTCCAGCACTGTCTCAAGAACTACTCTGTCCAGCTGGTGTGGGACAGCTTGGCACAGCCACATCTCCAAAGAAGGGCAGGTTGTAACTCCCTCACAGACCATGCAGCGGAAGGCATATGTCAGACTGGCCTGGAGTCTGTCTGTGTCGAAGACTCACCTGTGAATATTACTAATAGACCTTCCTTTTAGGGTAAAGAGTAAGATGATAAAAATTTATAAACTGAGAGCAGATTATCTCTTTTTTCACCTAGGACCCAAGGAACTATTCCAAGTCCACCAGACAAACACCTCAGCTAAGACTGAGAATCTACTTGACAATTTCAAAATGTTCAATTAACCCTTATTATCAATCCTATGATTTATTATAATGATCAGTGTAATAATTATTATTATTACTTTTTATTTTAGAGAGAGAGCAAGCATAGGCGAGGAAGAGGGGCGGAGGGAGAGAGAGAGAAAGAGAGACAGAGACAGAGAATCTCAAGCAGGCTCCACACTCAGCACAGAACCATCATGAGACTTGATCCACGTCCCTGGGATCAGGACCTGAGCCGAAATCAAGAGTCGGTTGCTCAACCGACTGAGCCACCCAGGAGCCCCATGATCAGTGTAATTATTATTATTTTTGAGAGAGAGAGAGAGATAGAGAGAGAGAAAGCATGAGTGGGGGAAGGACAGGGACAGAGGGAGACACAGAATCCAAAGCAGGCTCCGGGCTCTGAGCTGTCAGCACAGGGCCCAGTATGGGGTTCAAACCCATGAACTGCAAGATCATGACATGAGCCGAAGTCAGACGCTTAACCAACTGAGCCACCCAGGTGCCCCGATCAGTGTAATTATTAGTGAGAGACAACCCAAGCTAAACTCTGGGCTTGGCTATTAATAATCTTCGGCATCGCCTCATTCAAGTGCGCAATGAGTTATTCCCTTTGCCAGGTATCAGAAGAACAATCTTATTAATTCATCATTACAATTTTAATTACCTTTGTTCTTTTATCATAGTCTAGGGTTATATATATATATATATAATTAAAAATATATTAATATATATAATATACATCAAATATATATTAAAAAGATATATTAAAAAAATATATACACACGTATGTACATACATATACACACCAACCTGGGGCAACAGGACTTTCTCAAAGGCACAGTGTCTTTCTCTTCAGACACAGTTTCAGATATGATGCAACTGATGGGGATTAATAAGGCAGCCGGTGGTGAGAGGAACAAGTTCTTCCTCATGATTCTCTCTGCCCATCGGGAAGGAAACTCTTCGGCCTCCTGGCCTTTTACTCTCATCCAAGTTCATTCTGATAGGAAGACTTACTTATCTTGCTGTACATTTACTGAGGCTCGTTACACTTGTTGGTGGGATTCCAGGGCTTCAAGCACAAAATCCAGACTCTATATGGTTTCTCTCTTCTCTTGAATCCAAGCAATAAAATTCTCCGGAGTTTCTGTCTCCACCTGTTCGGGTTGGGATTGGAGGATGGGAAGGAAGCCATGCCCCCTATAAGGAGCAGAAAGCCTTAAGTCTCTAAACCAGGGTTGACATTTTCAACTCAACTTTGTTTCCCACTTGCCTACTAGTCCTTGTGCATGAATTCTCTTAGTCTACATTCCCAGAAGGGAAGAGGCATGGGCAGTAGAGTCTAAGTACCCAGACTTTGAAGTGTCCAACACATGCTATGTACTGAAAAGACCTGTGCGTCTTGTCACACCATCTGACACCGGTCCTTTGGTTGTAACTTCAAAAATCTGTGGCCCTTTGGACATGTTTTTTCTTGGGACTTGTAACTTCCTGGCACAGCTGTGCAGAAGGTGTTAGCTCTTCCCCCAGGTGTCAGACTTTTCTCTTCAGTATTCATGTTTCTCAAGCGCCCATATTAATATGTACACTGACGAGGTGTTTCCTGGTACCTTTGGAGGGCTTCTTTTTATCCCTGTTGGCATTCCACTTCAGCTCATTCTAAAATACCTGATTTGTTGGATTATCTATCAAGTAAAGGGGCTGTAAATATGCCAAGTATAATGTTGACGTACTTAGAACATCCCATTGTTGAAGATAAATGGAGAATTTGAGATAACCCCAATTTCCTCTCAAACTCATTTCAGGGACAGCCTGGCATAGAGTTAGTAGATTCTTCATTCTGGAACTTTCCCTCAACTTTCTCAGTTTCATCTTACTCAGTAAATGTACCCATCTTCTCACAGACTTACCTTTAGAAGGATGGGTTTCTGACAAAGTTATTTTTTAGATTTTGTCCTGCTGATTAAAAAGTTCCATCAGTCCCCCAAAGCTAAACAGTACTCTGTGCTTCTGGAAAGGAAGGGCATGTGGCTAAGGTGTTTAATTTTCTAAGTTGTTTTGATTCACTCAAAGGATAGATCTAATCTCTGAAGTGTATTTTTAGAAATGAAATAAATTTAAGCTCAAAGGAGCTTTAAATAAAAGCACCATAATTATATTTACTCCAAGACCATGAGGCTTTTGTTCATCTCCTTTTGACAGAAGTTCAATTCATGCCATTGTTACCCTTAGTAATACTAGAGGTGGAAGAACAGATTTGCCAAAATACATACAGCAGGACCTCCTTGCCATGTTTAAAGAAACATGGTGCCCATTTGGGAAAAACCCTTTTGCTACTTACAACCTGCCTCCTTCCTTAATCCCAGTAATTCCTGAAGAAATACCACTCAGGAGAAGTGAGGCTGTGAGGTCATGGGCGGTGCCCTGGCTCCAGGTCCAGTCACACTCGATTCTGCACGATCTGAGAGTGACAATTCCTGAGGAATGTACAAAGCTTGTGCAAGACTCACCATGTCTGCTCAGTTCCACCAGAGGGATTCACACAAACCACGAAGGCTTTTAGCTATTGCTGGACAAGTTGGCACCCACCGCAAAATGTCAGCAAGCTCCTCTCTATGGACTCCCCCCTCCCCCCATTCATATGTTTAAGCCCTAACCTCCAATATGGAGATGGGGCCTTTGGAAGGTAATCAGGGCTAGATGAGGTCATGGGTGAGGGGGTCCTCATGATGGGCTTAGTGACCTTGTAAGAAGAGACCAGAGAGCTCGCTCTCTCTCTCTCTCTCTCTCTGCCATGTGAAGACACAGCCAGAAGGCAGCCATCTGCAACCCAAGAAGAGAGCTTCCTCCAGACACCAATCCAACCTTGGTCATGTACTGGTGGCCTCCAGAACTGTGAGAAATAAATATCTGTTGCTTAAGCCGCCCAGTCTGTGGTATTTTGTAATGGCAGCCTGAGGAAAGACATTATTCCTTGCTCTTTTGGAGAGTTAAAAAAAAATGAAAGTTAAAAAAACAAGGACTAACAGTTTCAGAAGAAGCTGTCACCGAATTAGAAGTGAAAAAGGAAAAAGGCTTTGAGTTATTGCTGGAATGGAGCAGAGGCTAAATGACGCACACCGAGCACCTCCCTGGGCTCTAGAGAGGCGAAAATGGAAGTCCAGAACCTGCCCTCGCGGCACCCTATCCCAGGTCAGCTGCTCCAGAAGGTGACCAAGCAAATTGTATCAATATAACACGCTAAGTGCTGAGATTACGAGTACACTCTGGATACCACGGAACAAGCCCCACACCGAGGCAATGCCCGTATTAATCTGGGACAGATAAGAATTACTGGGTGAGGAAGTTTGGGAAGGGCATTCTACATAGAAGGAACAGTACAAACAAGTCAGCAAACTCTAAGCCCCTGGGTATCAACTAGAGCACCAAGTGAGGTAAGTAGTGGCCACCGTTAAAGCTGAAAGAAACAGAGAGAGGAAAGAAAAAAAAAAACAAACTCAATAGCTGGGAACCCCTTTTCTCCTAGCAGGTATTAAAAAAAAAGCCTCGGGGCGCCTGGGTGGCTCAGTCGGTTAAGCATCCGACTTCGGCTCAGGTCATGATCTCACGGTCCATGAGTTCGAGCCCCGCGTCGGGCTCTGTGCTGACAGCTCAGAACCTGCAGCCTGCTTCAGATTCTGTGTCTCCCTCTCTCTCTGACCCTCCCCCATTCATGCTCTGTCTCTCTCTGTCTCAAAAATAAATAAACGTTAAAAAAATAATAATAAAAATTAAAAAATGAAAATAAAAAAAAAAAAAAAAAAACCCCATGGAATTTTTTTTACTTAGGGAAGCAGGCAGCTGGTTTCAGGAAGACTGGGTATCTGGTTTGATCAGCATGCCAGAGGTCATCCTGGACTTCAAAAGAGCTCGTGCCACTCTTGTGGGCCTCTGTTTTTGTGCCCATGTCTGTGGGGGAGTCCTGGGGGTCAGAGACTCCCTGGGTGACCTCAGGTGGGCCAGCTGCCCTTTCTGGATTTCAGTTTTCCCCTCTATAAGAAAGGAATCCTTTATAAAGTGTTTCTCAGGGATTAAATTTTAGTCTTTTTTTGAATTAAAAAAAATTTTTTTTTGGAATGTTCATTTTTGAAGGAGAGACAGAGTGTGAACAGGAAAGGAGCAGACAGAAAGGGAGACACAGAATCTAAAGCAGGCTTCAGGCTCTGAGCTGTCAGCACAGAGCCATCGATGCAGGGCTCGAACTCACGAGACATGAGATCATGACCTGAGACGAAGTCGGATGCTTAACCGACTGAGCCACCCAGGTGCCCCTTAGAATTTCACTTAAAAAATTTTTTTAAAGGGGATTAGGGATTTTATTCATTCCCTGACTTGTTCTGGTGAGAATTTTTTTTTTTTAATTTTTTTTTTCAACGTTTATTTATTTTTTGGGACAGAGAGACAGAGCATGAACGGGGAAGGGGCAGAGAGAGAGGGAGACACAGAATCGGAAAAGGGCTCCAGGCTCTGAGCCATCAGTCCAGAGCCTGACGTGGGGCTCGAACTCCCGGACCGGGAGATCATGACCTGGCTGAAGTCGGACGCTTAACCGACTGCGCCACCCAGGCGCCCCATCTGGTGAGAATTTTTAAGAAGCTTAAAGAAGCAGCGGTTACAGGCAAAATACATCCATTAGAAGTAGATGAGAGAGATAAAGTGTACTCTCCCAGACATACGCCAGGTGTGGGACTGCTCTGTTGTAACACAGACCTCTTTTTCTAAAGTTTAGCATTAGCGTTTTCTAAACCAGAAACGTTACTGTGTATCCTCCCCAACATTTGGTATTGTCAGTGTCTAGAATTTTAGCCATTCTGGTGGGTATGTGGCTCCACATCAGATTGGACACCACTTGCCTCTCATTTCCCCATTCTCCTACAACCAAGCTAGCACAGGGCAGACAGCTGCAATTTCCCTACTGAAGACCCGGCCAACAATACTTAGGGCTGAGCCTCTTTTTCTTGCTGCTTCTTTTTTAAATAAACACCTGGGTAGAACTTCCAAAATGTTAGAAAAAACGGATTCTCTGAGTCATTTGAAAAATTGAACAAAGCACTTTGAAACCTGTGGTGTTACTTGGATCTGGTCATTTTGAATTTCTCTTGACACGAGAGTGGGAAAACGGAACAGAGCATACGTGAAGGCTCTCTATCAACACGAATCAGCAGCTCTCAAATTGTAACTGAACTCAAAATGCAAACAACGCGTCAAATGTTTCTCCATCGGCGAAGGAAAGGCTCATTGTTTGCAAGTAATGCTGTCCTAGCGAACATAAAATGTGCAACACACATTATTTCCTACAATCCCTGCAACGTTTCTGCGAAGTCATACAATGATTTCCATTTTACAGATGAGAAAGCTGATCCACACGAAGGCTAAGTAATCTTTCCAAGGTTACACTGCTAGAATGGAATTCTGATCCAGGTCTTTCTGTCTCCTGAGAGCTGGGCTATCTATCACAACTCTCTACTGTCTCAGCACTCTATAAATTGCTGCTGAATAAATCTGCTGAATGTTACATGTTCCAATAGAGCAACGTGAAAAAAAATTTTCAGGAAATAGAAAAACCTCTTAAGCATGGGTATTGAGGGGCACCTGAGTGGCTCAGTCAGTTAAGCATCCAAGACTCTTGACTTCAGCTCAGGTCATGATCTCATGGTGGTGAGGCGGGGCCCTGAGTCGGGCTCTGCACTGGGTGAAGAGCCTGCTTAAGACTCTCTTCCTCTCCCTTTGCCCCTCCCCTGCTCATGCACATACTCTCTCTCTCATAAATAAACAAACAAATAAATAAAGCACGAGTATCAAAAGCCAGTTATGCATTACATAATTCTCAGAGTGAACAGTCAACAGCCTGCCTGAGTATAAATTGAGGAAAATGTGAATAACCATGACTGACTCCCCAGAAGACGCATCAGAACTTGGTGAGGTCTGAGTGGTTCACGCAGCTGTAGCTCAACTCTGATGCTGGGCCAGGGAGTACTTCCGTGAAGAAGTATCTATTAATCACACAGAATGGGCTCGGAGCTGGGCTGGCTGCAGTGGGGGATTCGAGAAGACACCCACCTACTCCCTCAGTTCCCTGGAGTTAACTCTTTTTCTAATTTCTCAAGAGTTCTAGCTATTCTTGAAAGGCAAAACTTATATACTCCAATGAAAGGTGACACTGAATAACCGCCAAACACCTCCCCCTGAAAGTGCTGAACTCGAAATCCTAATATTTTAAGGGTGCACAGAGGACGGTAAAGAGACCTGAACAGCAAAGCCTAACGGTGCAAACATTCGACAATTTGGGATAGTAGTATCGACCATGCTTACTGCAGCATCCGTAAGGTAATGATTTGCAAGAGTACAGGGACCAAAGTCAAGAGAACACCTCTTAACTCTCACCTAAAGAAAAACATTTGTTTTCACAGGTGAAAATCCTTTCTCGGGGAGAGAGGGCAGTGCAGAGATAATAACAGGTGACTGGATCCTTGAATTCCTTCTTAGAATTAGAACTAACACAGTGTGACAATCTTGTTTCTTTTTTAGGGGGAGGGGTAGTCATTGTACAAAAGACTACCCAGAGACTTGAAAACAATGACTCCTAATTCCAGTTTCAATAAAAAAAAAAAAAAAAAAATGGAAGAGGCACTTTAATACTCACCAAATTCTTTACAGTTCAAATTTTGCGCCTGGGAAACCCCCCGACACTTTGTACCTTATTTGGGCATGTTAATGGCGAGTGGGGACACTCTGCCAGGTGTTAGGAATATAACCTTGAGTTAAGCCTCCGACTCTTGATTTCGGCTCAGGTCATGATCTCACTGTCATACGATTGAGCCCCACGTTGGGTTTTATGCTGATGGCACAGAACCTGCTTGGGATTCTTTCTCTCCCTCTCTCTGCGTGCCCCCTCGCTTGTGTGCACACACCTCTTCCCCCCGCCCTCTCAAAATAGATAAACTTCAAAGAAGAAAAAAAGATATTCCCTGACCTCCTTGGGCTCACAGGCTCACACCCAGGTGGCTGGCTGGGAAGGAGTGATCTGATGATTGTGATTTTTCTAATTTGCCTGATCCTTGTCCTTCCTTTTCTTCTCCTGACATGGAGGTGAGGGAAAGTGGTGGGTATTTTATCAACTCTTGACTAATCACCTACCACATTCTGGGCCAAACGTCGTGCATCTGGAAAACTGTACAGAAAGCACACAAACCCCAAATAGGGAATAATGGCCTGAGACGAAGCAGAAAAGAAACGAGGTGGAATTTTCCTTGGAGACAGATGTGACTGGGGGGTCTGCTCCCTGTGCAGACCCCCCAGCCTCCGGAAGTCCCAGGAGGAGAAGACAGATGTGGAGGTGTAGCCTGGGAGATCCTGTTCCCCTTACAACTACCACCCCCCCAAGACCCCCAGAAGGGCACAGAAACAACATAATTAAATGACAAATCTAACACTAGCTGTGTTTACATGGTACCAGGCAATTCACTGTAGACTGAAAAAACTTTTCTTGCTGGGTATTTGACTGACTCGCTATTTGGGATCCATATAAACAAGAACAACCTGCTTGTTGGCCTGGCCTTACAGACACATTTACTTACATGGAAACAAAAACATCACCACAGATCTTTCAAATCCATGTTACTCCTTTCTATTTGTGTCAAAACTCCACCTTCCCATCATAAGAGTCTGCACCTTTGACTTTCCCAAGGAAGGTTTCACTGTATTAGCTTTGACTACGGCAGCTCCTTCTCTCGTGACCCAGGCAACTCATTTCTGCCCACACAGCCCACCCTCTGGTTTGGGAACGTACAGGAGAGCTCTTTGCTGATCACCCTGTGTTGGGCCACACCTCGGAGAACTTAATTTTAGGGATACGGAGGGAGGGTCTTTACAAGGAAATGATAAATGCACAAAGGAAGGAATGTGTGCATCCGGAGGAGGAGAGCATTACTGGGGGCAGCTGGAGGTACTGCACGAGGTAACGCGCAGAATTCCGCCTTTCCCTGTCTCTGACGCGAGGGCACAAACCTGCAAAGATGTGTAAAATAACATCAGCAGACTCAGGCATTTACTCAGCACTCGTGTATGCAATCCTATCCTACAGTGAACAGAGTACTCGCCAGTGTACCAGCAGAGGCCTTGTGAACATTCCTAATTAACTGGACTTTGTGTCGCAAAAATCACTTTAATTTCAGTTACGTTAAATTATAAACAGGAATGCCTGGGTGGCTCAGTCGGTTAAGCTTCCAACTCTTGATTCTGGCTCAGTTCATGATCTCACCATTCGTGAGTTCGAGCCCCGTATCAGGCTCCGTGCTGACCGTGCAGAGCCTGCTTGGGATTCTGTCTCCCTCTGCCCCTCCCCTGCTTGTGCTCTTTCTTCTCTCTCTCTCTCTCTCTCAAAATAAATAAATAGAGTTGAAAAATTTTATATATAAACCGTGGAGCCAGGAAATTTGTAGAAATTCAGGGTATTTCCTTAGTAAATGAACTGATACAGATTCATTCAGGTCAAAAGTTGTGAAAGGGAGCATTGTTATCATATTTTTGCAGCAGAGAACACTGTGATGGTCAATGGCACTAAAAATAGCTGAGGAAAGAATTAGGAGTTCATAACTGGAAACAAGAAAACAACAACCTTATCCAAAGTAGCAAAATGTCCGTTAGCATCCCTCCCTATGAATTATTCTGACAATAGGAAATGGAATTTAATTTTTTTTCTCTAATCCATAACTGTATGTCTCCTCCCCTGTGCCCTCTGGGAAAACCTTATTCATAAACGGATAATTCCCAGATAACTAAATTCTTTGCTGACTGTTTCCATACGGCTCCACAACAACAAGGCAGCTCCTGAACTTGCCACTTCAAGTTCCTGTCGCTTCAGCAGTGATGTCATGGAAAGACATCCCCACGTGCTGTTTTTGTTGCCCAGCTAGAGACTGTAAAGGAAATTATGCTCTGCCTCTAGGTTTTAATTTTCCATGAAAAGTTATTCTCATTGCCAGAGCTGCCTAAACTGTGAAAGAAAAGTGATTTAATTAGGTCATAGCCATAGTTAGATTTTTAAGCACACTCTTCTGACAGAAAAGTCACATTTCACAGCTTTGTTGGGTTTAATAATTTATTTTCATCAAACCATTCCTGACGTGTTACGGTGCTGAATAACAACGGAGGGAGGAAGACGTGAGAAACACTAACTGCTGTGCGGGAAGTTATCCCTTCAAGTGAGCTTTTCTTTTCTTTTCTTTTCTTTTCTTTTCTTTTCTTTTCTTTTCTT